>NC_143014.1:369097652-369416005 GCF_055824585.1 Amblyomma mixtum | reverse complement strand
CACGTGGCGAGGGCAAGCGTTTTCGTGGGTTGGAAAGTATGGGCGCCGTCGCTTCGGCGGTCACACAACTCGCACATCGGTTTGGTTTGGTTTATTGGTGCTTAACGTCCCAAAGCGACTCAGGCTATGAGGGATGCCGTAGTGAAGTTCTCCGGAAATTTCGCCCCCCCCCCCCCCCCTGGGGTTCTTTAACGTGCACTGACATCGCACAGTACACGGGCCTCTAGAATTTCGCCTCCATCGAAATTCGGCCGCCGCGGTCGAACCCGCGTCTTTCGGGCCAGCAGCCGAGCGCCGTAACCACTGAGCCACTGCGACGGTTTCTCTCACACATCGCTTAGCGAGAAATAAAGGGAGGCGTTAGGTACTTATGTAGCTTATATGGTTGCGCATATGAAGGCAGCAAACTTTTCTATTTTCCTTGCGCAACTCGAGGAAAGAGTGAATGCAAAAGAATGGTTTTGTTTGCGACAGCATTTATGCTGGCTGGTGTTGCTCATGCTAATTAACCATGTTCCTGGAAAAGCAAAAATGGCTACAAGCGTTCTTGATTAACAGCATGATTTTGGATGCACGCTAGAAATTTCGCGAAATATCCACTTCGACAAGCTCAAAGGACGTGTCAAAGGAGCCTACCTTCATCCTGGACACGATGAACCTAAGGTAAACAATTTTTTTTCCGTTGCCCAGGAACATTTAAGTCACAATTGCTCTTCTAGCCTAGTGGGCACTGTCTGACGGAAATTACCGGTCCGACTGATCGTGTACACATCTGTCGAATGTTTATAGCCGACCTGCAACAGCCGGTGCTCGTCGCAGGCTGCTGCTGCTCCAGGCGCTGGAGGAGAGTCCGGAATCCTCGCCGTTTGTGGCTGGTGCCAAGATGAGGGCAGGCTACCAGAACTGCTTGGCCGTCATGGGCCAACAACAGGAGAACATGGCTGATCTGCGCGGGCTGCTCGCCGAGTTCCACCTAGACTGGCCGTCGCTCACGTCGCCACGCAAGGAGTTCGACCTGCTCCATTTCCTCGTCGGCCTGGCGCTACGGTACGAGGCGAAATCGCTCTAAAATGTGCCTACGCGCGTTGAACCGGGGGCCAAAACTGGCAGTCAGAGTTATCAGATCATAGCCTGCGCACACACAATACGGCCGTAGAATCCCGCAGTGGAGCACAGCGCTCGCTCGCTTTTCGCTCGCTTACGTGCTCACGTCTCCGTCCGCTGTGAGTGCGCCACTCCCGCTTCAGAGTGTCAGACAGACGAGGTGAGGTGCACTTCAATCGTCATTTTGTTCACGTGCGCTGGCAGGTACGACATCCATCCACTGTTCAAGGTCGTCCTAGTCCCGTACCTGCTCACCGACGAGGGCTACTCGCTGGCACTGGATGAGGCCGACCGTCAGCTCTGGCGGGCCACCGATGTACCTTCCGACTGCTTGCGTGCACTCGCCGGAAAAGAGGCCACCGAGAGGATCACGCGCGTACGCAATGAAGTGCGCTCGCTGGAGTCGAGCGGGCGCCTCCAGTACCCGTACTCGCCTCACTACTACAAGATCCTGCAGCTGGCCGAGTTCACGCGCCATCGCGTGAACGTCACCAGGTGGCTGGACGCCTTCAACAACGTCCTCCAACCGGACGTGCAGGTGGGCGAGCGCTCACAGCGGCTCAAATTCCAGGAGGGCTTGCCACACTTTGGTTACCGTTTGCATTCTTGCCATGCTCGTACAGGGGCAGTACAGTCTAAAGGGCAACTCCGACGTTTGTCGCATTTCCACGCATTTTACAGAAACTTTCAGGATAATTTATCTGCCGCTTTCTGGTGATTTATTGCCAAATTTTGCAGCTGGGTGACGTCTTAATGCAGCGAAAATGACTTAAGCCTCAATCGGGGTGATTTCTACGGGCATCCTTTCATGTGTAACGTCACAGGCTGGCACGCTCGTTGATATTCGCTGTGCGCTTGCTGAAGGACGAAACATCGGGCTTGTTTTCGGTCACTTCAAACCATATTGACTCAAGCTGTCGCCAGTTCAGCCAAACAATGTTCCCGCGATAAGTTTTGGGATGACATCCATTACGTTATAGGTTGGTATGTCGTGACGTCATAATTGAGCCGAAACCCACTTTCGGTTTCCGGGTTTCGGCTGTTTTAAAATACTTCCGCTCGGTGCTTTGAAAAACGGTTTTTAGTGCTGCTGACAGGGGACTCTAAAGAATGAGATGTGATCAGCTCAAAATATTCCAAAAACCCCCAGTCGCCCTTTAAAAGTCGGCGTTAGAGCTTCTCGTTGACCTTGCAGCTAAAGGCTGCGTATAAACCAAGTGCTAAAAAACAGCGTGCCAGCACAAAATTGTCGAGTAGTACAGTTAAGCTTACTGGCTCAGCCCTTTATTCAGCCAAAGCTGATTTGTAGGAGCGGTGTTTCCGACAGGTAAGGTCGATCTGGTGCATGCATGGAACCAGGATGGTAACGCTGCCACAAGCATATTTAGACATTTTATTCACCTGATGAGCCAACTTGACACAGGAATAACTACTTGCTTCGCCTATGTTTTGAGCACGTTTAGGTACTTGGATTAGCCTCTCTGTTTCGAACTCATTTGGCCACTGGCGCTTTATGAGCCGGCACCACAGCTAGCGGTGTGGTCTTGGACGTTCAGCTCGGATATCAACACGATTTCGACATTTCCGTCGAAATGGAGAATGTCCACTTCCGCCGGCATGGCGAATTTAAGAGCATCCCACGGCGCACACATTTCGCGAACATTGTCAACGTGACACTGAACTTCGCAGCTGCACCTTTTGAGGAAAGGAAATGGTGCAGTAGCTGTCTAAAATCTCTGTGGGCACTGAACCGCAGCAACAGCTGGTGTGCGAAGAGGACAGGGAGGAAAGACGCAGAACAGCGCCGGGAGGATAGAAGGGGGGGGGGGGGGGGGGCAGGAAGTTGGGAGTGAAAGAAGAGGTGCCGAGGCTATCCGGCAGCGCCTTCCACTACGGCACCTCTTTCTCCTTTTTATGCGAAGCATATTATACCCCTGTCACACGGTACATGTAATGTCATTCGCAGCGAATGACATTACGTGTTAATGGCGTTTTTTTTTGCTGCTACACGGTCACAGTCAATGACATTCACAGCTAACGACATTCGCCCAGTGAATGAGTTTCCCGAACTCATGCAAGCGTGACCTGTGTAATCTCGACGACAGCGGCTTGGTCAAATTTTAGAAAATTTACAAGTAAACACAAAATATAATCAAAGTAAACGCTTTTATTAATTGCTGTAATGAACTTTTGAATCGTTTTTCGATGTAAAACAGGGTGTTTGAAGCGATTTTGCGCAACAATACTCTTCTTCCCAGTCGCCGACGGCTACCATAGAGACGGCCATGTTTATTTACAAACCATCCTCGCCGTCCTCCATCCTTCGTTGAGCAGCGTGGTCATTGATTACCATATCATGGAAGACAGCTCCGCAGCTCCGCAGCTTCGTCAGCCCAGCAGAAGACTCACTGGACCGACGACGAAACGCGGGCGCTGATTAAAGTGTGGGAAGACCACCTCAGCGATTTGCGCCGCGCGAATCGCAACATGAGCGTATACGTTGCAATCTGTGAGTGCCTGCGTGCGCAAGGTGTTGATAAGACCGTAAAGAAGATCAAATCGAAGATTGAAAACCTTGGAAACAGATACCGGTAAGTGGCGCCTTTCCTTTTCATTTTGCCTTACATTGCGCTGCTCATTTACCGTGCTGTTTTCAGATGCGAGATCGCACTCCTGCATCGTCGCACGCTGTTTAGCGCAGAGTACACACCGATAGACGCAAGTGGCGGTTGATTTTTTTCGCGTGCCGAATCTCTGTGGGTATTGAGCAGCTTGTGCTATAGCGCCACGTTTTAAAATAGTACGGAAAACAGTCGTCATTTTGTGTTTCGCCGTTCACTCGGCGGTAATTATAAGTAATGTGTCATTCTATATTCATGCCTTTAGTCGTGATTCAACATACACCGCAACGTAGTAGTGATATCTGCGTTTACTTCAGCCAGGTTTGTAAATGCTTCATGTATTTGTGCGTAATTTTTATCGCACGACTTCCACTTTATTTTAATTTTCTGATTCTTTTTGCAAGGCATCTTGGTTTTACCTTGTGTCTCGGATGCCAAACTTTTTCTAAACCGTTCCCCGCAGCGACTACTTGGTGCATAATACATGTGCACATGTATTAGTTTTGCGCAGAAGCATTGCGGTGCCGAAATATTTACTTGGTATTCACTCCCCTTGACTGGTCCTAGTGTAAGCACTGAAAGTACATACATGCAACACATTGCTGGGCAGATAAGCAGTGATTGCATGTTGAGAAGAGGCGACGGTTTTCCTAGCAGCAGTCATGTAGAGTCCTCTGCAGCTTATAAACACCACTGCTACAAAGTCATACGTTTCATGCAGGTTGCTGAGCCGAAAAACGACAGGGCAAGGCGCCATCACATCGCGTTTCTATAAAGAAATTGCCAGGTTTCTTGGCCGCCTGCCTGTCAATGACAGCAGCCTTGTGGAGGAGACCATGGGTGGCGATGGTGCCACTGTTGAAATGGTAAGTACGCTTCTATAGCCCAATGCAGGGCTCCTAGCTGTGGGCCCAGCGTGAGAAAGACCTCTTTCTTTTTGTACAACTTATCAGAAACCAGACACATTGATCCTCTATGGCATGACACATGGAAACTTTGCATATTTATTGATTCAATACCCACAGCGCCTCTTGCGGGTGAGTAAAAATTTATACATGAACTTCAGTAGAGTTCTTGGGCTATTTGGTATACTTGATTTGAACTCATAGTTTTTGAGCGCAACAGCACACGGCCAAAGAAAAGAAGCAGGAAGAGAAGAAGGACGAACAGCGCTGTGTTCGTCCTTCTTCTCTTCCTGCTTTTTTTCTTTGGCCGTGTGCCGTTGCGCTGGAAGACTGAGTTTAAATCATGTAATGAAAGTTGCTCATGAGAAATGTCGCATTCACCACAAAATGCTAAAGTAGTGCAAAACATTCAATATAGGAATGGGTTTAATGCGCCTGTTCAGATTTTGAAGGCTGCATGCAACAGGTAATTATTTCTCAAGTACCTACAAAAATAGTGTCGCTTGAGCTGCATGTGTATTCTTGGAAGCACAAATATGTTTACATGCGGTATATTTTTGCTTTCTCAGATAATTGATAGCATGCAATATGGAGGAGCAGCTGATGAAGACTGTGCAATGGATGGCAGTGCTGGTCTGACGCCTCTGGCACCACCACATGAAGTGCTGTTGGAGTCTGCTGCAGTGCCCTCAACCTCTTCACCAGTAGCGGACACAGAGGACAGCAGCAGGGCTCCACCAGTGGAAGCAGGCCGCCAAGCAGCAAAACAAAGCCAGCATGCCACGCAAAAGAGTCTGCTGGCCGAGCTAGTCAACACGAACAGGCAGTTATGCTCCGACATCAATGAGAGCCGAAAAGAAGAAATAGAACTGAGAAGAATGGAGTTAGAGGTTCTCCGTGAATCAGCCGCAACAGAGAAACGTCTCACTGAGGCGCTAGTTAAGTATCTCGAAAAATAAAGCATTTCCCTGAGCTACATGTGTTATGTCCTTTATTGCTGGTGGCAAATTGTGCGCAATTGGCAACGAGGTAAAAATGGCAACTGCGCTGGGCACAATTGGGGAATTCATTCCGACGGAGGCGACGTCTTGGCCCTTGTATTTGGAGCGCCTCGAATTTTTCTTTCAAGCAAACGACATCGACGGTAACGAGAAGAAGCGAGCAACGCACTGCAGCGTTTGCGGCCCAGCAACGTATGCCATCGTTCGCTCCCTTTGTTCTCCGGATGCGCCGTCGGCCGTGGCCTACGATGAGATCGTCAGGCGTCTCTCAAACCACTTCTCGCCGCGACCGTCGGTGACAGTACAGCGTTTCAAGTTTGGCACACGTCAACAGCAGCCCGGTGAGTCAATTGCCAACTACATCGCAGAATTGCGACATCTCTCGGAACATTGCGATTTCGGTGCGTCGCTCGATGACATGTTGCGCGACCGGCTAGCGTGCGGGGTGCGAAGCGAGACTCTTCAGCGTCGGTTGCTGGCGGAGCCGGAGCTTACGTTTGCGAGAGCTCGGGAGAAAGCCATTGCAATGGAATCTGCGCAGCGACAGACCGAGCAAATTCGCGGCAGTGCCACATCGTGTGAAGTTGGCAGCGTGAGCGGGAAGCGTTTCGACCCGTGCATTGCGAAGGTCTCTGCGCCAGTGACAGCCAAGGAGGGTACCCAGAAGCAGGCTGGTTCGCCTGGGAGCACAAGCGGATGTTTCCGCTGCAAGGGTGCGCATTCGCCAAGCAGTTGCCCATTCATTAATATGCAGTGCCACTTCTGCAAGCAACGAGGGCACATAGTGAGAACATGCAGGAGGAAGGTTGCAGCTCGCGCTTCGGCTGAACCCAACTCTCAGATCAAAAAACGGGCCAGTGGAGGCCGTCACAAGAATGCTGCGTCGGACGTTTACGACGTGTTCGTGCTGTCTGGTGAAGAGCCAGCCGTGAGAGTGGAAGTGCGCGTCAACGGAAGTCCCCTAGAGATGGAGGTGGACTCTGGTGCAGTGTGTTCAGTCATCAACGACCGGACTAGGAAGCTGCGAATATCGAAAAGGGCGTTGCGCCCAAGTAATCTTCATCTCCAAGCTTACAATAACAAGGAACTACGAGTGTTGGGTGAACTGACCGTGAAGGTGGAATTCAAGGGGCAGGAATATCGCATGCGATTGGTGGTGGTTAAGGGTGCTATTATCGGACTTCTCGGTCGGGACTGGTTCAAGTCCTTGGGAATAAGTCTCAGTGGTGTTCACAGTGTGTACGAGCCGAGTCGAACTGGCAGTAGGGGAACAACAGCCTTGCTCAAGAAGTATTCTTCAGTCTTTGAGCCTGGACTTGGGACAAGAAAAGGGCCTCCTGTACGCATAGAGGTGAACCCGGCAGCTCCGCCGCGATTTCTGAAGCCACGACAAGTACCGTTTGCATTGAGACCAAAGGTCGACGAAGCACTGGACAAGTTGTTGAGCCAAGGCATTTTCCAGCCTGTGCGGCACTCGAAGTGGGCAACACCTGTCGTTCCAGTTGTCAAAAAAGATGGATCGATAAGGATCTGCGGGGACTACAAGAGCACAGTCAATCGTGTAGTGCAGTGGGAAACGTATCCCCTGCCGACACCAGAGCAGCTGTTTGCCAGGCTGGCAGGTTGCTCGAAGTTTTCAAGGCTAGACCTCGGACAGGCGTATCAACAGAAGACTGTTGATGAAGAAACAGCTGACTTGTTGACGGTTACAACACATCGGGGACTGTTCCGCGTAACCCGTCTTCAATTTGGCGTGGCAGTGGCTATTTTTAGAGGTACATGGAAGAACTGTTGCATATGGAATTGATGGTGTTCTTGAATGACATCTTGGTCGGTGGAAAGGATGAGGCGCAGCACAATGCTCGTTTACAAGAAGTGTTCAAAAGAATTCATGAAGACTGTCTGCGACTAAAGTTTGACAAATGTCAATTTTGTGTTGAGGAAGTGTGTTACTTGGGATTCCGTGTGAACTCTGCAGGTGTGCAGCCGACAGAAGACAAGGTGCGTGCTATTCACAAGGCCCCAGAGCCGACATGCAAAAAGGAACTTCAAGCCTTTTTAGGAGCTCTGAACTTTTACAAGTTTCTTAAAGGAGCAGCTCATGCCTTAGAGCCACTGTACCGGCTGTTGGGCAAGGGTCGCGAGTGGCGTTGGATGGAAGCTGAGGCAGAAGCATTTTGCCGGGCGAAAGGTCTGCTGCAGTCATCACATGTTCTGGTGCACTATGATGTCAACAAGCCCCTAGTGCTGGCCTGTGACGCATCCCCGTACGGACTGGGTGCTGTGTTGAGTCATGTGTGCGAAGATGGCAGCGAGAGACCGTTTGCTTATGCGTCGAGAACTACGAGTGCGGCAGAACGGAATTATGCCCAGGCCGCCGCGGTGGCTAAGTGGCTATGGTGCTCGGCTGCTGACCCAAAAGACGCGGGTTCGATCCCGGCCGCGGCGGCTAGAATTTCTTTGGAGGAGAAATTCTTGAGGCCCGTGTACTGTGCGATGTCAGTGCACGTTAAAGAACCCCAGGTGGTCGAAATTTCCGGAGCCCTTCACTACGGCGTCTCTCATAGCCTTAGTCGCTTTGGGACGTTAAACCCCACAAAACCAAACAAAACCAAACCAATTATGCCCAGACAGACCGAGAAGCGCTGGCCATCGGCTTTGGCATAAAGAAGTATCATCAGTTTCTATATGGGAGACATTTCAAAATTGTGACGGACCACTAACCTCTCTTAGGACTGTTGCACCATGCCAAGCCCATTCCCCAGGTGCTATCACCACGGATGATGCGTTGGACTCTCATGTTATCGGCTGATGACTATAAAATTGAGTATCGACCAGCGGAGAAGCTTTCCAATGCTGATGCATTCAGTCGTTTACCACTGAGAGCCAGTAGGGCAGACGAAGAGGAGCAGCGTCTTTGGGAAGTAGGGATGCTGGAAATGGCGCCGGAAGTAGCATGGAACTCTAGGAAGGTGGCAAGATTCACGTCAAGGGATAAGCTGTTGGCTAGAGTCTGCAATTGGGTGCAGCATGGGTGGCCAGAGGGCAAGCTGCCAGAAGAGTTTGCAGCGTTTGTGAGCCGCAAGCATGAACTGTCGGTGTACCAAGGTTGTTTGCTGTGGGGCAGTCGTGTGGTCATTCCAGAGCCAGCTCGACCGTATGTCATGGAGATTCTTCACACAGCTCATCCAGGAATTGTCAAAATGAAGGGGCTTGCCAGAGGAGCCGTGTGGTGGCCAGATTCGACAGAGATGTTGAGCAGAAGGTGAGAGACTGTGCACGTTGTCAGGAATCCAGGTCTGCGCCAGCAGCTGCAAAGATTCACCCTTGGGAATTCACCAAGCGTCCTTGGACAAGACTGCACATCGATTTTGCTGTGCCCTTCCAAGGCAAAGTCTTCCTCATTGTGGTGGACTCTCACTCAAAGTGGTTGGAAGTGTGCCGGATGAATTCCATGTCGGCAGCTGCAGTTTGTGCGAAGCTTCGTTTCCTTTTTGCTACCAATGGCATTCCAGAAACTGTTGTTTCTGGTAATGGAACTGCCTTTTGTTCGGAGGAGTTCAGAGACCTCATGTACCGAAATCAAATCCGACATGTGACCGTTGCCCCATATCACCCTTCTTCGAATGGTCAAGCAGAACGCATGGTGCGCGAAACCAAGGAAGTACTCAAGCAAATGGTTGGAGGCGATATCGACACAAGTCTTGGACAGTTCCGCTTCTGGGATGTGTGAAGAGGAGGAACCGCTGGTTGCTTACCCGGCAGGGTGTTCCGGGCTTGGCATTCCTTCAAGCCCAGAGGACCCTGGAAGACGGGACCAAGGAGAAAGACTGGAGGAGGCTGCAGCGCCCAGTACCGAATCTTCTTCCTGTGGTGAGGACCGTGAAGCGAGTGCTTCCCTTCAAGTCCAGCGACCACAGCGCCAACGCAGCCGCCCTGCGTATCTGAAGGACTTCGTGACGTAGGGGGGAGGAGTGTTATAGCGGGACAATCTTTAGGGCCAAGCAACCCTGAGTTACCATGTGTCACGTGTTGGTGGCTTGCCCGGTGCACAACACAGTGTTTCATCCTGTTTGACTTCGCTAGAACTGGCACTGGCCTGCGTTTCTGCCGAACGCGATGCACAACACAGTGTTTCATCCTCTTTGACTTCACTAGAACTGGCACTGGCCTGCGTTTCTGCTGAACGCGATGCACAACACAGTGTTTCATCCTCTTTGACTTCGCTAGAACTGGCACTGGCCTGCGTTTCTGCCGAACCCGATGCACAACACAGTGTTTCATCCTCTTTGACTTCGCTAGAACTGGCACTGGCCTGCGTTTCTGCCGAACGCGATGCACAACACAGTGTTTCATCCTCTTTGACTTCGCTAGAACAGGCACTGGCCTGCGTTTCTGCCGAAGCGATGCACAACACAGTGTTTCATCCTCTTTGACTTCGCTAGAACTGGCACTGGCCTTTTCATTAATGTCCAGCCGAACATCCTCTCTGCCATTCCCTACAACTCCTGCTTTTGACACGCTAGGAGATCCAATTTCCTCCAACTCTGCTCCGCTCTCAATGGGCAAGACGTCTGTAACTGCGTCGTCCGGTTGCGTCATCCGGTTTCAGCATTTCCCTGAGCTACATGTGTAGCACCGAAATTACTGGGCCAGTTTCCAGAAGTATTCGGCAAGTGCAGCCCTTACATCTTGGCCTTCACCAATGCAAGTACAAGCGTTGTGCGAAGGCTGCTCGTACAAAGCATTGTAGTTGTGCACGTCCTGCACCCACTGCTCCTCCACATTATCTCTAAAGGCTTCACATATGTTGTGCAGAATGCAGGACGCCCTAATAGCCTGCTTTGCGTTCAGCAGTTTGCATTCCATCCGCTTCATGATGAACCTGAAGCGGGCCTTCACACGACCGAACCCATTCTCCACAATTCGCCTTGACCTTGACAGGTTATAGTTGAATATTGCCTGCTTGGTACCGCTCGGGGCATTAGGATACGGCTTGAGTAAATGCGGCGTCAGTGGGAATGCCTGGTCACAGAGTATGAGTCGTGCCACTGGAGTGCCTTCAATCACTGACACAGGTGACTTGAAGCGGTCACTCTCCACAAAATTCTTCAGCCGTGACCGGCAGTAGACACGGGCGTCGTGGCACCTGCCCGGGCTCCCCACGTTCAGGTAGAGGAAACGGTAGCGGTGGTCGACGATTGCCAGCAGTATGATGCTGTACCTGCATGTAAGAAGAGGTTACCAGCACGATGAAGACACTGTCTGAAGTGAAATAAAAAATTGAAGCATTCTGTGAATAAGTAGAACGTGTTGTCGGGCTAGTTGGTTGAATACTTCAGACATGGCAATTGCGCGAAACACACACACACAAGACAGGTTACAGGACGAGCGCAAACTTACAACTGATTTTATTCAAAATACAAGGCACATATTTAAAGGAAGAAAAATAGAATGCACTTTGAGCATGCGCATCGAGATTATACATAATGTAGCAATCAGAAGCATACCAAGGTCTGAACTTACATCGTCTTATCGAGAAAGGCTACCTCACTATTGTACAGTGCAACCGAAGAATCGCTGATACATGCTTGTCCTCTTTTCTTTATGAAATACGCTTCCATCACTTCACGTGCAATTGAATCTCGACTTTTGCCCAGAACTCTGATCTCATTAAGCCGTGGCCGACAGTGACTGCAGGACAGGCAATGCTTTGCCAAATTTGATCCCTCCCCCGTTGTTAACGATAACCCATGTTCCCGTGCGCGATCGTTCAAGCAGCGTCCAGTCTGGCCTACGTACGTTTTTCCACAAGTCAGTGGTATTTCGTAGACAACTCCGACGGCGCATTCTGCAAAGGGCCTAGCGTGCTTCTTGTCACAACCACTTTTCTTTGTTCCTTGATTGGTGATGCGGGGGCATAGCTTTGCCAGTTTGGACGGTGCTGTAAACACCATTGGCACATTGTACTTTCCCGCCACCTTCTTCAGGTTGTGTGACACCTTGTGCACGTACGGCATGACTACTGGTCTTGCTTTGCTTTTCGCCCTTTGCCGCGCTTTCCCTTTCATCTTTTGCAGTAGCGTCTCAGCCACAGCCGCCACGATCGCACGGGGGAACCCGGCAGATAAAAGCCTGCCGACCTGATCATTAAAACTTTCCTGCACTCTGTGAGGACACGATTTCATGAGGGCAGACTCTAGACACAGAGCAGCAATCCCTCTCTTCACAGTTTTGGAGTGCTCCGAACTATAGGGCAACAGACCTTTTTGGGCTCTGGGACGGTACAACCAGCACACACCATTGTTCGAAAAGATAATGTGGATATCTAAAAACTGCAGGCAGTCCCCCGAAGGCATTTCATGAGTAAAAGTTACACCTTTACCATGTTGCCTGAACTGAAATAAAACCTCATTCACCATATCGTGGGTCGTCATAGCGTGGTGGTTGCTCAAAAGAACTAAAAAATCATCCACATACCTAAAAACTTTTAAAACCTTACTGCCATCTAGGGCAGTTGTCAGTGACTGGTCAATACGTGATAAAAAGATGTTGGTTAGTACAGGTGCTACACATGAACCAATGCATATGCCACGGCGTTGCAGATAATGATCTTTGTCAAATGAAATAAAAGTGGTACTAAGGTAAAACTCCAGAAGTGTCATAAAATCATCTAGGGACATGCCTGCAGAATTCTGGAACGACACTTCTCCGTGTTGTTCCACACATTCCCTTACCGATGCGAACAATTCCGCGTGTGGTACTGAGTAGAAAAGGTCTTCTACATCCACAGAAAACGCGTACCCAATTGAGTGGTTGTGGCCCAGATACTCTGTGACATCTTTTGAACTCTTTGTGCCGAAAGGGTCGTTTACACTCAGTTTGTTCAAATGCTTAAGAAGGAACTTGCTAACCTGGATCTGCCAAGAGCCCTTTTCACTAACAATTGTCCGGAATGGTATGTCAGGTTTATGAGTCTTTGCAGTAAAGAACACATTTAACGAGTTGGATTTGCACTTGCCGATCGCTGCAGCCAATTGTGGGAGGCCCAAGTCCTTGCATAACCGCTCCGCCTTGCTCTTCACCCTTGTAACGCTGCTCCTGACCTGGTTGAAGTTCTTTCTTAGTGCTTGGGCTGCCTTCTCATTGTAGGTACCGGTGGGCATAACGACAAATCCTCCCTCCTTGTCGGCCTGCAACAGTTTTAGGTCGTTCTGCCTGAAGAAACGGACCACAGCTCCCATTTCTTGATGCATTTTTGCGGAACAAGGCTTGCCAACCGATCTCGACAGAGTATCCACGCCTTCTAAAAGGCATCTCTGCTGGTTCTCGACATCTGTTTTTTTGGCCACTCCCCGAGAACCAGCAGAGATGCCTTTTAGAAGGCGTGGATACTCTGTCGAGATCGGTTGGCAAGCCTTGTTCCGCAAAAATGCATCAAGAAATGGGAGCTGTGGTCCGTTTCTTCAGGCAGAACGACCTAAAACTGTTGCAGGCCGACAAGGAGGGAGGATTTGTCGTTATGCCCACAGGTACCTACAATGAGAAGGCAGCCCAAGCACTAAGAAAGAACTTCAACCAGGTCAGGAGCAGCGTTACAAGGGTGAAGAGCAAGGCGGAGCGGTTATGCAAGGACTTGGGCCTCCCACAATTGGCTGCAGCGATCGGCAAGTGCAAATCCAACTCGTTAAATGTGTTCTTTACTGCAAAGACTCATAAACCTGACATACCATTCCGGACAATTGTTAGTGAAAAGGGCTCTTGGCAGATCCAGGTTAGCAAGTTCCTTCTTAAGCATTTGAACAAACTGAGTGTAAACGACCCTTTCGGCACAAAGAGTTCAAAAGATGTCACAGAGTATCTGGGCCACAACCACTCAATTGGGTACGCGTTTTCTGTGGATGTAGAAGACCTTTTCTACTCAGTACCACACGCGGAATTGTTCGCATCGGTAAGGGAATGTGTGGAAGAACACGGAGAAGTGTCGTTCCAGAATTCTGCAGCCATGTCCCTAGATGATTTTATGACACTTCTGGAGTTTTACCTTAGTACCACTTTTATTTCATTTGACAAAGATCATTATCTGCAACGCCGTGGCATATGCATTGGTTCATGTGTAGCACCTGTACTAACCAACATCTTTTTATCACGTATTGACCAGTCACTGACAACTGCCCTAGATGGCAGTAAGGTTTTAAAAGTTTTTAGGTATGTGGATGATTTTTTAGTTCTTTTGAGCAACCACCACGCTATGACGACCCACGATATGGTGAATGAGGTTTTATTTCAGTTCAGGCAACATGGTAAAGGTGTAACTTTTACTCATGAAATGCCTTCGGGGGACTGCCTGCAGTTTTTAGATATCCACATTATCTTTTCGAACAATGGTGTGTGCTGGTTGTACCGTCCCAGAGCCCAAAAAGGTCTGTTGCCCTATAGTTCGGAGCACTCCAAAACTGTGAAGAGAGGGATTGCTGCTCTGTGTCTAGAGTCTGCCCTCATGAAATCGTGTCCTCACAGAGTGCAGGAAAGTTTTAATGATCAGGTCGGCAGGCTTTTATCTGCCGGGTTCCCCCGTGCGATCGTGGCGGCTGTGGCTGAGACGCTACTGCAAAAGATGAAAGGGAAAGCGCGGCAAAGGGCGAAAAGCAAAGCAAGACCAGTAGTCATGCCGTACGTGCACAAGGTGTCACACAACCTGAAGAAGGTGGCGGGAAAGTACAATGTGCCAATGGTGTTTACAGCACCGTCCAAACTGGCAAAGCTATGCCCCCGCATCACCAATCAAGGGACAAAGAAAAGTGGTTGTGACAAGAAGCACGCTAGGCCCTTTGCAGAATGCGCCGTCGGAGTTGTCTACGAAATACCACTGACTTGTGGAAAAACGTACGTAGGCCAGACTGGACGCTGCTTGAACGATCGCGCACGGGAACATGGGTTATCGTTAACAACGGGGGAGGGATCAAATTTGGCAAAGCATTGCCTGTCCTGCAGTCACTGTCGGCCACGGCTTAATGAGATCAGAGTTCTGGGCAAAAGTCGAGATTCAATTGCACGTGAAGTGATGGAAGCGTATTTCATAAAGAAAAAAGGACAAGCATGTATCAGCGATTCTTCGGTTGCACTGTACAATAGTGAGGTAGCCTTTCTCGATAAGACGATGTAAGTTCAGACCTTGGTATGCTTCTGATTGCTACATTATGTATAATCTCGATGCGCATGCTCAAAGTGCATTCTATTTTTCTTCCTTTATATATGTGCCTTGTATTTTGAATAAAATCAGTTGTAAGTTTGCGCTCGTCCCGTAACCTGTCTTGTGTGTGTGTGTTTCGCGCAATTGCCATGTCTGAAGCATTCTGTGAACATTGAGCTTAAAAATACGAACGGATTATATACAGAAATATTTCCACTTATACAGGATTCGTAGGTCATGTTGTTGCCTAAAAACAAAACACTGGTTAATGATGCTTTTTACGTTGACTCTTTTGTGAGCATAATTTTAAACTGACACTTAAAATTGGGCACATAAGAAAATACCTACTGCACTAGTGTGCAGGAAGAAATATTAGTCACGGATGCTAGAACTTGCATGCTGTTCACTGTGCAAGAAAAGTTCTCGTGTGCTACTTAGCATGCACAGAGAAAACTAAACGCCCGCACCTGCCAATGAAAGTGCCGATACAACACCGTGCATTTTAGTGGCCAAGCTACATATGCCTCAATATCCGAAATCGCCACTTTTTTTTGGATAAAGATTAATTCTCTGGCACCTGCTTTCATTAAGTCCTAGTTAATGATTTGTGCATAAAAGAACAACGCAGTTTTCGGTCATCTGCTGTTTTGTCATTGCCCTGCACTGCTACTCACAAATTTAAAAGCAACATAAAAGACCTACCATCCCTTGTAGTCGTAGTAGTCAGCTGCGTCTTTCTTGGGCGGTGAGATCGCGAAGTGGCAGCCGTCCAGTGCGCCGATGGCCTGCGGGAAACCAGTGACGGCGTAAAACGCGCGCATGTGCTCGGCCATCTCCGCCTCACTCGGCATGTGTATACTCTAAGAAAAAACCGGTTGAAAGGGGGAGTAATGTTACGGTTAGTCCTAAAAACACGCCGTTAAGCCTCCTCGGGACCAAGTGGGGCAAGATGCGTGCCGTGTGCAAATTTGAGGGACTAAATGTTAAGCTCTGTCTCGAATGTGACACCCGGCACTACGACCGTGCAGACGAACTGCGTACTTACTCCCCAGGCAACCATGGCGCGTACCCCTTCCCTCCTCCCCCCCGTCCCCCGATTCCTGAAGCGAAGGAGGCATCGGTCGTTCCGCTGCAAGCATACTTGACACACGAAGAACTGTGTCGTATTTGTGCTTCGTACCCTTCAGTGAGCTGATGTTTGTGTACCACGTGCCGCAAATTCTGCGATTCCGAAGCATCTGCGACAGGTTATCAGTGACTCGATCGATTCACCGCTGCTTCGTCTGTTTTAATTTGGATACCGCTCCTGGGCCTCGCACAAACGCAGAACGCAGCCGTTTCGCCGGATAGCGCGTGTAGCGTACGGCGCATGAGAAGTGAACAGTGATGCAGTGATTTTCGAGAAAGAAATTGGATATCGCTCCTGGACCTCGTGCGAGTGCTGAACGCAGTCGTTTCATCGATTGGCCGACCACCTCGCACGACTGCATTCCGTACCTCTTAATGCGGTTGCGCGCTGGCGTGTGGATCTTAGCGGCATACATAATTCACGGAGGATACGCATATATATTAAAACAGAGCATCAAAATAGAGAAGTGCACGCGATTAAATGTCATGTACTCTGTATCGACAGATCTAGGCGGTGAAATTCCATTTTCATGTATAGCTTACAAGTTAGCCTACAGTTACCTCTATAATCAAAACACTGGTGCTGTATGTAACACTTGTTGCGTTTGGTTAACAAAAAGAATGGCAGTTTGGATATGTAAAGCGGTCTTTGCTCTTACTGCCGCGAGTTCGACCATTGCATGATGCGTATTCGAAGTAATATACTGAAATATATTGTTGTTTTTTCTATGTGTAGTTGCGAGCGTGCGACGTGGTTCCACTTTGTGGTTATGATAGCATTATTGCTGCGATAGGCCACAATCTGATGAAACAGCTGCCTTAGTTATCAAAGCTTTCTGGACAGGGTCGATCAGTATAGCTGAAAGGACCGATAAGGGCAGGAAAACTGCGATGACAGTGGCCTGCTGTGAAAAATCTCTATGCATAATAATCATTCAGCCACTGTACACATGTCTGCTAGGGTTACAGTGAAGTGCACTGCAAAGAAGCTGCAAGATAATAGAATTCAAGGCAAAAGGCGAAGTGTAGCTGCTGAATATTGGTAATTATGTGTAGCCGCTTGAAGGTATGCTGAATGTTCTCAGGAGAAATTATATTGTGGATTAATGTGGCAGCTAGACAACCCGCCAGTGGCCATGTTAGCCAGATGACACCACAAGAGCCTAAGGGCAGTGAATAAATGCAAACTTTCCTTGACAATTACAGCCCCACTAAGACTTTCAACCATAGCTGAAATAATCTTGTGCACACTGTGATTAAACAATAAGCTGATCATTTCGTTGGAGACTATAAAAATGAAACAAAAAACTCTGTCCATACTGAAGTTCGCCTGACCTGCACAGCCACGTGGTACCTATGTGAAATTTCTAAACGGTACTCATCTCAACTTCATCAAAGCAGTCACATCTCAGCCTGTATGCTTACCTATCTTGACTTATAGAAAACACAATGGGAATGAAATAACACCTTGTTCTGCACAGAAAGGTCAGAAGGACCGGCTCAACAGCATCTAAAATTTGGACAGCTGCCCTAGCAACGGGCATGTGGCAGACACATCCGGCAGATGCACAGGTGGACACGCCTCAGTGGTTACAGTGCGCGTCAGTATAGAGGTGGCCACGCTGCAGAGTCCTCCCGAGGGGTCAGCATATTTGGCACTTGCGCAGGTGGGCGATGGCTTCTGCACAGCAGAGTGCCCTTGTTCCTGATGATGCGTTGTCGCTTCGTTTGCTGTGTTCAAGCTCTTTCGCCAGTTCCATGTATGCCTTCTCTAGCGGTGAACTACATTTGCTGCTTCTCTGTGAGAAGAATGATCTCTCACCATTTTCTTCAAGATCTTCATATCTGATCTTAATTTCGGACACTCCCTTGAGGTTGCCTCATGAGGTCCTTTGCCTTTTGCACAATTCGGCACTTCAACTTTACATGCAGGTCTGTCATAGTCTCCACTACAACACAAGCACGTTTTCTTGCTCATGCATGCAGTGCTCACTTGTACCAGCTTATGACTTTTTTTCCACTGTAGAGGACGGGGTAAATAAGGTCGCACTGGATGCCTCACAAATCCCATTTTCGCATGCAGTGGTAAACTGTTGCCTTCAAACACCAGTTTCACTTACCTTGGTTGCCCATACTGGTGAACGCAGTGATTCGAATCAGTGAACAAAGTGAAATAATAGGTGCACCAAGTTTCTTATCATTTTTCTTGACGTCTACATAAGAAATTTCTCCCCCATGAGCAAAGAACGAGCGCACTTGCATGTTGCCAAGCTGTGCCACAGCCTTCAACTTGTCTACGGTGGCCCAGTTGGAGATGTCGGTGGTGAGGATATTCCTTCTCGCATTAATAATGCCGCCAGGTGTCCCCGGGCGGCGCCGAAAGGACGAAGAAGTGTGGAACTCGCGTGCTCTCGGAGCTGAGACTGCTTCTCTGTTTGCGGCCTGTGCCTAGCCTGTGTGATTAAGGACCCATCTGTGACATTTGTGGTGGAGGTGCTGGGTACATCGCCCTGGAATATGTCGCACACCCCTCCTAACACCGAGGACCCCAGACCTCTCCCTATCGACACGCCAGTGCATCGGGTCAGTCGCGGCAATCTAGGACTGCCCCCTGAGCATGGGCTGTTGGAGACTACCTCGACACCTGGCCGGCTTTCTCCTGAGCTCAGGCCATTTGACACTACCTCGGCGCCTGCCCCTCAACCAGTCATGCAAGGCACCGCGTACTACACCCTCCACAACCCACGGCTACCAAAATCCTTTCACGGGACTCAGCTGGAGGACGTGGAAGATTGGCTCCTCCAGTTTGAACGTGTCGCCACATTTAACCAGTGGGATGACGCCGCCAAACTGAGGAACGTTTTCTTCAGCTTGGAGGACGGTGCTCGGACGTGGTACGAAAATCGTGAGGACGCTCTTTTGTCATGGCATGAGTTCCGACGTCAATTGCTCGCCGCGTATGTCAGCGCTGATCGTCGGGAGCGAGCTGAACGCGCCCTGCAGTCCCGCATGCAGATGCCCAATGAAACGGTTACCATGTACGTCGAAGACATGACGCGACTCTTCCGACGAGCTGACCCAGCCATGTCGGAAGCCAAAAAGCTGCGCCACCTAATGCGTGGTGTGAAAGAACAGCTTTTCGCCGGCCTCGTGCGCAGCCCCCCAAGCACTGTTGCCGAGTTTCTAGCAGAGGCTATCACGATGGAGCAGGTTCTCCGGCAGCGTTCCACCGCGTACGACCGGCCAGTCCTTGCTGCTTCTGTTACGGAGCCTCTCCCGGCGTTCAACACCCATACCGACTTCCTCCGTGACATGATCCGCACTGTCGTCCGCGAGGAGCTGAAGAAGCTCTGTGGTACGTCGCAGACCACGGCCAGCTCCTTTATGGGCGTTATCCGCGACGAGGTGCAGCAGGCTATCAGGCCACAGTTGCTACGCGGCGAACCACAGCCAGTACAGCCAGATTACTACCGCCCGACGTACGCTGAAGCTCTGCGACGCCCTGCCCCGAATCCAGCGGCATTTACACAGCCTATCGAGACGGACTACTGCCGCCCGACGTATGCTGACGCTTTACGACGCCCTGCCCCAAATGCAACGGCGTTTGTTCAAGCCAATCACGACGTCCCGCTATCCTCGGTGCAGCCAGTGCAGCACATCCCGAGTGACCGACGATCCCTGCGCAGAGCGGACGTCTGGCGTGGCCCAGACCGACGACGTTTGTGTTTCCATTGTGGGGAGCCCGATCACCTGTTCCGGCGGTGCCCATATCGTGAACTTGGCCTGCAGGGTTTTTCCCCCGATGCGCCAAGACCCCGATTTGGTCAACGGCCCCCTGCGATTGAAGCGTACGTGACGCAGCAGCCTATGTGGTCCATGGCGCGCCGTCAGTCCCGATCACCGTCCCCTCGCCGGTCATCATTTTCACCGAATCCGCAGAACTTTTCGCGAGCGACAGCGGACCGCTCGCCCAGTCCTCGCCGGGAAAACTGAAGACAGCGACCTCCGGGGGCGTGGTCGCTGGATATCGATGCCGTAAGGACCCCCTGACGACGCCGACATCCGATGATAGAGCTTTGTCGACGTCGACGACAGCAGGTGATCTAAAGGAGCGATTCTCACTCGACATACCCGTGCTTCTCGACGGTCACAGCATTAGCGCGTTGGTGGACACAGGAGCAGAGTTTTCAATTATTAGTGGCAAATTGGCAGCGCTTCTCAAGAAAGTCACGACTCCCTGCTCTGGCCTCCAGATCCGGACGGCGTGGGGCCATATCATTACTCCGCTTGGACAGTGCACGGCTAGGGTCCAGATCATCGATTCGACGTTCGTGGTGAGCTGCCTGGTGCTCCGCGACTGTTCTCGGGACCTGATTTTGGGCGTAGATTTTCTCCGTGAGAATGGGGCCGTTATCGACCTGCGGAACAGAACCGTTACGTTTTCTACAGCGAAAGCCGACGACACCTCCGATGTTCGTCAACGCAGCTCCGCCCTTCGTATTTGCACTGAGAGTGTTTTGATCTCGCCGCGCGCCAGTGTTTTTGCAAGAGTTGAATGCGATGATAGGCTACGTGATGGACCTGCAGTCGCCGAGGGTAACCTTTCCTTGCTACTGACACACGGAATTTGCTCGGCCCGAAGCCTTGTCCACCTCCCTAACGGTCGGTCGGAGCTCCTGATTACTAATTTTACCAACGAACCTCGTCGCCTTTTCCGAGCTACTGCCATCGCGTGGGCGTACCAATTGGCAGATGTTACTGAGTATTTTGCGTCCGAGGGCATGGTACAACCGGACACGTCCCTGGATCGCATCGATATTAGCTCCGGGCTATCAGCGACTCAGCAGCGCGACCTACGCGCCCTACTGCTTCAATACCAAACCTGCTTCGCATCCTCCTCGAAAGTGCGGCAAACGGCGGTCACAAAGCATCGAATCATCACTTCCGATGATGCTCGCCCCATACGACAGCAGCCATACCGCATTTCCCCGAAGGAACGCGACGCCATCCAAACGCAGGTGAAGGAGATGCTTACAGACGGCATAATTCAGCCTTCTAAGAGCCCGTGGTCGTGGCCTGTTGTTCTGGTAAATAAGAAGGATGGGACTTTGCGCTTTTGCGTTGATTACCGTAAGCTGAACGCCATAACGAAAAAGGACGTCTACCCGCTGCCTCGCATCGACGACTCACTCGACAGACTTCGCCGCGCCAAGTATTTTTCATCGATCGACCTCAAGAGCGGATATTGGCAGATTGAGGTTGATGAACGTGACCGCGAAAAAACTGCCTTCATCACACCCGACGGCCTATATGAATTTAAGGTGTTGCCCTTCGGCCTTTGTTCAGCGCCTGCGACGTTTCAGCGCATGATGGACACTGTCCTGGCTGGCCTCAAATGGCAAACCTGTTTAGTTTATCTAGATGACGTGGTGGTGTTCTCAGAAACCTTCGACCAACACCTTGAACGCCTGCGGACCGTGCTGGATGCCCTGCGATTGGCCGACTTAACACTTAAACCCGAGAAGTGCCACTTTGGCTACAAAGAGCTCAAGTTTCTTGGCCATGTTGTGAGCGCCGACGGTGTAAAACCCGACCCCGAGAAAACAGCCGCCGTAGCCGAGTTTCCCCGTCCTACTACAAAGAAAGCGCTCAAGCGCTTCTTGGGTTTGTGCGCCTACTAACGCCGTTTTATCGCAGACTTCTCCAGCATCGCTGAACCCTTGAACCGCTTAACGCGTGAAGATACACCGTTCGTCTGGACTGCCGCGCAAGAGGCTGCTTTCACAGAGCTGCGACGACGGCTGCACACTACCCCTGTGCTTGCTCACTTTGATGAGGAGGCTGCTACCGAGATACACACCGACGCTAGCAATATTGGGCTTGGTGCCGTCCTCGTTCAGCATCAAGAAGGCGTGGAACGTGTGATCGCGTATGCGAGTCGCACACTCTCGCGCACCGAAATCAACTATTCCACCTCAGAAAAGGAGTGCCTCGCCGTCATCTGGGCCACGATGAAATTTCGGCCTTATATCTACGGTCGCCCTTTCAAAGTCGTCACAGACCACCATTCCTTGTGCTGGCTGACAAATCTCCGGGACCCATCAGGCCGCCTGGCACGCTGGAGCCTTCGCCTTCAGGAATTTGATTATACAATTGTCTATAAGTCCGGACGTAAACACGAAGATGCCGACACGCTCTCGCGCGCACCCGTCGAGCAAGCTGATGACAGCACAGAGGACGACAATCGTTTCCTAGGTGTGGTCAGCAGTTCGGACTTGGTGGCAAGGCAGCGTGCTGACGCTGACCTGCGGTCTGTCATGGATCACCTAGGGGGCCATGCTTCCAACGTACCTCGACCCTTTTCCCGCCACCTGTCCTCTTTTTGTATTCGCAATGGCGTACTCTACAAGAAAAACTCACGTAATGGTGACCGGACCAACCTCCTAGTCGTGCCATCAGACCTCCGCGACGACATTCTTTCAGCGTGTCATGATGAGCCCACATCTGGCCACTTGGGATTTGCCCGCACGCTCGCCCGAGTGCGTCAGGCCTATTATTGGCCTAAACTTGCAGCGACCATCCATCGCTACGTCAGAGGTTGCCGTGAGTGCCAGCGTCGTAAGTCGCCACCGCTAAAGCCTGCAGGTTTGCTCCATCCAATTGAACCACCTCGCACACCTTTTGACCAAGTCGGCATTGATCTTCTGGGCCCATTTCCTGTATCAGCATCTGGCAATAAGTGGATTATAGTTGCGACTGATTATTTGACGCGCTATGCGGAAACCAAGGCGGTGCCGCGCAGTACATCCTCGGAAATCGCGCATTTCTTCATACACGACATCGTTTTACGACACGGCGCCCCGTCTTCCGTAATCACCGACAGGGGCACTGCGTTTACTGCACAGCTCATGCACGAGGTGTTCCAGCTGAGTCACACGACCCACCGCAAGACTACTGCATACCACCCGCAGTCAAACGGGCTCACGGAGCGCCTCAACAAAACCTTAGCGGACATGCTCGCCATGTACGTCGATGTACAGCACAAGACCTGGGACGAGATCCTCCCATACGTGACGTTTGCCTATAACACGGCGCTTCAGGAAACGACTCGCTTTACGCCGTTTCGCCTCGTCTACGGGCGTGACGTACAGACAATGCTCGACGCCATGCTTCCGTGCGCCCCTGACGACCAGGAGCTCACGTCGGACGCCGAGGAGTTTACCCGGCACGCAGAGGAAGCCCGGCAACTGCCCGTATGCACATCCGACGGCAGCAGGTCACGGATGCACAACGCTACAACCAACGACATCGACACGTAGAGTACCACCCCGACGACAAAGTGTGGGTATGGACCCCAGTACGTCGCCCAGGCCTGTCGGAGAAGCTCCTGAGCCGCTACTTTGGACCGTACACAGTGTTGCGCCGTATCACGGATGTGACGTATGAAGTTCTCCCCGATGGCACTCTACCGAGTTCGCGCCGTCAACCTCAGCCTGAGGTCGTGCACGTACTGCGCATGAAGCCTTACTGTACGCAGTAAGGGGCGTAGCCTCTTCCGCGTGTTCTTTTTATTTGTACCTGCAGCCGTTGAGCGGCATGTGACCGTTCACTTGCTTACTTCCTCCCGTTCACTCAATGTGCGCCCACGTTTTTGCTTTCTTTTTGGGGGGAGGGGGAATAATGCCGCCAGGTGTCCCCGGGCGGCGCCGAAAGGACGAAGTGTGGAACTCGCGTGCTCTCGGAGCTGAGACTGCTTCTCTGTTTGCGGCCTGTGCCTAGCCTGTGTGATTAAGGACCCATCTGTGACAATATGCACTTCTTTGATTTGGCCCGGAACCAGCTGTTCAAGAGCAAGAGTGAGAGTCTGCCTGTTGATGGTATTCATGTTATCCTTATATTCGGTAGGCATGTATGAAATCATGTAAGTCAGTGGTCTTGCACTCACACTTGCCTCACTAACTCTCTTCGTGTTTGAACTGGGCTGGTTAGACTGGTTCATACTCGTACTGTGCCCACACTCTGTTGAAGTCTTGCAGAACTTCCTTTTCACGTGTCGACTCACCATTGCGGTGTAACCACCATCATATGCCATGTTATCTGTATTGGAGAAACTAGATGACCCTGGTAAATTTAAGGTAAAGTGACCAGACATCTCGATTTAGGTGGGACAGTCCCGCTTTTTCAGCTACAATTCCAGCACCCCACCAGCTTGCCTGTGGGAAAACGATTTGTCCTGCTTTGGCTTTCTAGACTGAAGCTTTGATAAACAACCAGATTTTAGAGTCATCTCCTAAGAAACAGGATGGTCATGAACACCACTAACCTCAGTTTCTTTTTTTTTCCTCTTTCTGTATATAGTTCAAAAGGTTCCAAAAAAAATCTTGTGTCTCTCACTTGTCCATCACTAAATTCATCACACTGCGGCAGCATCACATATCCATGACCTCCCAAAACTCAGGCCTGCTTGCATCTCGAATTCACTTTATAATTTACTTACCAATTCCCAATTACCAATTACCAATTACCAATTCACTTTCTAATTCACTTTACTTGTGTTGTCCAAGACCCATAGCCGTGTTCAAATATAGCTTGGCCACGTTTGTTGACAATGCTCCATGGTGACTTTGTTTTAGTTTTGAAGTGTGTCACACTGTCGGCGACAGAGATGCTAAAGAAAATGCATTCAGAAGTATTGAGGGTTGAACAAGGATTGCACTGGTTGGGATAAAACAAGGAAATGGCATTAATAATGGATAAAATAAATGTGTCATGTATAAATAATCTCGTTGCTCCTACCCCCCGTCGCGGTCCCACTTTGAGGTTCATAAAATATGGTCACATTACTCTATGGGGACATTCACGCTGGAACCGTGTTGACTTGCTGGGTCCACATTGCTACCCACAGTAGGCAGCAGAGATGGCGGGCCATCCACCATCGCCTTGTATGGCAAGGTCCCCATAAAGATGACAGAAACACAAAATATATAGAAACAAGCAGAAGGTAAAGAAAAGCTGCTGTTCGCAGCGCTCTTCCGTGTCTTGGCGCTTACTCACTTCATACATCTAGCATCTAACTCTGTCCATTCAGTCCAATTAGTTTATATGTAATCATCTGTACCTATCTCTTGCATGCTGATACGCTGGTAAATCTGCAGGCAATTTGAACGCCAGCTGCATCAAGTAAATGTGTAATTGACTTTGGGGATTATGTTTCCTAACGAATTCACATTCACTATGAAAAGCGCAGTGCTTAAAATACATTCCTCTGGTACATCATTTTCCTGAGCTATGTTTACTCATAGAGTTACACCTAGGAGTACTTGAAATGAGTGGGAAGCAAGGAAGTAGCTCAAGTGGTTCTACATCCTTTAGTAAATACCCAAGTCTACTACTGGGTCGCACAGGATACCAGACCTTCATGTGGTGTTGTATGCCTTATACATGTCAAAGGAAACTGCAACACGGGGCTGCCAGTGTGTGAACACCTCCCAAACTGTATTTTTCATATGAACGAGATGGTCCATTGTCAGGCGTGGCATTGGAAATCATGCTAATGCATATTAAGAAGCTGACATGATTCATGATCAAATGCCAGTTGGATATTCAAAACAGACTGGAATGTTTTTATAAGGCAGCAGTTCTCTGTTTTTCTGCAGTCAGCTCAACTTGATGATAATGGTCTTTCGGGTTTCAAAAAGTTATGATGGTTTCTCCTGGTTGAGGTATTTTCGGTGCCATATGTTCAGAGGGAGATAATAATCTAATTAGCTCCTGCAGGGCAATTATCTTATAATTTTTGTTGATGACTGCCATGGGGGAGTTTTTTTTTTACTGTGGTTTAGCATTTTAGGGATCAGCCAGTACAGTTGGAGGGGTTTGAGACAGCATCAAGTTGTTTGTTCGATATGTCAGTCTGTTTTTCTAAAGCTGCCTGCGTACTGAGTGTCAGAGAAATGTGGAAGTTGGATAGCTGCCTTTGAGTTTTCACAGCTACAGTCATAATTTCTTTCAGTGTACCAAACTGTTTATTGAAGATACATATTTCTTCCACAAGCTTTCACCGCATTGCAATGCATATAACAGGCTTCAGTCTTAGCCTTTTTGATAAAGTAGGTTCTCTGCTTTAGGGCGCATATGAAAAGCACCCTATGCCTTGTTTTGGTGTTCTTTTGCTACGTCCACTAAACATGCTACTTTATTCGCATATGTCATAATGTTTGAGGAATAGCCAGTGCTGCTGCAAAAATTACGCTAGTGGTAATCCTTTGATTTATCACCAGTGCACAGCTCCCCACAAAATTTATCGGATGTACCTTTTCTTGTAAGCAGCGATTAATATGCCAGATGTAGCAGTGAAAACCAGCGAAAACAGGGACGCATTCACAAAAGAGAAGACTGGCAGGAAACTGTCCCACTCTTTTTGAATTCATCCCTTTTTTTCACTGGTTTTTACTGCTGCATTGTGTACCAACTGGCCCAACAAACTATGCTTCAGTAATATGCTAGATTTTTCCAGCATCGTCATATTATTTGGATGTCAACTTTACAAATACTGGAAGAGATTATTGCCTTGAGGTTCATTTAAAACATCTCATTTAAGATCATTAAAAAGAAATGAAGGCGTAAAAGGTAAATGACAAGCCATTTTTTTGAGCTGGCACAGGAATATATGGCCTTTCCTGAAATCATTAAGCCCATGGCACTGAAGATAATATTGTAGTATCTGGCCCTTAGCGTCAGTCTGGTTGCTTACTACCAATCTGATCGCAACTGCCAGATTGCCTTTTTCCTGCAAAACAGCTAAATGCCATGTATGGATACACACGTGGCGAAGCCCACTTGCTCGGCAACCCACTATCATCCGCACGTAATGTATTCCCCTGGGAGAGGGGGAAGGAGGCATACACTATGTGAATAGCTGTCATGTGAACATTCCAAGACAACACAGGCTTTTTAATAGGTTACTGTAAGTATAACAATGAAACGGTATTTGGTCACAACACACGCACCGAAAATGTTTATTCTCACAAGAAGAGACTTAGGTAGCTCAAATGTTCAGTTCAACAGTGAGCCTTGCTGTGGCATGGGTTTGCTGTCTTCAACAAAGGCTAGCTTCAGCTTGGTCACCCTGCTTTAATTACCCTTAGTGGGAAAAAGGGCATCCAGCTGACTTAAGGAGCATGCACAACAGATGGGCTGTCGTATGGCTTGAGGTGGTTGGAATGTACAGCTTGACACCCTCTACAGCTCACGTCTCAGGATGGCGCAAGGGCTTCAATTAGATGGCTTGGGGGGGGGGGAGGTCAGGCAGATAACGCGGTATGTTCCATGGTACTTTGGTAGGGAGCTTTGTTGAGACATGGCTGGTTGATGGGGCCCTAAGCCAGATGAGGGAATCTGTGGAACAGGGAAGAGCTTCAGAACTGATGGAGGTGCGAAGGTGCATCTGGTGACAGTGGTTCTGAGTAGTCAACTATCAGGCAAGTTGGCTGCACTATTCAGGATATAGGGTGGCTTCAGAGAGTCGACTCACAGACTTCAGGGCAATACGGAATCATGGTATTCATGATGCACGTAGGCCCATGGCCATAATGGTAGGACGTTATCCCAATTTAAGTGGTCGCTCATGATGTTCATGGCCGCCAGCATGTCGCTGAATGAGTGCTTGAAGCGTTCTGTTATGCCACTGGTTTGAGGGTGGTGGACTGCTGTAGAGTGACGAGCAATCCAGCAGTGCTTAAGGAGTGGTTCTATGGTATCTGATTGGCACTTCTCGCGGTAACCAATGGCAAAGAACAAAATGACGGAGTGCAAAAGAGCTAAAGTCGGGAGCAGAGGTTGTTGACAATTGTTTGGTTTCTGCAAAGCATGTGAGAAGTAACTACTGCTGCTAGCACCCAGTGATTGCCTCTATGAGTGATCGGAAGGGGGCCATAAAGAAAGGAAGGAGTTCAGTGCTTTTAACAACAAGCATATTACCAGTGCATGGGGGAGTGCCACACATGAATTTGGTAGATAGTGGAGATAGTTCAACGCTAGCCAGGGGGCAGCATATCAGGTGTCAGTCCTGTGATAGCTCCTGTGGTGTGCAGGCTAGTGGGTTCGCCAGCTAACACTCTCAGTGTGATGCGCGTAGCATGAACGCATCTACTGCTAAATCAGTCTTGGATAAAGATGTAATATAGTGGCGATGAGGATTTTGCAGAATTGTACCAAGAGGCAGGATGAATCAGCACAATGGCAACAGCACTTTCTAACTGGCATCGGTAATCACCATTAAAACTTTTGAAGCGTTCATTCACACCAGCCTTCATATTCGAAAATGCTGGAATTTAACTTGGTGTTCGACATCCCATCGCTTTGGAAAGCATGCTGCACCGTACCCTATGGTTAAGAGCAATGGATCAGACAGTGCTCAACTAGAGTTCTCTCAAGGCTGTGTTTGTTTACTCCAAAGTCTCCCACTTTGGAACAAGCTTTGGAACTTTCATATAAATCCAAAAGGTAGTGCTCAAACTTATCGCTGGGTTCATAGATTTTTTGCTCACTTGACCTTTCGACGTAGTAGCAGTACTTATGGCGGTCAAATTGCTTGACCAGCAGTGTTCTTGCAAGGATGTACAGAACTCCTCTTGCTACTAACAAAAGCTCAATCTCATAAAACTCGGGGTCATCCTCTCCTGTGGCGACCAAAACACTTCCAGACTTGTACGTGCATCTATCAAGAGTTGCAGTTTTGACCTCATATACTGTGGCTGGCAGCACTTTCCTGGCACAGGCAGGGAGTGCGTTCCAATCGGCAGGCTTACTTTTTGATGTTTTCAATTCTTCGTAGAGCCGAAAGGTGTGCAGTTGATAACTTTGGCGCAACTGGTGCCTTTTTGCCAGAGTATATGTAATATTCTTGAAGTTCTTGACAGAGGCAGCCAACTTCTTGAGGCTTTGATGTTTTGCCTCAAATCGCATTGACCAGAAATGTCTTAAAGGCCCCACCTCACGCACAAACCTTCCATAATGCACCATGTAGTGTAGCTTAGGGGTTATTGCATCAGAGCCATATTTTTCAGCGAACTTTGTCAAGAACGTTTGCACGAGCATGTCTAAGTAGACAAGGCGCTGAGATGTCAGTTTTGATGAAAAAACGATGTCAACAATTTCACGAAATTGTATAAGCAATTCCCAATCCTCATTTCCTATTGGAATCCTTGCACCAAAAATCATAGGGAAAAATCTTATGAGGCACCACTTGCTAGCAGCAGTCCCAATTAAAGTAGAGTTGCTGTTAATGAAGGCCAAGTTGATGGGTGGAGGTGTGTTTTTGACATCATTTGGTCCATATTCGAAGGAAGACACCTGATCAAGGTTCTGCCTAGAGAGCAAACCACTGGAAAGCAATGCTTTCAGAACATGCCGCAAAACACATTCTGCCCCACCTTCCAAAATGTCATGCATCAAATCTGGGGGTAACTGTCGGGTGACAGCAAAATATGGCAATTGCAAAAGAGGCGAGGCATAATTCACACCATACAAACGCCTGTTGGCAGGATTCAGTGCAACCGCCCGAAGATGTGAGAGGTGGCTGCTTAATGTTCGTGGCTGGCACATTGACTCACTGGTTTTTTTTGAGAGATCCTTCACAGATACCATGCAGTATCTACACACTCGTCCCTTGCTAAAACAGCAAGAGAACCCGCCCAATCGGTTCATCGACAGGTTGTCGCCACAAAAGCCAAATACAATGACTTTGGCACACGTCATCTGTCCTTCGAAGCAAAAGCTGTGGCCTTCTGTGTACAGCTGCTCCATATCATCTAGCAGTGGTTGCAGCACTTTCTCCAAACCATGTTTCTTCACATAGATGTAGCGGACAAGCATTATCAAATAAATGTTTTCAAGTTTTGATCTGTGCTTGACATGAAGGTTGAGCAAGCTGCAGTAGATAGCAAGCAACTTGTTTTTTCCTCTTTTCGCTCCGAGAGGATTGACGACTTCAATTTCATCGGTATAGAACAGAAGAATTATGATGTGTGTGCTGCCCTCAGGGATTACACCTTGAAGGTGTTCTCTGTACACTGCACCGTCTGTGTAGTCACTCTAGGCTGAAGGCGTATGACTATCAGATTTGGGTGTTGCTAAATGAGCTGCAATGTCAGGGATTTCACAAAGTGCACTGAGCAGCTTGGGCACAGGAACATAATGATATCTTGCAGTGCCATCCAAAGACTGCTCCTCCGGTGACACAAAAGGAAAACTCTCTTTTGCATATTGCTTATACTTGCTCTAAATGCCACTGAAAAGATCCGGCAGAAACGAGCAGTCCAGCAATTGTTCTATTGTTGTTGATCCTTGTGCTGCATGTGCAATCTCTTTACCATAGGACTTCAGCACTAGCTCCAACAATAGTTGCAACTTTGAAAACATCTCTTCGGCCACTACATGTGGTAAGCTGTGTTCTTCAGTAATGTAGAAAAAGAAGTTCCAAAGAGCCGATTTCACCTCTGCTAAGAAGCTTCCGAACCGATCACGGTGTGTTCTTTGGTGGGACGGCTGTTCTTCCTGAAGGTGGCCGCTGCAGAGCTCGGCTGCGTCGCAGCACTCTGTTTCATGAGGAAAAGGCTCGTCGTTCAATTCGCCGCAGCTGCCACGACCATTCGGCTCCTGCCTGCTTCCTGCCCGAGCGAGCTGCCGTTTTCTTCCAGCACACTTCGATGGCAACGATACAGATGCGATCGGTAAGACGAAAAATTTGCGTACGTGTTAGCACAGCCTCCGATGCCGCAAAAAACGCTGAAATTCGTCTCTGCACTATGCACTAGCCCAATGTGATTGATCACTTTGATTAGATGGCACGAGAAAAATGGGCACCTTGGACAGTACTTCACGTCTATCTTTGTTGTCACAAATCGCAAAATACTGAGAAAATATACTTCAGAATCACTTCACATACGCCAGCGATGCCGGCAACGGCAAGAAATTGCGCACCCACGTTGTCCGCGTACTCCACGAATTTCGAAGCCAACGATTTCGAGACAACGGGAATTATTTTCAAAGCTTAAGGTTGAAAACCCCATAAAAGTTGTTAAAGGCTTGTCCCTAACTATAACCAGAAATACAGCCGACAAATAAACATCACACAGGAAGAAAGGACGTACACGAGATGTGTTGTTATCTTGAAATGATGCATTAAAAAAAAAAAAAGCCGATGTCAATCTTTTTTGGCGCCAAGCCAGCCAAGCCAAGCTGGCCGCCAATGGCGGCATATACGAAGCCGACGGTACAGTGCTCTAGAATATTCCGACGGCATGGAGGAAAAAAAACTGAGGAGGGAGCGTCCGGCGACAACCTTGAAGCCTAGTTTTAACAAGTAAATATATAGAAAAAAAGAGAGAATGTTTCCCCCCCGTGATCGCACCACTTGATAGCGTGCGGTAAAGTAGTCTAGCCTCGCTGCGCGCGCGCATGCGCCGATTAGCGCGGCCGACTGACTGTAAATCAACTTCCTTGCTGTAGACGCCCGCGCCGCGGGTCGCGCTTACGTGCGCACTAAAACATACCGGAATCAAAACATAAAGGACAGACTCGGAGAGCGAAAGACTGAGGGAGAAAACGACTTCATAAACACTCGGCTTGCGAACGCTGGCCATGTGACGTCACGCTCCCTTCTTAGTTTTTTTTTCCTCCTTGGCCGACGGTCTCCAAGGGCAATGATTAAACAATTGATCTGCTAGCACATTTCTATGGTCCGGGAGATTCTTTCACGAAAGACAGAGGAGAAGAGAAAACGTTTCTACCTGCGCTTAGCGATCTAGCTAACCAAGTACTTTATACTCCATCCCATAACTAATGTGCAGCGCTTCCAGTGCCAGATTGGGCTATTAATAGCCAAATTGGGCTACATTTTGTTCGAGCTAGCGTCAAAAAATTGCCTTTGGCTATGTGGCTACTTTTGGGCTGCAGTCTTTCCTGTGCATATATGTACAAAATAAAAGTAAAAGCCATTAAAATCTCTCTGTAACGCATATCTTTAGTGATTTTGTTACAGCCTTTATCGGCTTTGTGCTGCAGTGACCGATGCATCTGCGGAGGGGCTATTTCCTCAGCTGAAGACGCTGTTAGCAGATAGCAGTGAAATATCGTGTGAACCTCGGGACAGACGTGACGACTGTCATGTGTGGGCAGCCCAAACAGCCGTTGCGCAAAAATGAAATCAGAAGATGCGTGCTTGTAAAGTGTGTGTGCATTTTCCTACCGCTAGCCTGTATGGAGTCGATTGATGCGCTGCTTACCACCGACCTTGGCTACCTGTTGTACGCGAAACAGTCCCCAAAAAAGCAACAGTAATGCAGGGAAACACTATCATCTCGGTCGATGTCCCGAATAATTAGATGATGGCAGCAGTGCTAGTAGTGCTGGCAATCTTGCCAAGACCAGCTTCTGTGTGACAAAATGGCTCAGAGTTGCCCCTACCTTGCAATCAATCGTGAATAAGTGGGCTACCTTGCAAGTTCCTTTGAAACAGCGAAAAGCTGTGAACGCTTCAATGCAGCAAGAGTATTAAGCGAAATGTACCCTCATGACCAAAATTTACTTTTCGTTGAATTTCTAATAACAGGCTTCAGTGCGAGGACCCGGGCCCTGTCAGGCTAAACGAGGAATTTAGTTCTTTTTGTAAAACGCTAAGAACAAAATTTGTAATGACTGGCTACGCAGAGCGTGACAAAGCGGAGCGGGAGCAGCACATACATTACTTGTCAAGGAATGGGGTATCGGATTTCTTTTTCTCGGTAACCTCGAGAAGTCCTTTCTCTGTGACTTTGAATGCGGTATGAGATTTATTTTTCTCGGCAACCTTGAGAAGTCTTCCCTCTGTGACTCTGATAAATATTTCTCTTGGAAAGGTCTGCAAGCAGCTTCCTGCGAGCCTCAAGCTTCCGAGCGACCTGAAGCTTCTCGAACTATAAAAACGTAATTAAGTACGCCTTTAGTTTTGTCCGTCGCTCATTCGGTACTTTAGCGGCCACTTAAATCTCTGCACTAGAATCTGAATATCGTCTGGTCGAAATGAAAGCTGACGATCTGGCAGAGGGCACATGGTCGATGAATGAATCATGGCTAAGCGCGAGGAATACAAAACAATGTTGCAGGCAAAACAACGTTCCCGCTGATGCCTGAGCTCACGCTCTCTTTGTTATCAATACCCGTAAGACGCCGCCGTCGAACGAGTGTTCAGCCGGTTCTCGCTCATTAAAACCAACATGCGAAATAGAACGTCTAACTAGACTATGGAGACGCTCCTCCGCGTGACGTTTGGCCTCGCCAGGAACGGGGGCTGCTGCAAGGATTTTATACCTGGCCAGTAATGTCTGTACCGCTTGAGCTCCAACATATTCCATATGGATCAAACAGTTCCGCTTCCCAATCAACTCGTGATGCCTGAGATCCCTCTTAAGCCCACTTTCTGTTATCTGTTGTGCTAGATTTTGTACAAACCGCCATTTATTGTTCTATACTTTATCTTGCAATTAATTGAAGTCTTTAATTTTTATCTGTGTTCTGGGAAATTGTCGTGACCTTGAACTACACTCTGGGGCTGAGTGCATACCATTCCTCGGTGACTTTACTGTGGGGTGCTATTGTAGCGATAGCTATTTGTGGTATTTTTTTTTGCACTTAGAAAATAAAACACGACATTTTTTGATAAAGACTGCTTTTGCCTTATCGTGAATTAGCTTGCATGCCTGCGTGGTTGCAGTATTTAAACTGGTGCAGTGTCTGCTTTCCATAGCGCATAGCCTCAATGATGGTGCGCACGGGGCTGGAACATCCACCTCAGAGGTCGTGTGTTGATATGGAAAAAAAAATAATATGCAAACATCCTCGCATAAAATTAAATTATTATACCTCAGGAGTTACCTCACAAAGAGTAAAGATTTCTGGCTACTTTTGGGCTACTCAAAAATTTCGCTTCTGGCTACATTTGGCTACTGCGGAGGCTAATTTGGCTACCTCTGGTCAGAGCAATCTGGCAACCCTGGCAGTGCACCGTGTTCAGAACAGTGAGTCAGGGTTGCCAGATTGGGCTATTTATAGCCAAATTGGGCTACTTTTTGTCCGAGTTGGCGTCAGAAATTTCGTTTTGGCTATGGTGCTACTTTTGGGCTATATCTTTTTCATGCGTGAAAAAAAAGGTTAATGTAGTTATAATGTGCTCTGTTACAATTATACAGTGAGAGAAATAAAAGGCATGCTGGACTCAAAATGCAGGCTATAGCAGGTTAAAGAAATTGAGTGCGTCTGCTACAAAATGACAATTTGTAAACGCTGTGTTCGAGAACACATGCGTTTCAGGCGGTCAAGGATCATGACCTTTCGATTTCTTTTATAAAGAGTGGACACTACGTGAAAGGAGCCGGAATTAAAGGGTAATATGTTTTTCTCATTATTGTGAGCGTGCTGTTAGACTGAAGACAAAATCGACATAGATCATCTAATGGCATATATCCTTGATTTATTCTGAGCTCATGCATATCGTATAGAATGTAGCTTCAAGAAGGCGCATGCTAGATGCTTTGAGGTGACGCTCTCAGTGAGAATCTTTCTCTTAAAGCATAAAATTCAAATGTGTGGCTGCTTAAGTATACAGTAACGTTTTTTTCACTGTTGATGTGTCAAATCTGCGCGCGAACATTTAAAAGGTGAAATATTCCGAAACTAGAGCTGCGATTGCGTTATATAGCGCCGCCGTTCTTTTCCGCGTGCAGAGTGGCTGTCGTCGCCTGCCTTAGGTGATATGGCCCACTGCCGCGCCTGCAAAGCGGAACTGCGGCCCCATCTTTAGAACCTGGTTAGCGCACCTGGTTAGCCGCACTGGTTAGCGCGCATGACGGGTGCGAAACGTAACAACGGAAAGAACACGCCGTGCGCACCCCCTTAGACCTCATGTGTGGGAAAGAAACCTAATAAGTAAATATTCCTGCCGAAAATTAATTGATATGCTTAAGGAATGTCGTCACAAAAACAAATATTTTTGGCTACTTTTGGGCTACGCAAAAATTTCGCTTTTGGCTACGTTTGGGCTACTACGGAGGCCAATTTGGCTACCTGAGGTCGGAGCCATCTGGCAACCCTGCAGTCAGCGCGCCAGTTGGCGCCAGTAAAGATCAGCACGCTGCCATGACAGCCAAATGTCTGATCACTTTTCGCGAGAAAAATCTTGTGCCATTCGACGGCACTCTGACACGGCACAGCCTTCTTGAACGCATGAAGGACAACGCGGTTTTCCGAGGAATCGATGTTGCTACCCTCAGCATCACGGTGAGTGATTGTTGTTGTTACCCTCACGCAATGGCACATGCCCACACAGGGTATGTCTACAGTGTCGAAGCACGACAATTCTGTTGCCTTTTTCCGGCTTTAGCTTTACACCCCTCATTTATAAAGTGCCCGCGCACACCATATCCAAATTTCAGCTTTGTATGACCGACAGTTTTTAAGCTATAAGATCTTTTCCACTTCTCACTAGCTGTAAACAAAGGCTTGCAACGTGCTAGGCAGAAAAAAAAGCTCGTTTTGCTTTCTTATCACCCTCTTACCCATCCAAAAGTTCTTGTCGAGGGTTCGCGATCTAATTCCGGTCATTTTGCAGTTTGTTTTATATCTTTAACCCCAGTCTTTCAGGGATACGTCGGCTGCTGCTCCGGTGAAAAAAAAAAAGAAAAAAGAAACGACTTTCGCGCGCAAAACGGCTCGGAAGTTGCGCACCCGCAATACCTACCGTCATTGGCTAGTCTCGCGCGGCACTTCCGGGCGATGGGTGAAATTTTCTGCAAACCCAGAAACCGGGCGACGCGATGAGCGACAGTGGTTCGGCGGCCCCCAGCTCATCGCGCGATGCCATCGCGCGGCGTGTCGCCGCTAATTATCGCCTCATGCGGTTAGCGCTTAAGGGAAGGGATAAAGGAGGGTCTAAGGGAAGCAAGGAAGAGAGGGATAATTTCGGGATAATTTCGACCACCTGGGGATCTTTAATGTGCATTGACATCGCATAGCACACGGGCGCCTTTTGCGTTTCGCCTCCATCGAAACGCGGCCGCTGCGGTCGGGTTCGAACCCTGGTACTCCGGATCAGTAGCCGAGCGCCCTAACCTTGAGACACTGCGGTGGGTAGGGGCACGTTTTGTTTCGAGTTTTACGTTTATTTAGCTGAGTTATTTGCAGAAATATCTGAACTCGTGTTTTTGCTTACTCATTGCGGGGCAAAATGAGAGAAAACGCTCTTTTTCAGTCTTAGTCACAGGACGGTCCCGGAGTCCCATATCTGATAGACAGGGAGCTCTTCGGTCGGGGATTCTTTTTCCTGGTCCCGACCGCCACTGTTCATGGTTTCTGCCCTTCACTTTACAACCTATCGCCACAGTCCACATGACAGCTTAGGGTTTGCGGTGGCGCCAAGCACCATAACATCAGCTAGATTCTAGAGGCCCGTGTACTGTGCAATGTCAGTGCACGTTAAAGAACCCCAGGTGGTCGAAATTTCCGGAGCCCTTCACTACGGCGTCCCTCATGGCCTGAGTTGCTTTGGGACGTTAGATCCTCATAAACCATAAACCAGTTAACATTCTCAGGCCTGCTGTTTGGCTCCAAAACGAAAAGAGCGTAGTACCAATGTGCTACAATGTGTAGAAAACTCGAAAAATAGTTTGTGAGTTAATTGTGCTAGAGGCTACAAATTGGCAGCACTTGATTCTACATATTTTTTTCCGGTTACAATGATGTACTCAGCGCGGTTACATGAACAAAAAGTTGAAAAATAGCTAGGCAAACTGAGAGAAAACGCTGTTTTTTGAACTTTTTGTTTGTGTAACCGCGCTGTGTACATCATTGTAACTGCGTCGCTGCAGACTTTTGTTGTAAGCCTGTTGGCCTGCAAGCACATGGTGTTAGCCGCAGCTTGGTATGTGCGGTAGTGTCGCAGCAGAGAACTTCTGTTATCACGACACTGGGCAGGAACATGCTGAACCGACCAAATTTGCTCACTTGCAAAACAGACGACCTGTCGAGTTTCTGTAATGCGGGGTAGTTGGCTGCTTGGTTTCTGTAGCTAGAGGACTTTTGTTCTGCATGTAACATTCAGATCTTTCTGTATAGCAAAAGAGCAAATTTTGTTTAGATAAAAAAGCAATGCCTGTTTTAATGTGCTTAACTGCTTACATACCATTTTAATGTACTCTTGTGTTCTTAGGTGTTTGAGGACGATTTTCAAGTTTTTGTAGAAATGGACGAAAATTATATCATGCAGGACAGAACTAAAATAAAAGTTGTTGAGAACAGCCATGTTCGGTGCGTACTTTTTTTTTTACTAAGAATGATCAATAAGTCATGTTAACAGTTATAAGTAATGCAACAAGAGTATCCTATAGCAAGAACAGTATCTGAGCTTTTCCTGACCCTTGCATGCAAGAATGGGTTGTCTTTCATTTGACTCAACAATAGTCGCAGCTAAAATTTATGGAAGTGCTAGTTATAGCCTGCACTCATGAAGTCATTTTATTTGTTCTTCTCTTTTTGTTTTCCTTTTTCATCTGACATTATAGGATTGCAGATGTGCTTGAAGGCGCACAACACTCCAATATCTCTCAACAGACTGGTGGAGCTGATGCCTATTGCCTCCCAGTTGTGCCTCATGATGTTCAGCTACTTATAGGGCGCCACCGCGCTGGTCAGTGTTTCAGAGGCCGAAGCAGGGTCCTTCAGTGGCTTTACCATGACTTGTGCTTACATGACATGTGAGTTCTTTTCAAGAAAACTTTTGGACTATGGGATGAGACGGCAATTAGGGTCAGAAACTTGCGTGACCATAGGCTGTTTTGATAAACCAGCCAGGTGGGGTGCTAAAGCAGTTGTTTCAAAGCTGCACAATTGTTTGTAGTCCACAATAATGCAAAAGTGCTTAGAGTGCATTTTCAATACATTTGTGTGGACTACAGGTATTATGACAATTTGTTTGCAAATTTTTCAATCATGAACTATAACAGCTGTTGTAACCACTTTGCTGCTAGCTTCCTGCGTCTACATTAAAATGCTTTTATAACCTGTTAGGTACCCTGGAAGACTGTACACTGAGGCGGCACGTGCTTTGATTGCCAAGTACCCCAACCTGGCAGATGCCACTGGCACTGGCTACGTAAGTATACAGCCATTGAAACCAATCTTTTGGAGAGCAGGTTGGTGAGTCAGATATGAGGTGCTTTCTTACTGTTCGATTAGAAGACGCATGAAGGCTACCGAATAGGCAAACACGAGGAAGGTGGGGGGCATGATAATCCTTATATATTTTTGCTCAGAAGAGTAAAAAAAAACTGTAAAGTAGATCACCCACTCTAAGAGTTGCCCATAAATTCACTCTTGGAAATGATTGTACAAGTCCTTGATTTGCAAAACCCAGCTGTGCTAGCATTAAGATTATGATGTACTGCTGGCCATATCGTTAGCCAGCTGAAGTGTTGCATTACTAAATTCACCATGTGCTTCTCTCACTCGGACGGCTGGCTGCAGTTTCCATGATGTAATTTAGCATATAAGGTGGAGGTTGATCTCTTTCTTGTAATATTATGTTTGAGTAAAGCTTCTGCTCGATTCTATTCCAATTATTTGGTTTGGTTTTTAGGGTTTAACGTCCCAAAGCGACTCAGGCTATGTGAGATGTAGTGAAGGGCTCCGGAAATTTCGACCACCTGGGGTTCTTTAGCGTGCACTGACGTTGAACAGCACACGGGCCTCTAGAATTTCGCCTCCATCGAAATTCAGCCGCCGCGGTCAGGATCGAACCCGCGTCTTTCGGGCCAGCAGCCGAGCACCATAACCACTGTGCCACCGCAGCGGGGCTACAATTATTTCATCTTGCGCATTGTCTGCAGCACTGAAGGGCTAAAACAAAAAGCTTGTGCAGCATTTGATCTTGTGATGCAATATTGCTTTGTCTCGGTAAACTACCAAGCTAGCATGGAAGTTAACACAACTTTTACTTGAGTGGTCAGTGACTGCATGTTTTCATTGGATAGGGTTTTTAAATTTTTAACTCATGTAGGCTTCTTACAAGAGATCTCTTATTCCAAGTAACCTCAGCCCTTCCTCATTGCTGAGGAGAAGGCTGAGCTTAGCCGTAGCTGCCAGAGGCCTCACCCTTCTTGCTCTAGCAAGGACTGTGGCTGGGGCTACCTGGCTTCGTCTTGTATACATAACACCTCTTACCACCATTTTTAGGCACTATACGCCACTTTAGGCCATTCCACCTGACTTATGCACCCTTTGACACACTCTAATCATGCACATACTCACTACTCTTTTAGGCCCTACACACCCTGTGATGATTTTAACATGTTTACATATTTCAGCCTGAGCAGACGAGAAACCTCGTGTTTGGCGGTCTTTGGCCTTAGGTGCTCTTGCGCGAAATAAAGCTAGCATCATCATCATCAACTTGAGTGGTCAGTGCATGTTACAGAAGCCCAGGTGGTCTAAATTTACTATAGAGTATCTCACAGCCAGAGTTGCTTTGGGGCAGTAAACCCCAGAAACCCTTTCACTTGAGTGGTAGCCTACCTAGAGGAAGCAAGATGAACCAGAACTGCATGCTGCTTGTCAGTGCTGAAAATAGGGAATTTTAATTGTGATGCAATGAGTCAGGTGGTCTAGCCAAACATGAAAAAAATGAGAATTTAAGAATTGTAGTCGAAGTTTAAAAAGATTTTTCCTACTGCAATGATCCTTGTCTAATTATGCACCTGCACATGAAGAAACGCTCCTTGCACCAGAGGTGTAAACATGCTGAATGGTTTGTTGGTTAATTTGTAGTTTTCAGTGCACAGAAATATACAATTTTCATTTCCCATTGTTTCATAAAGAATTAAGTGTTTTTAAGGTACCAAAAAAGGTGCTGTTCTAACTACACGTCTGAGTTTATTTCTAGCTTATCGGTACCACCATTGCTGATAAGTGCTCTGAACTGCAGTCATCAATTCAAGTAGCAGTGCCTGCATTATGTGTAATATTTTATATGCAGGACTCCTAGCGAGAATCGCTGAGGTTCAAGGCCAAGTACGAACGCCGAAAAATCAGGCTCCACCAAGATGATGAAACAGATGGTGCTTCGGCAAAAAAAAAAACAAGCAGATTGCTGTGAAGGAGACTGTGGGCAGCACTACCCCACAGCGAGTCGCGAGGCCATGTGTGGTATGCATTTAAAATTTTGATTGCGCCCTTTGCAGCAAAAGCATCTGGTGTCAGGAGACAAAAAACTTAATTTTGCCCGCAGGGTGATGGTAGCGGCGACGATGAAGATGAAGACAGCATTGCTGGCCACATTGAAGCTATGAAAAAGGAGGTGTCCAAGGCACGGCCAGACATGGCTTACATAGCTGATTGCATGCGTCGGACATATTCCAGCCGAAGGCTTTGGATTGGCACTGAAAACCCTTCAGTAGAAGCCATAATGGAAAAATATCCAGCACTATCCATCAGCTCAATTGTAAGTTTTCTGTTGTTTTCTTTTTTCTTTTTTTCAGCTGCTGTGGCAATATTTTGCACACTTCTTTGATGGTGGTGCGATGGAAGAATATCTGTATGCCTAAGCCTTCTGTTTTCATGTTTATTTTTTATTCAGGGCGGGGGATTTTGGGTAATTTTTTTTTTCTCTGAAGTTTTGGAATTTAGTTTTTCTGCTAAAAATTTCTTAACTTGTGTTTTAATGGGCCTCTCTACAGCAGAGGGCCATTAAGTACTTGTGCATGTTTTGTGTAAAACATTATGGAATTGGCAGATAACACTAAAACTTCTACTGAGATACCTACTGACATTGATGACAGTCGTTCTGCCATGCATTTTATTACCTTCTCCCTAGTGCTGCAGTATCCATCCATGACCAGCCTGCTTTTGTTTGTGTGCTCTGGAGGCATTCATTCAACATCACAACTAATATTCTGAGCACAAGAGAGCCTCCAACAGGCTCTTGAATCTGAATGCCATGTGATACAAATATGTCTGTAAGGCACCTGGCTGCTGCTGATGTTTTTGGCCTCTCGCTTGTGAGACCCATTTTGCAAACTTGGTCTCAAATTAAGGAACATGAAAAATAAAAACAGAGGTGTACATCAGTTGACTGAAATCACCCCTCCATTTTAAGCACGAGATCCGGCAGTTTTCTTGCATTCTCTAGTTTTTGCACTGAAAACTCTATTTTCCAAGTAGAAATCAGGTAAAATCTCGTTTCACTCGAAAACACAAGGGTGTATGTACATTTAGGGCCCTGCATATTTTTGCATCAAATTAGATCCCGTCCAATGCTGAACAGATTTTTTAGAATAGCAGTAGTCTTCAATAATAAATTTAATAAATTGAGTTGGGCTTGATTTGTACTTAGAAATTCTGCTTTAGGAAACATTCGTTTCTGCTATACTGTCGCAGGGGATGAAACCAAAATTTGAGTGCATTGCAGATTTTCTAGATGTGCCTAAACCTAATTTAGTCTGCACTATTTATGATTCATTGTAACCACAAAATGTTTGAGAAAGGCACTTGAGATGTGACAGGCCAAAACATGGGTATGACCAGGTGTCTTATTGAAATCCTGGCAATGACATCCAGCTTCAAGGCTTCCACATGTTCAAAATGGCTGCTGTGACTATGAATATTGTTGTGGTGGAGAAAAAAGGCAAGCATGTTTTGCAAAGACAAGTTTCATTGGAGGCTGGTAATGTGTGGATGAGATAGGTTTAACAAGAAGGTCGGTTAGCTGGGCGAGTTTGTAATAATAATCGTGGGGGGTACATTCGAACAAGACGAAGCAAGAAGACTACACAGACGAGCGCTGACTCAAAACTGAATTTTTTATTGAAAAGAGAAAACACATATACATAATAATCACGTGAACAAACAGAGCAAAGAGCATTGGTCCAGCAAAATCAAGATCAACAGTCGCAACATATGCCACGTGGCAAAGTCCGATCAAAGGCACCCCTGAGAACCCAAATGAAAAAAGTCGTGAATTATCCAAAAATGATACTTCTTTATTAACTAACGCCAGTGAAGGCTGGCTGACACACTGTGACTTCTTCTTCCTTATGAAGTAAGCTTCCATTATTTCCCTGGTCATTTTATCCCAGTGACGAAACAAAATTTTAGTTTTTGTGACCAAGGGGCGGCAGTTTTTGCGTTTCTTTTTATCGTTTTATTTCCCACAATCGTGGCAGTGATCTTTAAGATGTGAATATCTGGTGTCTGAAAGTGAGTTCAGGTGTTCCCGCAGGTGAACTTAATACAGCGGCCTGTTTGACCAATGTAAACTTTTTTTGCACGAGAGTGGAAGTTCATAAACTACAGAACATGCGCATTCCTCCAACAGTGACCTGTGAGTAACACGGCATTTGAATGGTACTCCTAATACCTTTCCCCTACGGTTCCTGATGGCCTGGCAAAGCCCCCTCAACTTATAGGGTGCCAAAAAAACAACATCAACTTCAAACCCTCCAGCTACATTTTTCAGATTATGTGCTACTTTGTGTATGTAAGGAGTGACCGCGATTTTTTTACGTGCTTTGTCCCTCTTTGATTTTACGAAATCCGTCCTCACCAGCCGCACCAACTTTTCACACGTTGCCGAAATAACCAAATTGGGGAACCCTGCGGTTTTCAGCCTGCTGACCTGTAACAATACACTCTCTTCGATACAGTGAAAACACGAGTTCTATGCGCTCGAGCGGAGGGCGGACACAGCAATTCCATTTTTTACATTTTTTGAGTGTCCTGAAGAATAGTGTAACGCCTGTTTCTGGGACCTTGGGGAGTAAAGCCTACAAATATGGTCGTTCTTGAATAACAACTTAATACTCAAAATCTGGAGAGAATCCTTCAAGGGCACTTTAGATGTAAACGACAGACTGTCTGCTTAATCCCTAAACAACTTTAAAATGTCTATCATCCACCTGTTGAAGTTGTCTCTTTTAATCTGCAGGAGGATGATAGACATTTTGAAGTTGTTTCGGGATTGAGCAGACGGTCTGTCATTTACATCTAAAGTGCCCTTGAAGGATTCTCTCCTGCTTTCGAGTATTAAGTTGTTATTCAAGAACGACCATATTTGTTGGCTTTACTCCCCCAAGGTCCCAGAAACAGGCATTACACTATTCTTCCGGACACTCAAAAATGTAAAAAATGGAATTGCTGTGTCCGCCCTCCGCTCGAGCGCATAGAATTCGTGTTTTCACTGTATCGAAGAGAGTGTATTGTTACAGGTCAGCAGGCTGAAAACCGCAGGGTTCCCCAATTTGGTTATTTCGGCAACGTGTGAAAAGTTGGTGCGGCTGGTGAGGACGGATTTCGTAAAATCAAAGAGGGACAAAGCACGTAAGGAAATCGCGGTCACTCCTTACATACACAAAGTAGCACATAATCTGAAAAATGAAGCTGGAGGGTTTGAAGTTGATGTTGTTTTTTTGGCACCCTATAAGTTGAGGGGGCTTTGCCAGGCCACCAGGAACCGTAGGGGAAAGGTATTAGGAGTACCATTCAAATGCTGTGTTACTCACAGGTCACTGTTGGAGGAATGCGCATGTTCTGTAGTTTATGAACTTCCACTCTCGTGCAAAAAAAGTTTACATTGGTCAAACAGGCCGCTGTATTAAGTTCACCTGCGGGAACACCTGAACTCACTTTCAGACACCAGATATTCACATTTTAAAGATCACTGCCACGATTGTGGGAAATAAAACGATAAAAAGAAACGCAAAAAGTGCCGCCCCTTGGTCACAAAAACTAAAATTTTGTTTCGTCACTGGGATAAAATGATCAGGGAAATAATGGAAGCTTACTTCATAAGGAAGAAGAAGTCACAGTGTGTCAGCCAGCCTTCACTGGCGTTAGTTGATAAAGAAGTATCATTTTTGGATAATTCACGACTTTTTTCATTTGGGTTCTCAGGGGTGCCTTTGATCGGACTTTGCCACGTGGCATATGTTGCGATTGTTGATCTTGATTTTGCTGGACCAATGCTCTTTGCTCTGTTTGTTCACGTGATTATTATGTATATGTGTTTTCTCTTTTCAATAAAAAATTCAGTTTCGAGTCAGCGCTCGTCTGTGTAGTCTTCTTGCTTCGTCCAACGATGTATAGTTTTAACAAGAATACAAAATATCTTTTGTGACATATTTTCGTGCAGCCTGCCATTTTCATGTTGACTGCAAAATAATGAAGACAGTAGGGCATTTGATGTAGAGCAGAATATAGCAGTTGTAGCAAATTTAATTTTCCTGGAAAATAAATTACCCGTGGGAAACCCAAATCATGGATCTTTTTTCTGAATGATCTGATTGCTCCTCACATTTCATTTTAACTCCATGAATTGTGGAAAAAATGACTCGTAAAGAAGGCTGTATGTATGCAATACAACGTCTGTGTTTTACTGTAGTTTATATAACAGTTCTAGCCCCTTTTTTTTTCCCCTGTGCTCTTGCACTTAGGTGGGTACAACTGAAAATTTTGCTTTGGTGTTTGCTACACATGCACCACAGCTGAGCTATCACGTTCCATTTTATGCTTAAGGCACCTAGTGTGCATTTCTTTATGTTCCTTATTTACCTCAATTTTGCAGACTCGGCTGGAGTTTGAGCTCATCACAAAGGTGAAAAGTTTGGAAGATTTTGAATGTGTCTTCGACCATGCCAAATACAAGATTGTACAGGCGGCACGTACGAAGCGCCACCTGGAATCCTTTTTTGAGGAGTTTGATATCTTCTCAAATGGTGCCTCAGAGTCAGCAGTATGTGGTGCGTATATTGTATATTATCAGCTGGTTGTGGCTTGTCTTATTCACTCGCACAGAGACCTCACTTTTAGAAACTGACTGGATAGGGATTGAACATGAATGCGTCGCATTTGTCTGTTTTCAGACTTAGTTGAACTCAGCTTATAGTCTTTTTGCTAACAACCCATAGTTTACAATGAATTATTGCCAGTCAGGCAAGTGCTGACTTGTGCTAATTTTGATTTTGCAGTGGCCTGCAGGAAGGTATTGCTGCATTGTGATGAACCTTGTATGCAATATTGCTTCTGTGAGATGTGAAAGCCGTGATACATCATCGTCTGCTGTGTGTACCATGTTCAGCAGGCAGCTTTCGTTATGCAGTGCCATATTTGTTGAAATCTAGGCCAATAGTTTTACCAAAAACATGGGGCCACTCCATGTCAAATGATGTAACATTTTCTCAACCCTCATAGATTTCATTGAAAAATATTTCGCAGGTATTTGCACCTGAACGTTCCATTTGTCTCATATTTTTTCGTAACAATTATTTTCATGTCATGAAAATAATTCTCAGGTGAAAAGGGAAAAGATTGGAATGAAAAATATCCTTATAAATGTACTTTATTGCAGACGAATGCTTTTGATGATGCTTATGGGAAGTTTGAGTATGTAGAGTAGCCAAAAAAAAATTCTTTTCAAATTCACGTATGATAGAGAAAATAGGGCTTACATAAAAAAGTGGGGAATGTGAAATCTTTTGGTGAGAAAGCATCGAAGCTTAAAGGCACATGTTTTAAACAGGGTTACAGGGCATACCACAGACAACACAAGGAAAATATTTCAGGTCAGGTACAGTCAACATGGTCGCTAGAAATAAAGGACACATTGGCCTTTATTTTGCGGAGGACGAAATTTTGAGAAGAAAAAAACTCCCGCTGGTGGTCCAAGCAAAAAGAATACGTGTGATGAAAATACTCAAACCTTATCAGGCAAATTTCACCTGGCTATTTTTGTAAACTGGTGCAAAAATTTTTTTGAAATTGTCAGGCATTGTAAATGTGGCAAAAATGCCAGTTTTGAGGAGCACAGAATGCCTCTTGGTGTCTCAAAAAAGTATCAAGTAACTACCGTTACATATTTTCCTCAGCTCTGCGAATACAAGTTCCAAAATGGCGTTGCTTTTTGAATGCGAGCAGTCATTTGTTGGAATTAGCGAACTCACTGTGCACCTCAAGCAAACCGCACTGCGGAGAGAGCTGATGAAAATCAGGGGAGGCACTTGTCTGTACTGTAACCCATTTAAAATAAAGATTGTGCGTTAAAAAAAAAAACTAAGCCATTTTGCTGCGTTCCATACTTGCAGGGCCGAGGCAAAGGCGCATAATGGTAGTTATTTGATATCTTGGAGCACCAAGAGGCATTTGGCACTCCTCAAAACTGGTGCTTTGGCCAAACTTAAAATGTTTGACAATTTTTAAAACTTTTTACGCACGTTTAAAAAATTATATCCTTTGAAACTTGCCTAGAGAAAGGCTCGGGCTTTTAATGCCATGTATTGTTTTTGCTTGGACCATCAGCAGGATTTTTTTTCCTCCTCAAAATTGACCATGTTGACCATACTTGACGAGAAATAGTTTTCTTATTTCTGATGTTTTCTGCGATATGCTTTGTAATTCTGTGTAAAATATGCATTAAAGAGAAATTGGGAGAACACTTAAGCTCTGCCTTTAATTAAGGGTATGATGCAATAGAGTTAATGGCTCCCATCTGCTGGCCCTTTGCAGATCCTTGCTTGTGTACATGCACTTTGCTACTCTCTTAATCACTAACCCTTTAATTTGTTTCTCTATTGTTGTCTCGTGCATATTCATTAGCATGCAATTGTAAGCCAGCAACACCCCCTGACATAGATACCTATGAAGCCCTGCTTTAATCAAGCTGTACAGATGTGCCTGCATAGCCTAGGAGTAGCATGTCACCCAAGAGTCCTGGAAGCTTCAATTCCTATCTCACTATCCCATCTGAAATCAGTAGGACCCGCCGCGGTAGCTCCGTGGTTACGGTGCTCGGCTACTGACATGAAAGACGCGGGTTCGATCCCGGTCGCGGCGGCCGAATTTCGATGAAGGCGAAATTCAAGAGGCTCGTGTACTGTGCAATGTCAGTGCACGTTAAAGAACCCCAGGAGGTTGAAATTTCCGGAGCCCTTCACTACGGTGTCCCTTATAGCCTGAGTCGCTTTGGGACGTTAAACCCTAATAAACCAAACCAAATGAGAAGGTGGCAGCTCCTGCTATGTCATGTGGTCTCGTGACATCGCATAACCCGCTGATCAGTCAGTAATTAGCCATTTCCCCTGCTAACTACCACCTGTCAGAGGCATGCCTCTAAAGCTTCACTCTCAATGCCGGGACTTTCGGCAGAGCAGGGCCTTTAACGCTCTGGTGTTAAAACTGAGCTACAGTGATAATTTGATGTAGGCAATAACTGTTACACTGGGGAAAGCAGCAGGGAGCAGGTGTGGTGAGGTGCTTCTGACAGCACGGCCACTGCTCCAGTGTGTGGTCTGCTGCGTCGGTCGTACTAATTGCATGTTTGTAGCTTGGAGCTTCAATTGGTATAATTGCACAGAATATCAACTAGTTTAAGGAAAAACAGTAGTTGACAGCACTTGTTTCCTGTATGCTAAATTTTTTGTGGTGTTGCAAAGGCTTTTTGCTGTTTTTCTGGTTGTGAGAATTGGTTTGATGTGCAAGTTTACTCCATAGATTTCAGGCTTTTAGTTAGCTGTGATAGTTCTTTGAACCGATTGCTTGGCTAATAGGTAGGGAACAGCCCTAACAGCTACCTGTGGTGCAGTTATTACAGGACATTATGCATTTTCCACAATCTCTTTGAAGGCTGATATTTTATGCATGTCTAGAGCAGATTTTTATATTGAAGATGGCATGTTAAAGAGCAGAATTAGATTTATTCTGTTTAAAATGCATGGTGACATCACATTTTATATTGATTTGTTACTCTTTCAGAGGCAACAATTTCGGCAGCAGTGTGTGTTCTTCCGAGTCTTGTGAAAGAAAGGAAGGAAGCCTTTATCTGCCATGTTGTAAGTCTCTTAAGTTTCTTGTGTGAGCAGTACTCTGTAAGATGCTTATAGTATGCAGGTTTTTGTACTCGTGGATAGTGTTTATAATACTTTCATTCTTTTGAACAGTTAAACATTGTGACATGTTGAAGAAAACAGATCTGTAGTATTGTCGAAAAGGGCAGTTTTTTTTTCGACAGCCATTCAGAGGTCTACAGCGCTGATATACATGCAAGGAATTGTCTGGCCAATGATGCATTTTCGCTTTCGTTTGCCATTTATTGGACCAGAACCACTCAGTTTGCTTTCCAAGATTTCATTATCATTACTGGCTTCAGATTATTTTCTAAAAGGGTACTTTTGGGGAACCTTATGCAGGATTGCTGATTTGCTTTCCATGCAACAATTTTGCTTAGGTTGGCTGTTGCAGCTGACTAGCGGTCATGAGCTGACATGGGGAGGTACAGATGAATTTAACATTGACGAGCTGCAGGTTCATGCATTGGTTTCTATGTTTTACGAAACGATGCCTGTAGAACTGATTTGTTTGTATGCATATATGTTTTTTTTTCAGGACCCTGCAGCTGTGCATTTATATCCGACCGTGGTGTTTGAGGGGAACATCTTCAGCTGTACCGAATTTTCGGTGTGTTTAGAGTCCGTGGTCGTCAAGGAGGCCAGCCTGCTTTCTGCGCTGGCCACGCAGATGTCGCTGTACTGGGCGTGCAATATCGTATATACAGCCAAAGCACAACGGTCGTTGGACCTGCTATGCCAGCTCGTCAAAGTAGATAGTGGATTGAGGTCAACACCAATTGTCGCATGGCGCATACATTTCTGTCAAAATAAACATTTTCAGACATAAATTACTTTTCTTGTCAGTTTTCTTACCTTACACACGTTCATGCTGTAGTAAGCACAGTGCAGCTGCTCTGAACTGGCTTGTGTGGGCATATATTGTACAGATCAGCAGTTCATCCCGCTGGGGGAAAATTGGAATAACAGTTAACCTCTGCAGAGTAAAATTACCTGCACCAAGGATCATTTGGCAGATTAACAGTTCGTCTTCTGGGGAGTGTCTGCTAAGATGAAGAGTTAATCTCTATAGAGTAATATTTGCTCTTCCAGGGATCATTTGTAAGGATCAACAGTTAGTCTTCTGGGGAGTGTCTGCTAAGATTAAGAGTTACTCCCTGAAGAGTAATATTTGCTCTACCAGGGATCATTTTTGGGGAATAACAATTAGTCTCCTGCGGTACATCTGCTGAGATTAAGAGTTAATCTCTACAGAGTAGCAGTTGCTCTTCCACAGATCATTTGTAAGGAGCAATGGTTAGTCTCCTGGGGAGTATCTGCACAGATGAACTGTTAGTCCTTTATGGAGGGGAGTAACTGTTCTTCCCATTGAAGTTAGTCCCCAAAAGGACGATTGCCAGTGGCAGGTCAGTTACTCCCCAAAAGGACTAACCTCCCTACCCCTTTTCATCCTTTTTTTCTAAGAGTGTACCCAGGCGCCTTCGAGAACGTCGACGATCACTCGGCAAGCTCCCGGTACACAATGTTCACAGTCGAGCGGCCGATGACAAAAAGATGCGCTATTGTCCGGTCCTCGGCGCTGGAACACAGGCGATATAATCCAACGGCTACACCTTTCTCCAGGGAAATCGGCTTCCGCATGTTGGTCACCTGACGCTGCAAAACGCACTGCAGCGATTCTACAAGGTACCTGAACGTGGCAGGACTCACGCGGAACGCCTGCTTGAAATGGGTTTCCCCGAGGTTAGGCAACGTGTCTTCGAACCAATTCTCATTTCTTGGGAAGGCCCACCGCTCGCGGATAATCCCTGACGAAGTGGACGCCCAAACAGCGGCCGACGTGAACGTATTCGCCAGCAGACGCAGCTCTAAATCTCTCGTCGTCTTGGCGCGTTCTTGAATTGCAAGCTTCAGCCGCTGCAGCCGGTTCCGGCGCTTCATCCTTAATAGCTGCAGAAGGAGTAATGCTCGCTTACATTGTTGCTCATTAGCGACTGTAAAAAATTCGGCACTGATGTCGCAGCCCTCCACAATGCCGACTATGAAGGAATACCGGGCGGGAGGGCAGGGGAGGGACGATCGTGAGTGGCTTTGAGCCTGTCTTGCTTTGGATATTTCAGTGGATTGATTGTTGACTATTGCTGTCGCATGGCGTTGCAACGAATTTTTAAAGAGTCTATTCATGTTTAACAGTGTGCTACTAAAAATAAACAGAACATATGTATATGAAAACCATGACTTATAACGTTTTGTTGTCATAGCAGTTCTCCAATGGACATCGCCATCAATAGCAAATGCCATTTTGTGTACCCGTGTAGAACGGGAACGCCAGTTCTCAATGACATTCGGTGTGAATGTCATTTCCTGCGAATGCAACGTCCCGTGTGACAGTGGTATTACTCGCACAACCGAGCTCTTCCTTGCTGCGCCGCGCACGGCCACGTAGCTACCACTTGACCTTCATCGGCGCACCACGTGATATGACGTCACAACAGCTGTAAAAGCTGGGGCCTCGTGCGCTCGCTTGTGGACGCGCAGCCTCCGCCGGCGGCCTAACTCCCGCTCCTACCGCTAGGAGATACTGACGTCACGCAAAAGGCGACGCACTCGTTGAGTCAGTTGAGCAGCGAGATGTCGGCCAGGGAGAGGGCTGCTCGCCAGACCGCAAAACTATGCTTCGCATCCTAGGCTTAACCATAAGCTAAGCCAGGCCATTTTTTTCTTTCGTTCCTTCCTTCATTGTTTTCCTCGTCACACTCTTCTGAGTCTTTTGAAATCTTCAAGGCTGACTATGACTGACTTTCTCAGCACTGCATTCGCATAAGTTGTTCTCCGTATATTTATGTTCGCAATGCCGTTGTTATGGTATTAAACTTATGCGAAGTTGGCAAAGCTAACTTCGGAGATAACGTGAAAGGACACTCAGTATAAATGGCTAACAAATTTTTTGAAACTCGTTTAGGCTACAACTAGCGAATGTAGCGGTTCCTAGAGGAAAGCCCGGAGGCTTTGGAAGCCCGCCGTTCTGTAGAAGGCCCCGCAAACGATGGTGTTTGCTAGTTTGGCTGCATAATAGCACTGGGCACCGCCCAGCGAGATGGCTCAGTTGTTAAACGTTCGGCTACTGAGCTGGAGAACCCAGGTTCAAACCCGACAGCCGCTCCGTAGCTCAGTTGGTAGAGCAGCGTACGCAAAATTCGGAGGTCGTGGGTTCGGATCCCACCGGCGGCATGTGGGTGCTTTTTCTCCTGCTTTCTAATCGATGTTCTTTCAGCTATAAATCAGTTTGCCACTGATAAACAACACAAGTTAAAAGAAAACGAAAAATTTTCCCTGTGCTCCTTGGTGTCGGTGATTGTTTGCCTCCTTCGTATTACATAAGGAGCCCCTCATTGCTTTCTCTTTCCTGCTCAACAGCTTTAAAGAGACACTGAGGCACCTTTTGCGGCAATTGGTCTCGCAGCGGCATCCTACAGTTTTTCATGCTGCGAACTCGAATATTGAACCGAAACTAGGCAAAAAAATTGGCAGTGGCTTAGCTCTGGTTAAGTCTGGATATACAAGCGAAAAGCTGCAGTTATGCTTTGTTTGACGTCATGGCTGTCGCAGTTCGCGCACAATGCACTGGTAGCACCACGATAACGGTGTAGGCAAGCGCGTTATATAGCCCTCCTGCCGCATGCGTAGTAACTGTGGTAAACATGCGGCTGCAAGTAGCGTCATATGAGTAAGCCGAGCGCGCGCCGATGCACACTCGGTAAACACGCGCAGAGAGCGCGAACGACGGCGAAGGTCGACCGGCGGCGGCTCCGCCGCCCACCTGCGCCTCTCCAGTGACGTCGCGCGGCGAACTCGCGCATGCGCCGCAGTGGCTAAAATAGACCCTTTAGAAAATTCAGTCTGGCAACTCGGCAGGCATCATCATCAGCAACTTTCGTCGGCGTCGTGCGCCATATTTTGGGCACCTTTGGCTGGAAGACGCGCAGCTATAGCGCTCTGCACAGCCTTTGCACTAGTTTCCACCTTGTGGCATGTCTGGTTGCGTTTGTGAAAGCGATGGCGGAAAATTTGCAGAGGTCGAGGGACCTGACTGTCATCCCGGGCGGATTTTCAGAAAGGCTTTTGGACTCCTATCGTCCGGCCGCACCTCTCAGCGAAGCTACAAGCCGGTATCACTGCGATCCGTCGACAGTGCGCGTTGCCGTGTTACCCTGCAGGTCGAATCTACTGTCGATAAAGGAGGGCTAACAACACTTGGACCGGACTCGACTACGAGCAGGCGCACTGCAGGGCGAAATGCGTGTGGATCCGGATACGGGCGCTCGATCAGCGATCTAGGCCTAGCGACGACTAGGGCAGTCGGGGACCAGCGCGCAGCTCGTCGCCCGGCGTCGCCGCGGGCGGTGTCGTTGCCGAAAGCTCCACTCTAGCACAGGCATGCTGTCGTTGCTAGAATCTAGCAAGCATCCTTTCTGGTAGCATGGCCGTTTTGTATTTTCTTGTGCGAACGTGAAGTAAGCTGAGCCTGACGGCCGGTCAGCCTGGATCCCCTGCCGGCGTCATAAAAACGAGCTAATGAGTGTTCTCGACGTAAATAATAAGCCCTGTGATAGGGAAATGAGAAAATACATCATTTTTCTGGGTCATTGGTCAATACCGAGTTGCTGGTAAAAGTGACAACTGTGGTACGAGCGAATTTGTTGCGAGAACCGCCTCGAAGCTGCCGCTGGCCCGACGCTGGGGTCCGGCTCGACTGGCGCCCGCTAGCTCCGCTGCTGAAGGCGCCGTAGAAATTGACCATACTGTTATTTTATTGTGAGATGATGCTGTTAACAGCAAAGCGGAGTGAAGAATAGGCCTCCAATTATAGCGCAGGCGACTTCCGAAGCGCCGGCCCCTGCCGCTTCGATGCGAAGCAGGCTATAGGCCTAGCGACGACCACGGCAGACAGGCAGCCGCAGAGCTCTTCGCCCGGAGCGCCCGCGAGCGGTGCCGTTGCCCAAAGCTCGCAACATCAGCTGGCATGCTTTGTCGCCGCTCGAGTATAGCTGGCAGTCTTTCCGATAACAAGGCGATGCCGTCTTTTCTTGCAATATTTGTACACCACGCCAAGCAGCGCTCAGGCACTGCTGCGCTGCGGTGAAGTGCGACACCGGTTGTCGGCGGAGCTTGGGTAGAGCGGCGCAGCAGTGCTTGCCGCTGCGTGTGTCCCTGCTTGCTGTGGTGTGGCAGTTCGGAAGCGGCGCGACGGACGTGTTGCCGGACATGTGTCTCCTGCCTTAGCCAGAGTGCACAGGCCCTGACCGAACGAAAACACACAGCTGCTGCTGCTGCTGCACTCCGCCTATGTCGCCGTCGTTTGCTGCATGTTCGCAACGGAGAGAACGACGGCGCTCCTCGCCGCGCCGCATCGTCGTGCTCTTTTTCGCGCACACGGAACTCTCTATGAATGGACGTGGATTCTTGAAAATCCAAAACAAGCGCGTTTGAGCTACGTTTTGATTTTGTGACGAGCCGAAACAGTCGCCAGCATCGGAATGCATGTCCTCGAGTGCGCCGAAGGTGGCACCTTTATTTTTGTGCTCACTATACAGCGGAGCGGTTACACGGTAGAAGGAACATTTCACAGCGGCTCTTTCAATACTTATATCATTTATTTTAATGTGAAAACGAACAGGTCACGGACGAGAAGAAATAAGCATGCAGCTACTCCATGCGCTCCGTGCTCTGGAAACACAGCTTGTTTCCGTGCGCGTCTCTTCGCCGCGCTGGCTGCAGAAAGGCACACAGCAGCATGCCGGCATCGCGACTATAGCTTGGTGCAGATAGCCAATGTCAAGGAACATGGCTAGGACACAGAAACAAGAAAATTGCGCTTGTTGTGGCTTCGCCGGGCGCGCGTACTTTTCAATCTGGCCCGAGCGCATACCGGCAGGCGTATGCCCAAGTAATGGCGGAGGCACCGCGGTTTGCGCACCACACACCAGATGGCGCTGAATTTTCTAAAGGGTCTATTGATCACGGCGCACGCCAGACCCGGTGCTGACTAGCCCAGTGAAGCTTATCGCTTCAAAACGAGCGCTAATTGTGCAGCCGGCGCCACGGAGCTCACCACGGCTCGCGCCGCCGCCTGTGTTAAGTCAAGAGGCCTTCACGTCGAGGTAGGAGAAGCTGCCGATGTGGATCCGGCGCTGCGTTGCGTGCAGATCGCAGCTTTCCGCGGTTTTATAAAAGCGATTATGGGGACTATTTTTTCGCTAGCCTCGAAAGAAATGGATACCCCAGCTCCCACTCGACGTATGATCCGAAAAAAAAAGACGGCGTAGATTGAGGCGTACTCCTGGAGTACGCCTCAATTGTCTGGTCCCCTCATTACGCGCGCGACATTGACCGTTTAGAATCAGTTAAAAAAAAAAAGCAATAAGATTCATCTTCAGCCGGTATGATCGCAAGTTTTCACCTTCTTCCCATATGCACAGTTTATCTTTACAAACATTAGAACATAGGCGCACACGTGAACGCATCATTATGCTGCACAAGATCGTTCACACATCATCTGGCATTCAGGCACCCTTCACATTTGTGTCATCAAGCGCACGTGCAACCCGACGGAACCACCCATTAAACATTGTTCCCTTCAAACCACATATAGATTGTTTTAAATTTTCTTTTTTCCCTCTAACCGTTGAAATTTGGAATGGATTGGATGGCTCACTTCGTTCATTGCCAATTGAAGAGTTTGTTGTTCAGTTGCCTGACAATTTGACCCGTTGATCTGTTTTTAATATTTCTGTGTTATCTATTTCTATGCTACCCATGTTATTTGTTTTTACTCATGTATTCACCCACTCCTGCTATGTCTCTCCTCAGAGACAGCAGTATTTATAAATAAAATAAATAAATAAATAAATAAATAAATTGTTTTTGTTCCAAGTCCAAGTAAACGACAGCGGGAAAGACGCGTATGCATCCCATGCGTAAAAGTCGTCAGGGAAACCTTGAACCGTATTCTCGGAATTTGAACAATACTCTAGCCGATCACCATCATCTGACTCTTCCTATCCCGCCCGAAGGATTCAGCCTAAAAAAAAAGGCCTAAGGCGTTGTGTGCAAAATACCCTGCTCTGAGTGGCCGGTGTTGTATGTATGTGAAAGAATTTCACGGAAGGAGAGAAGCAGCACAAACCTGACGTCAAAGGAACAGTGAACGAAGTGCAGCGGTCGAGCACTGCGAAGCATGTATGACCTCAGGTTTGAGTTTGAGGGAACTATTGAGTTGGATCAAGCCAAAGCCGCGCAGAAGGCTCGTGCAGTAGTCATGACACATTCAGCAGCCGCCAGGGAATATTATCGCTCCCTCGGAACCCTTTCCTCTTCCTACATTCACGGTTTAAGTTCGGAGACCCGGCGGTCGACTATGCGTGTGTTTAAAAGCCAAGCTGCAACTCGCCCTGAGTCACACCTCGACGAAGAAGCCGAATAGGTTTCGGAACGACGTGTTTTCTTACAAGAACTTGGTTGAAGTTCATTTCGCACTTCAAGTTGCATCCCGACCCAGACACACCTTTTTCGATCACTTTTCACACATTCTTAAAAGGTAAAGTCTAGATCTGGAAAATAATCACAATTGCCTCCAAGTTGACGTTCCTTTTCTCCACCCGCCCTTGGAACATAAAAGGGTGCGTTTCAAGGAGATCACAAATGCCAGCTGGGACACCACAATGTCAGGGGTAAAAGAAAGTTGCTGGTTCCTTTTTCTTGAAGCATACAAGCATCATGTAGTGAACAAAGGTACAAATTGGACGAAAAGAATGAGTCAGCTCGCAAATATCCCCGTTACAAAGTGGCTTGAATGAATGGTCACACTCATCCTTAGGACAGAAACGGTCAGGTTCTGCACTCCATCTGCTGTTACACATGAAACATGGAAATAACAAGTAGCGAGCCGGATGATTTCATCCCGGAAACTTATCAGAGTAAGTAAGAGTGATACCGCTCCACTGTTACGGTTTAGTATGCTTATCATGAGCAGCAGGATCGCTGCAGCGAATATTAGTTACAAAACAATGAAAGTTTGTACACAAGAGGCAAACAAGAATGGCGCCCTCACAGTTATGCAGGCAGAACGATTTGCATTCTATCTACACTGCAAAATTACTCAAGCTATGATGTTTCATAGCCGTCAAAGCTTCATACATAAACTGGCACTTAAATGTCTTTCAGTGTAGTACAGCAACAAAATAAACGGCAAATTTGTCACATGGCTAACAGCGGCATCTATATGGGTCGAAACATTGACTTGCCCGCAGGAAGTTCTGTAACACACCAAAAAAAATTACACACGCAATATCTAAAGATTAGGCGGGGCATATAATTAAATCAGTGTGAAAAGGGAAAAAATAGTCACTCTATCTTGAGCAAGGTTCGAAATAGCGCCAAGAAAACCCAACTTGAAACAACAACACTGCAAACCAAAATCTTGAAGGCCTCCTCAACCCCTTTCTTAAGGAAGAAAATACGATAGCCTTCAGGTTGCCTGCTATGGTTGCCTACAATGAGTGCCTAATGTTGTTATCGCGATTTTCCCGCCAAAACTCTGGTTGGAACCGGTTCCATTATCCTTATATGGTATGCACGAGTGATCACCTTGTAGAATGTTCGAGTACCTTCTATTGGAATTATAGTAATGCGACGCAACTAATCCACCTTAATTTATTTCCAAGGGTGGGCCTATTAAAAAATTTGGGGATTCATTGGAAGTTTGGGGATGGGCCAACTTCCAAATTTTGGGGGTCCTCAGATTTTCAAATTTCGCGGTGCCCTATGAATGGTGCACCCCGCCGCGGTGGCCCATTGGTTACGGCGCTCGGCTGCTGACCCGACAGACGCGGGTTCGATCCCGGCCGCGGCCGCAGAATTTCGATGAAGGCGAAATTCTAGACGCCCGTGTACTGTGCGATGTCAGTGCATGTTAAAGATCCCCAGGTGGTCGAAACTTCCGGAGCCCTTCACTACGGCGTCTCTCATAGCCTGAGTTGCTTCGGGACGTTAAACCCCAATAAACCCATTATGAATGGTCCACTGGAAGCCCTGTGGTGTTGATGTCATAAACCTCTTAAACGCATTCATAGATCGCGGGGAGTCCCTCTGTACTCATTCGTCACCGGTGCGGTGTTGAAACGAAATGAAGATTGTTTGTTATGTTAGGATAGAACTTAAAAAAAACAGCGAAGAGCCGGTCATGGTCTATGATGTTCTGTATTGCTCCGCTGGCGAATCACAACAGCAAACAAAATCATCTTTTAAATTTTCATTATACAAAACAAGTCATAGGCATCAAAATTATTGAGCTTATCAGTACGTCTTGTGATTAGGTTTCTCTTCAGGTAGCAAGAAAATATTTGACAACGAAGTTCTTAACACCACGCAGGAATTTTGTGTGACGATTCTAAATGTAGGCGCAGCTTTACTGCACAGTTAAGTTGTGTTTGACAAGTGGGTTAAACTTTACGGTTTTTGTGATCTGCTTGGAGAATGCAAGAATAGAACTGCCGCTGGACCATTGCGGAAGACCGAAAAGAACACTTTTTTTTGTGCCGCTTAAGCATGACGCTAAGGCACTCTATGAAGAAACCTACTTAACAGAAGTAAGTGCCCCTAGCGGCTGATAATGAACAGCAGGTACGGCGAGCAGTGAATCCTCGCGGTCTTTAGACTTTGCGGGTAGATGCCTGGAAGCCGCTAGACAATCCTATTCTATCATAGGTGCATCTCAGCAGTGTGCTCTACAAGTGGAACATCCCGCCAATAGGCGCTGGTCTACACTAGAAATGAAGGACCTGGTATTACTAGAATTACAATCAGCACACATGATGCAACTTCCGCCGGCACTGGCGGCTCAGCATCGCGGCAGGACTGAGGCTGCCTTAGAGCACATTCGGCGGTCTTCCCAGTACCGCTCTTTGCTAGAGGATTTACGTCGCTCACTAGTGGTGGATTCTCGCATTCTCGCTTCTCGCAGGTTGGCCCTGATGACCTCATCCTGGTGTTCAGCCAGAGGCCATTGTTCCTTCTGTCGGCTGTAATGAGCCACTACGAAAATTCCATGCCTGACTTGCTGCTCTATTTGGGATGGAAGGTAAGCATGTCGTCACGGCGTAAGAACAGTAGGGATACTATGGATGACGTGGCTAGAGAAATGCAGGAAATTTCAGGAGGTAAATGAAATAAATTATTTATTCACGTCCACCCAAGTGCAGCCATACGGCTACAAAGGAAAGCTATACAGCTTTCTCAGAAAGTTCGCAGTTAAAGAAAAGTTCTACTCCACCTTGGGGGATTCCCCTAAACGTTTGGTCAATAAATTATTTGTAGCGAAATACTTCTGCGCTAACAGATATTAGTGTGGGCTTAAAAATAAATAAGAAAAAAAATGCCCTGCCCGCACCGTATCTCGCTAACAGTCGGCTAGAACAGTAGGGCTCTTTTGAAAGAGACTGGTGAGAGTTTTTTTTTTCCCTGATGACGCGAATGCGTCTGGATTGCCGCCTCCTTAAAACTTGGGTTGAAAGCGCGCACAGGGGCCACAACAGCAAAGTGTTTTGATAGCATGGACATTCACGCTATCAGTCAGCGCATAACATGTCATGCGAGCACCCTGGCACGGAGATAGTGAGCCTCAATAAAGGAGTGCACTTTTCTCGAACCAGAAGTATCCAATTTCACAAACATTGTTCCCTCCAAGGTTCTTATGGACGAAGGGTACGCCTTCTCGGCGTCGCTGGCCACGTGCTCCAAGAAGGCCCGCTTCCAGGAGTGGCCAGTGCTGAGCGCCGAGATCTGCGTGCACGCCATGCTGGCGCTGGCCCCGGCAGCCATGGGTCACGTGCTTGTGGGCGCCCTCGGACGCGCGGAAGCCATCAAGCGCTCGGCCATGCTGGTCGGACATATCCGGAACGCTTCGGTGCGCTCCTTTCAGAGCTCCGCCTGGATGGACGCAAACACTTCCCGGGCAAGCGTGGTGCGTTTTGTCTTTTCTAGCAAGGCAATCTATTCTCCTGAATGGGTAATGCGTAATTTTGGGCACGTTATATTCCTGTCACACAGACAATCTCAAAGCCCATTGAGTCAATGGCCATCGAAATTTTCGAGGGCCATCCAGATGCACCGCTGCAAATTTCAATGATTATTGAGTGAGTAGTTAGTATGCGATCCGACAGTTCGCGATAGGGGTAGCAACACTGAAAAAGAAAATACGAAGTTGAGTAAAACGAGCGGAATGTTAGTGCTAGTGTAATTGAAATTTTTTTCAGAAGAAGCTGTTCAAATACTTCACAGTTCAACACAACCTAGAGACGCGAGGACGGGGCAACGATGGGCAGCCATGTGCCCTTCGTCTCAGAAGCATTCACTTTGCACCGGCGAAGCTGCCACAAATCAGTGACCGTCTTTGTTGTGTTCATAGCTTGTCGTTGCAGCCAATGTCGTTCTGTGGCAGTTCTCGGTCTCGGTTGTCACAAACTGTGCCAAGAGGTTAAAAAAAGAAAGAGAGACGAGGAAGAACGCCGCGACGCGCTCAACTAGGCCAGCGTCGGTTTGTTTACATCTGACTGCCGGACTTTCTGCGGAGCTGTTATTTTTACTCCCGAATAAAAAGTAGTTTACGAACTGGCCAATGCAGTCGAAAATTTTCCCCACTATATCAAAAAGAAATTGTTGTTTATTTCGAGTTGTTTATATTGTTTTTTCAAGGTATGGTGAGTGCGAGGTTGCTCCAATGGCCATTCGCGAACTTCCATTGAGTCAATGTCCATAGAGATGTAAAATTTCAAGAAATTTTGAATGGCGTGAAAAAAAAACGTTTCTTTCAGGGTTTTTTTCATGAAAAATTGGAAATTTTGCAAAACATGACAAAAACAGATTTATTTGCAATAGCACACCAATCAATAATAATGCTCCGAAGTTCAGTCGAATATGTAGTTATAGATGTCATATTGTGAAACGAACTTCTTGTTCTATTGCACCGAGAAAATAATGATTTGCACTTCATGCGAATATGGAGGTATAAATATCATATTTGTGGAATGAACTTCTTGTTCTATTGCACCGAGAAAAGGAACATGAAAATTTATCTATAAGTCACTCCATATGGGACTCAGAGTCACTGTCGCTGGATGCTGCACTACGCGCAGCAGCATGGATTGAAGCTGAGTCCACAGCTAGGTTCGACTGCACATACACAAGCTTTCGAACGCGTTCCCCTGAAAGCCTGTTGCGAATCCTTGTATGGACGTTTCTGAAACGTAACCAGTTTGTTCGCAGCTGGCGGATGATGGTGGTATCTGCAGCAGTCGGCAAGCCAGACGAGTTATCGGCTGGTTGGGGTAAAGGCCTTGCCACCAGGTAGATGAGGTCACGTGCTTCGCTGAAGACCTCTGTCCTGTACCAAATTCCTGCGGATGTCCTGTACTCTGCTACGTTGGAAATCAAGAAGCTAGGCTTGTATTTGGCTAAAACCGCTTACATGCAGAGCAGCCTATGTTATTTATGCAGCGTGTGTAGCGCTGTAGAATTTGCAACCGTTTTGTTCTACTTCAGCCGTGAGTTCAAGTATTAGTGTATTTTTAAGTCAATCCTCGATCTTATATGTGACCTGGCCTTCAACCCGCGTACTCGTAGCACGAACGTTTTAAAAAGCACTACCTGGCACCGGCAATGACGACTGCCCTCCAATCGTTCAATGATTCACGCTGTAATTGTTTTCAAAGCAAAAACTAAATCCTAAACTAAAAGCAAGCAATCGTAAAACCTTGAAATTGCATTGTGAAATTTTCAATGTTTTTTTTCATTTTCCCTCGTCTGAAAAAAACGAAAAAAAAAACGTTTTTTTTTCAAAATTGCAGTGTTTTTTTCAGGCCTTCACATCTCTAAATGTCCATCGAGTTCAATGGTCATTGAAAACCGCCGTGTGGCACTGGCCGATCCCCATTGAGTTCGATGTTCATTGACTCAATGGGCATTGAAACTTCTTGTGTGACAGGGGTATAATTGTTTTTTTTTGTGTGTGTGTGTTGTCTGACTACAGACTGTCCGCGAATTGGAGAAGGCCCAGATCACACGTTTTGCTGTCTATCGAGGTCCCCATTTCGTTTAGCCTTTTTGCGTTAACTGGCGCGAACCGAATAGAAGCTGCGCTGTCGAGTAGACTGCAGAAAGCGGCAAATGAGTCGTGTCAGATGCCTCCCGACGGGTAGCCCACATCCGACCCTCGCAAGTTCCACAGACGTTGGCGCCACACGACAGCGGTGGTCGCTGGCAGCGCAGGGTGTTTCCGTTCGTGCCTTTGCGCCGCATTGCTTGCTCTTCGTGGCGCTTCCTGCTCCTTTTCTTGCAGTCAACAGGAAATACCGGAGCAACCGCATGTGCAGTGTGCCACAGTGCCCGAACAGGGCCGTTCACAACTAAATAAGCCTCCATTCATTTCCGAAGTAGCCTTGTTTGAAGAAAGAATGGGCAGTGAAGCTGCAAATCGGCAAAGCTTTCACACGGGAGATGTCAGCCTGCAGCACACATTTCGCGGAAGACTGTTTTTTCTGGAGCCGCACCGGTAAGAAAAATTCGACGATATTTTTCTGCGTGTGCGAGCATTTCATCGCACGACATCCGATGTTTGCCCCTGTTATCCAGACAGGTTTTTGTGTGGAAGAAGCGTAGCTTTACGTCTTCGTTAAACACTTGACGCGACGTACAGTGGGGGACAAAAGTCTCTGGACCACGTGTTCCTCAAACGAAGCCGATAGCTGCTCAGTAAGCCGGCGGCTGAAGACCACACTTGTGGGTGGGAAAGTCAAAATTGTGTTGCTTCATCTCCGCAAGTGTGATCTCCAGCCGCTGTCTAATTGCAGAACCGTCGGCTTCGTTAGAGGAGCACGTGGTCCAGAGACTTTTGTTCCCGACTGTACACACATACAGCAGTAGTGCATGCTGACGTGGATAAATGAAGCCACTTTTGGTGATGCAGTTTTCCTTGACATATCATTGAACATTGAGCAATGTTATGCTATCTGGGGCTGTGTATGTAGCGGATTAGGTTGCGTTTGCTATTGTGCCCTGGCATGAGGAGGCAAACGAGCAGCTTATAGTAGGGTACAACTTAAGTCTGCAGTGAAGCTCCGCCCACACCCTCATTACCGCCAGACACTGTTCCTCCGCGAGGTGCCACCTAGCCGGTGTGAGCTTACGCAAAGTTTTTGATGTCAGGAGCACTGCGAAAAACATGGACGAAGAGCTACGGACGCCTTCGCGGAAGCGGCCTAGACGTGAAGGCTGGAAGAGGCACATACATACTTATGAGAACTTCGAAGTGACCGCATTAAAAAACGGAGTGCACGGATTTCCGGCGTAACGGGATCCAAACAGTGCAGAAGATTGCTGCAGAATTAGTATCCGTGGACGCCACAAACGAGCTGCCGACACTTCAGCCATGGGCCATCCGCCGTCTCCTCCTGGACATCGGCTTCAAGAACAAGACACGTGGGCGGAACTCTTAGCTAATCGAGCGCGAGGACTTGTTGCGATGGGAGCATCAGTACCTCTACGAGATCGCCCGCTGCAGGGAAGAAGGCCGTAAAATATTTTACTGATCGTGACTCACATCGGCAGTGAGGACTGATTTCTTGATGGTTACCTGGATGTGTTCCTGGGAAATAAAACAGGCGGCTACCACGGTGAGATGGACGGCGACCGTTTTGAGGCATGGTATAGCTCTGTCCTCGATAAGCTGCCACCGCGAAGCGTCATTGTCATGGACAATGCGTTCCACCAATCCAGACGCGTGGAGAAGTCCCGTCACTCTCGTGGCGTAAGGCAGACATCCAAGGCTGGTTGGCCTCGAAGGCGATATTTTCCACGCCAACATGACGAAGAAGCAGCTGCTTGACAGTGTGGCAACCGTCTAGACTAAGTTTATGAAGTCCTCCACTACGGCGTCTCTCATAGCCTTAGTCGCTTTGGGACGTTAAACCCCATAAACCAAACCAAGCCCTAAGTTTATGAAGTACTGGGTTGATGTACTTGCTGAAAGTGCTGGGTGTGCTGTGTTGAGGCTGCCTCCTTACCACTGTGAATTTAACCCCATAGAACTTATTTGGGTTCAGATTAAGAGTGGAGTGGTAGTGCTGAACACCACATTCAAGACCAGGCATGTTCAGGTTCTGCTTGCGGAGGTACAGAAAGTCACGGCAGAAAAGGGCCACTGCTGTGCAGCATCTCAAGGACGTCGAAACGTTCTTCATGGAGAAGCGTGGGTTTAGTGACAAGCCGCAGCCAAATCATCGTCAGCCTCGGAAGTGATACCACCACTTCTGAAACCGAGCTCTCTCTTTCGTTGCCGCTTTAATCTCAAAGAGACGCGAGCGCCATCTCCAGGGCTGTGACAGTGCCACTTCCACTGTACCACGCCCAGTGGCTGCGCTGGGTCACGTGGCCAGTTTGCTGCATAACTGGTGTACGGTGGCTCGCGCCTCGCATCGTCTGCGCCGGATGCGGCTGCCGCTAGCCGCGCGTCGCTATTGATGTTCACTGCTCAGATTTCGTCTACGTATTTAAGTTCGAGTCCGCTCTACACCGGGGGTGCTAGAGGGCAGAATGCTCGGGGGTTCAACTTATTGGTGTAGGACTCGGCCGAAACTGAAAGCCCTTGTTTCCGTGGTTCGACATGGAAAAATCGAAGAAACACGACGTGCCGCTTGCACCCTCGTATAGTTTGGGCTGATAAAATTCTTCACGAGGGTAATATGCGGCTCTGCAAGTGTAGTTTGCAGGTCCGCTTCTTCATGGATGAATTCGAAGTAACAGCACTAAATTGCGCGAAGTGAGAAATGCTTAGTTCTCGATCACCTTGCAGCACCAACTGCAGCAGGAAAGCACCTTATTAGGAGATTTTCCCTTGGCTTCTTTTAACAGCTGTGTCAAGGAATAAAAGATGGACATTCTCAGACGTAACTGCAACACCTACTCAATTCCGCAGCCTCGGCCTAGGTGCAAACTTCCATATCCTTCGTAAAATCACCTCGTTAAATGTGAAATATGACGTTTAGAAGTCGCCAAAAGCAGTTTCTAGGAGGCTAAAGAGACTGATACCCCTGTACACGGGCGTTTTCAACGGCAGTTCAATTGACCGTCAGTTGAACTGAACGGCAGTTAGCAGTGTTATACCCCTGTTACACGGGCGTTTTCGACGGCAGTTCAATTGACCGTCAGCTGAGTTCGACTGAGATAGGGGGTCCCAGTTGAACGGCCAACTGACAAGATGGTGTCCTACGGATAAAAAAATTTCCCGTAGTGGATTGTCTTGGCTCAGTGTACTGCGGCATGCGCAAAGCAGCGAACTAAGAAAACAGTCCAAATAAAACTGGAGACGCATTAAACACACGTAGACATAGCGCGTGCGTCGAGCAGTCGAAGGGAGGAAACAAACAAAAAAATGACGACGACCAGCGAACCGACCCACATCGGATAGTCTCGGCTACGAACCGACATTGTCACGCAAATTTTTACCCAAAAGCAAAAAAAATATATACAAAATTTGTCGCTATAGGAAAGAATATGTACAAGACAATCATTCACTACACAAAAAAAAACGTATACACTATTTTTCTTTATTTTCACTTCGTTCTAGATGCGATGTCACGTGGTTAGTGTGCTAACTGAACTGAACGCGAAGTGCTCGTGTAACAGCAAGTCAATCCAATTGAGTTCAACGAGAGTTGAAATACTCAACTGAGGGTTAACTGAACTGTCGTTGAAAACGCCCGTGTAACACGGGTATAACTTGCCCCGGCATGCATGCAGGTGCGGTTAAAGAAGCCCGAACAACGAGCTTGTAAGCTTCCATAACGGAACACAGCATTCCCTCACTATACCGGCTCTCTGAAAGTTGCACAGATAGGTTGTCACAACAAGACGAGCCGCCGTTTGTCAAGTCTTATTTAACGTGCCGGGCTATAGTTATGGTTATAAATGCTGCTAAACCATCTTGTTGCAATAATACAACAGCGATCAAGGCGAACTACGTCTGTGTTCCTTAAACAAAATCAGGGGGCACTTTGTTGACCCAAAGTGCGGTCAGGCGAAAGCCTGAAGCGCGGTGTTGCTGCTTGTGTCACTGATGTGTGGTTAAGACACAATTGTTGGTGAACCTTAAATGCTGGAGACACTGGAGGGCGCTTGGGAGGCATCCGTCTGATTCGGCGCCTTTCTGCAAACACTCTCCAGCGTCCCAGACAAGGAGAACTACATATGCGTTGGTCGGAAGTATAGCGTAGCCATTAGCACGCTCGGCTGCGGAACGGAAGGATGGTGGTTTGAATTCCGTCGTGCACAAAGTTTTTTTTTCTGGTCTGACTAGAAAAAGCGTGACACCTCCGCTGACAACCTTCTGTCGACAACCTTCTGTCGACAACGATGAGGCATTAAAGGCTTTCGCCTTAATATGTTTTTGTATGCACGCCAGCCACCGTCCGTTGCACTCCGCGAAGTAGAAGAAGACACGCCACATACGGCGCCACCGCCTAGGAGGCGATCGCATGGGTGTGCGCCGCTCCCTGGCGAGCCGCGGCTGTTTTCTAACTGCCCCTATCTAGAAATTGGCAGTGGTTTAGCTCTGGTTAAAGCTGGAGGATTGCGAAAGCAACGAGGAGAGAGAGAGAGAGGCGACGGAGAGCGCGCGGCAGCGGCGGCGGCCCCGGCACGCAAGCTATGCGCCGCTACTGCGCATGCGCAACTGGCGAGAGCGGCGGCGCACCCGCGCAGGGACGGCGGCGGCGCGCCAGCTGTGCGCCGCGTGACGTCCCTGCTCCTCGTGCTCGCGCAGTTTGGCTTTTCCTCAGCTCCGCGAAATGGCTCGGCCAGAACGGAAGTTTTGGCGGTGGAGTGGGCTGACAAAGTCGTCGAGGGCTATGTACTCTCGACCACTTAACGCGACCTCTTGCCAAGCTCTTTCCGGCGAATAAAACGTTTTACAATCAATCAATGGCTCGGCGACTCGCGTAGTGTTGCTTTCGCAACAAAACTGTTGCTTGGCTCTCAGCATGGTTTTTTCGCGGCTCCCTCGCTGCCGCGGGTTTCGCACCTGCCTCCGTTGTCAGTAGTGCTGTTTGTGCATCTCTGAGTCGCCATGCAGCCTTCGATAATGACACGCGTATTTCTGTGCTCGCCAACCTTGTGCTCGCCGGAGGACGCAAAGCGCTGCACACAAACTTCAGGTGCGTGCTAGTGCATTGGTGAAACCATGACGCGATGAAATGTGTCGCGCCGGAGAATCCGCAAGTGAAAAAAGCAAAAAAAAAGAGAAGCCAAGCATTAGGCGCATAGCCGCTCAGTTTTCTTTTCGCTGCCGGTAGCGCTGACAGCGCTTCTGTCAGCGAAAGGAGATGCCCAAGCCACCAAGCCGCGAAAAAACGGGCGACGCTATCACTTTGGCAGCGCATGCTCATACACAGCTCGTCTGGAACCAGATTTTATCGCTAGATGTCGCGCGCATATACCCCAGAGCGGCCCGGAACACGCAGCTGCCGCGTTCTACAGTCGGATACAACGTAATATCCCTGCTACACGGGCGTTTCGAATGTCTTCCAACCGAATGCCATTCGACTCGACTGCGAAACGTGCGCTGCTACACGGTGTTTTTGAACGGCATTCGGTTGGAATGACATTCGAGTCGATACAGGTCCACGAAGATATTCGAGATTGTGGAATGCCTTCGAGGCCCAAGCGCGTGTACTTTCGAGCGCAGCGTCTCGCGCCTTAAGTTGGAGCACAACTATTGAAGAGCAAATAGGTTCGTTAAAAACGAAATTTTAAATATTTTTTACATATAATGCCCAAATCCTTGCTAAAAGTGTTGTTTGCAAGCAAATTGACCGCATACTCTAGAACCCAATGTAGAATCGAGAGGAAACCATATTGGAGATGTCAGTTTTTCTCTTTGTGGTGTTGTTGCGATTGCTTTGTTTTTGTTGTACTTTTTGTAATTTTGTTCGTGTGTGCGTCTGTGTGCGTGTGTGTGTGCTTGCGTTTATGGAGCCTTTTTTTTAATTAAGTGAAGTTTATTGCACTTTTTCGTTTCATTTTTTTTATTTTTGACGTGCTTTAATGAATGAAATGGAACCAGAAAACGAGGCACAATCAAAACAACGAGGGCAGCCTTCCCAACCGCGGCAGGTTTAGACAGAGCGAGAAACAAGCCTCTTTATTGACTCTTGAGAGGAGAGGCTGGCCGACCTGCGTCGCCGAAGGCGTAACAGCAACATTTATGAAGAAATTGTTGCTGAGCTTCGAGCTGCTGGCTTCCAAAGGACAAAGCAGCAAGTTCACACAAAGATAGAGAATTTGTCCAACAAATTCGGGTAAGAACTTTTTTATACATTGCGCGCCGCTGCCGCCGCAGAGGAGGCCAAAATTGTGATCGGCACGGTGTAGTCGTCTGTCCCTTGTTTAGCGGCAGACTTGCTGCATTGCTACCAGCACTTGCGGCCCCGTTTACGAATCGCGCAGATCAGAGGCAGGCATGCAAAGCAAGGGGAGCGGTGATACATTTTTGGAAATTTTTATTGCAAAGGCGATCACTCGCGTGAATGCGTAAAGTCGCTGGTTAGGACGCTGCAGTGGTCTACTGTGTCAAACGCACATCAAGCTGGTGTTTTATCATCTAGGCACCATATAAATGCAGCCGCCGCTTCTGAGGTTCGCTTTTGCTTTCAGCAGCTGAACTCCTTGCCCAGTGCGACACCGCGCCGTTTATACAGGTGCTTTTGTTTTTTTATATTCTTAGGAGAGAGAGTGCAGAGGGTCTCGACGCGTTCATCATCCAGACTTTGTACTACCGCGCTTGTGAATTCACTTTGCTTTGCTTTGTGGCATGCATCCTTTCACACATTGCGGATTAGAAGTACAAGGATTACAGGTGGAAGTAAAAAAAAAAGGCATTTCAAAGCAAACTGTACTAATCCAAAATAACTACTTTCTACTGCCAATTGCACTCATTTATGGTGGTTGTAGAGAATGAACTGTGATGGAAGTTAATACGCTGTTATTACCAAAACGCGGTCATGGGGGCCTATAATGTGCAATGACAGTTAAAAAGTGTTTTAAGAAGATAGGCTTGGTTAGGTGCAGGACACAAAATGTGCAACACTCCATATGCTTATTGTTTTGTGGCATGCATCCTTTCCTTTTAAACCACCTCATCCTACCTTTTGCAGCACTAAGCTGCTCAGGTAGTTTTCTGTCAAACGAGAAGGCTTGTTCAATTTTCAAACAGTACTCTTGTCCTTTATTTCAGTTTCTGGCAAAACAAACAGACCACAGGGTCCGGCGCCATCCCGTGGCCGCACTTCCACCGCCTGGCAACATTTCTGGGGCGCCTTCCTATGAACGACGCCTCGCCTGTGCCTGAAAGCACTGCTTCCGTAGAACAGGTATGTGAGTCATAAGGACGCTGTTGTATCCTTCCTGTTCCTTAACAGTTTTTTTCAGCGTAACACAGGTTACGCTTACAGTTACATGCAAGGTTTCATGTTGTGCTAGAGCTGCTCTTCAAGGGAAGCTTTATATATGGTGAAAGGTCTTTTTAAAACTTGAGGTCAGGTTTTTCACTGTGCATCCATTTTATTGCATTGTGCAGATCATTCGGGGCATGGAGTCTCGAGAACACAGCGCCACAGATGACGAACCGCAGTGCTCAGCTGCAGTCCACGACCGCAGCGACCTGGAGGGGGAAGAGAGCTGCTCACGGCTACCTTCTGCAGACCCTGCTGCTGTCCACTGAGCTGGAGGTGCGCAGAAAAAGCAGCAGTGTAGGCAACGGCAGCCAGCACGAGGCCGCAAGAGGCCAGCCTCTGTTGATTTTGCTTCCTTACTGGAGGAGCAGAAGAGTTTACGAGAGGACCTCCGGGCAGTGAGACAAAAAGAGTTCGACCTGCGGGGGCGCCAGCTTCAAATGCAGGAGAAACTGTATAGCGCGATGACGAAATATTTTGAAAGGGCCAACAAAGAATGAAAAAAAAGAAAATAAAGAATGTGGACCCTACGGTGTTGCAAGGAATGATTTATTTAAAGAACAATAATCTGTGCATGGCTCGAAGTGCAATAAAAATTACAGGGTATTTAGGACAGGCATGACGACAGAGCACAGCAGTGGTTGAAGGGACACAACAGGTTATCAGCACAGTGGTGCCTCGTTAATCTGAACATGTTTGTTCCACAGCAAACGTGTCCATAAAGCAAGCCATCCAATAACGAATCGTGAGGAAAAACATTTTCCGCAGAAATAAACAGTTTATGCTTCAACTTTTCTTCTGTACATAGCGGTCAACAGTGAAGTGGAAGTTAAGACAAAATTATAGAAAAGTGCGACAAGCTTCACAACGAATAATGCAAGAAGAAAGCTCAGGTTATCAAAGCTGCGCACTATTTCAAAAGCATACGAGATGAGCCGCAATTGTCGGAAATGGGGAACAATTCAAACAGTTTTCGTACTCGAGAGCACCAGTGCAAGAAAGTGTCCCCGTTCTGCGGAGCCACAATGCGACGCTGGGACAGAAATGTCTTACTACCAGTGCAGTGCCAAAGAAGATCTGTCAGTGAAGCAAGAACGTTACCTGCCCCCACTTCTGTTGTATGAGCACTTCACCCCTTCATGCAGGACGAAAACATTGCAAACAGGCCTTCCACGCGGAACAAGATTCATCCTAGCTAGGAATCAGACGTACATTCAACCTTCCTCGTAGCCATGAAAATACAAATGGACTGGGTTAATGATATCCTGGTCGAAATCAATAAATAATGGGCACTGGCAGGGCATGTAACGTGAAGGCAAGACGAGTCTTGTCTCTCCTTGGCAGACCGAAGCATACAGAGATATTTAAATCTTGCCGCATACATACACACACACAAGGGTGTTCACAGCATGCCGATGAATCCTGTCTTTCCCCGGTATACTGATAGCACACACACACTAACAAGCCGCCATGGTGGCTCAGCGGTTACGGCGCTCGGCTGCTGTCCCGAAAGACTCTGGTTCGATCCCGGCCGCGGCGGTCGAATATCGATGGAGGTGAAAATCTAGAGGCCCGTGGACTGTGCGATGTCAGTGCACGTTAAAGAACCCCAGGCGGTCGAAATTTCCCGAGACCTTCACTACGGCGTCCCTCATAGCCTGAGTACACACGTTTTGTACGTTTTGTTTCCGGCACAACATATTTACTGCTGTCGGTAAATCTCTACAATTGCTTCCCGAACAGCTTGTCCAGTGCCTAGCGCAACGTCAGTGGTGTGCGCTGGCCGTTCAAGGACCATGCTGTTAGCTTCAGCATGCCACTGTGGGAGCCCATCTCGGAGATGCTCGCATACGTTGCGCAAGACACAACTTGCATGGATGACAAGGCGAGCATTCTCAACTGTGCACTCCATGCGCTTCATAACAAAGCGGAACCTCGCCTTCACCCTGCCCAATGCCTTTTTCACTATCCGCCTGGACTTGGACAGGTGATAGTTGAACGTCTTTTTTGCCTCGTTCAGCTGCTCTCGGTGGCTAAATGGCTTGATTAGGTTGGCAGTCAGGGGGAATGCCTGGTCGCACAGAATGAGCGGTGGCACTGCTGTGCCACTCATCATGGCAACTGGTGACTGAAACAGAGGTCCATCGACGATGTCCGATAGACTTGACCTGTGATACACATAGGAGTCATGGCACCGTCCTGGCCAACCAACGCTGAAAAACATGAACTTGTATCGGTGATCCACCAGGGCCAGAAGGATTATGCTGTACCTGCAGAGTTTTAGGACAAGCGAGCAGGTGACATGAATACAGTGCAAATATGACAACTTCCAAAAGGGAAAATGAAACATATACGGCCAGTAGATGACGGGAGGGAGGGACGTCATCCCCCTACCTGTACGAGGACACCACATTAGCCCCATTTCTTTGAATTAAATAATTTCATACAGAGTTAAATTCACCCTCCTACCATTCTTTACTCCACTGCTTCCTCCAAGAGTGCCCCTTAAGCACGCCATGGGTCAGCACTGCCACAGAAATCAAAATGGGTTGGGAGTAAACTAGCTTAAGTGAAAGAACTGAAGAGGCTAAAAGCATGGTTGTTTGTACGCGCTGTCGCTGTTTTTTTACTACACAAAATAGCGGCAATAAAACACAGATTTTAATTCAGGTACTCAGTAGGAAGCCGCGCGGCATAAAAGTTTGCCTCTGCTGCATATCCAATCACAGTCTCCTAAAACGAATGTCATACTTTTTAACATGTGATGAAATTATAGAAACTGCTTACCACCCCTTGTAGTTCATGCAGTCGCTAGCGTGTTCTCCCGGTGGCGACACATGGATGTGACACCCGTCCAAGGCACCCACTGCGTGCGGGAATGCAGACACGGCAAAAAACTCTTTCATGTGCTCCTCCATGCTTTGCGCAGTGGGCGTCCGGATCCAGTCGGCATCCAGAACTTCAACGACGACCAAACAAAACTCGTGGAACATTGAATTTACCGACGACCACCCGACATCGAAAACCAGGGCGACAGTCCTGTCTTCCGCCGAGGAGCATAACTTGAAATGTCCGATGGCAAACCGCTTCTCGACAGATATAGCCTCGCGCATATTAGTGTCCATGCGCTGCAGCATCCGACGGCACTTGTCAACTATATATCGAAACGTAGCGCGTGTCACACGAAAGTGCCTTTTAAACTCCAGTTCGCTGAGCTGGGGCCCAATTCGCTCAAACCATCCTTCGTTGCGAGGGAGCATCCTCACTTTCCTTTCTACTCGTGCAGATGCCATGGCAGCTCCGATGATCATATCGTTGGGGAAATGTATCCGCTCCTCAATTTCGCCGGCTTCCGCTTTTGCCGCTTCTATTTCAGAGTCTAGCTGCATGATGTTAACCACCCCTAAAGCTATCTAAAAATCTTCGTTGTCACTCATTGTCGCAAGGTTGCAGAAAATAGCGAGCTACCCGCTCGAGCAACGTAGTTGAAGACCAGTGTAGCCAACAGACCGCAAAAAAATATGACGTCACGCCTGTGGGCCCTTGCCTCTTTTCTAACACAGAGGCGTTTAGTAATAGAAGAATACAAAATTTTCTTGGAAAAGACGTTTTATTGCTCAAAAGTTCAGTTTTCTAACGGATTACAACTATACAAATTAAATGTTGCTGCTATATTTTTCAAAACAAAACTTGACGGCAGCAGCGCCCCTGAAGCATGGCGACAGAATACTGAAGCTTTCCAATGCGTTTGGAAACGGTCATGTAGCACCACGTGCGTCCGTCCATTCCGAATGCCATTCGAAGTTTAGAATGCCGTTCGACTCGAATCCCATCCTAACGTATCCGTGTCGCACAGGTAGAAGTCTGCAGTGAAGCTCCGCCCACATTCAGGACCGCCGCACAAACAGCCTCCACGATAGAAAAGTAGTCGGTTATTAAAATTTGTCTCTTTACCTAAAAAAAAAGGCAATCACAAGAAAAAAAAATCGTGCTCTAGAAGTTTGACAAGCAGTTTGTTTAATAAAAAAAAACCTAAGAAGCTGATGTCGTTTACTGTTGCGATTGGCTGGCGGAGTAATACAAGACACCGCGGGCCTTTGGCCCAGTGTTCAGAACTGCTGTTTTTTTTTTAAGTTGTACAGCAGACAGTGTTTCGCCGTCTCTAAAATACACATACTAAAGAGACAGCTTTAAGGTTCCCGTGCAGCGGGTAAGGTGGTGTAGAGAAAGCCATGCCACGCTTGCATGCCTTCAATAAAAATAATTGAGAAAAAAGACATCTCTCTCTCTCTCTACCGGTAAAAGGTACTCTACCGATTAGGCCACGCACGCGCGCTTGTACGGCGTAGATTCAAGTTGGTTTTTACATGTATCCGGTGTGGTCTTTCACGTAAAATGGTATCTTACAAGTGTATGCTAATGAGTATGTGTGTAATTAGAAAAGTTCCATTTACGGAAATAGTAATTAAACGAGTAGCCAGGTGCATGTTGGCATTTCATACCATTTTTGCTTGAAGTGGAATAACTGCGCTGGCATGCGCCGGGCACCGGAAAACCCTGGCTATCTCACGTACGCCGCTGCCCTAACAGACGGCGGGATGATGATAAAGTTTCCTTAGCGCGGAGACTTCGTCTAGGTGGAATGTTCCTTTGTGGCATGTGTTTGTGTGTGCAGTGCACTGAGTACTACTCAGTGTGCGTGCATATAGAAGCAACATTATGTTTGGTTTGGTTTGGTTTATTGGGGTTTAACGTCCCGAAGCAACTCGGGCTATGAGGGACGCTGCAGTGAAGGGCTCCAGAAATTTCGACCACCTGGGGTTCTTTAACGCGCACTGACAACGCACAGCACACGGGCCTCTAGAATTTCGCCTTCTTCGAAATTCGGCCGCCGCGGCCGGGATCGAACCCGCTTCTTTCGGGTCAGCAGCCGAGCGCCATAACCACTGAGCCACCGCGGCGGGGCGCAACATTATGTACGTAAACGCAGTGTCGAAGAGTTGAAAGACAAGAATTGGCAACTGAGTTGTGATAAATGTGTGAATGTGAACAAAGAACAATGACTGTAAAGATAAATCGCTGTAGAGATCCATTAATGCTATCGCTCCATACCCTTAAAGGCGGAGCTTAAGTGTCCCCCTAATTTTTCTGCTGTGCTAAATAGAGCGCTTGGGGGGGGGGGTCGCTCTGCAGTATTTTGATCCTGCTCATCCGTGAACGAAGGTCTTTGCCGAATCAATAGACCGATTTCACAAGCAGTTGCGCTACGCCACCGCCGCCGCGATGCACTCTGGGAGTTGTGGTACTCCGGCCGGCGGCCGCGTCAGCGCGGTGCGTGGCGCACGCGCGAGAAGCAGCCCTGTTTGCGTCGCCACGCGGTGTTTCTCTGCGTGAATGCTGTATTTGCGAGACAAGTGCGTTCAACTGAGGAGTGTCGTGAGCTCCGACAACTGTGCGAAGCAGAGCGTCCCGGATTTTCCGTTTTCAAGAGAAAAAGTAGCCAAGACATTGCATAGAAGCTGTTCACGAGAGACAGCTGAAGAAGTGCTGTTCAGTACATTTAGCCGTACTGTCCCTGTTGATCAGCGGACAATGACAAATAGCAAATTTTCAAGTTCTGAACTGTATTAAATGCCCTTTACGCGGCGCTCAGCTTTAAGGCAGTCCCTTAAATCGTTAAAAAGAAGGCAATCGGATTTGCCTTCGTGCTGCGTCGTCAAGCCTTCTTTGCAGCGATTTCTGCCCGGTGCAAGGTTGTAAGGCAACAAGTGTGCTAAGATTTATTGTTATATTCAGGAATCCACAATGTTAGCTTGATGCACGTATTCACTCCTGATGTCTCGAGCTCCCATACTAGCGATAATGCTTTCTCTATTTCACGGAATGAGAAAGCGGGCTATAAAACTGTCGAAATGTGGAATAATTTCCAACGTTTTGTTGCTCACTGGTCGTTGAGTATACATGGTAGTCCAGTAACAGCCACATGCCATTTATGCCAGGATATCACCCACATTTTGTCCGTTGTTTTGGATAAAAAAGGCCATCTAGTGTTTACCAATCAGTCAACCTGTTCAGACTCGTACTACGAAAATAGCGAAAATGAGTCGTACGGGAGACGCCCTGGCAGAAGATTATATTGTAGCGTGCAACGCCAAAAAGAACACCCGCGCAGAGACGAAAAAACCTGCGGCGGTCACCCAGTGGTTCGAGCGCGCGCGAGAGAGCCAACTAACTTCTTCCTCTTCTAGCGCATGCACTACTTCTGTCTCTTCTTCGAATGCATGTATCACTGCCCCCCTCTTCTGCAGCATCGACACGATGCGGCGAGGAGAGAAAAGTCAGGGAAAGGGTAGAACACAGCTGCAGTGGACCGCAGTTCAGTCAGGTAGCCGGTCGTGGTAAGGCTTCATGCGAACAACGTGTACGACTTCAGTTCGGTGCGACCGGCGCGATGAACAAGCTGTCGGGGCGGGAGCAACTGCATAAGTCACATCACTGATGCGGCGCACTACTTCGTAAGGGCCGAAGTATCGGCGCAGCAGCTTTTCAGAGAGCCCGCGGCGACGAACAGGTATCCAAATCCACACAAGGTCGCCGGGAGCATAACTGACGAAACGGCGTCCGCAGTTGTACTTAGTGGCGTCAGCCTCCTGTTGACGGTGGATGCGCAGGCGGGCCAGTTGACGCGCTTCCTCAGCACGCTGAACGAAGGTATCTACGTCGATGTCAGCGTCAGAGTCGCAGTAAGGGTCGACGGGCAACATAGCATCCAACGGAGTGGTCACCTGGCGACCGAAGACAAGCTGAAAGGGGGTCAGTCGGGTTGTTTCCTGCAGGGCGGTGTTGTACGCAAACGTTACGTACGGCAGAATGGCGTCCCAAGTTCGATGCTCGACGTCAACGTACATTGATAGAATGTCGGCTAGTGTGCGGTTGAGTCGCTCTACCAACCCGTTTGTCTGCGGGTGATACGCCGTAGCACGTCGGTGGCTCGTGTGCGTCAGAGTCATCACGGACTGGGTTAAGCGGGCCGTGAAAGCAGTTCCCCGGTCAGTAACAACAACGGCGGGTGCTCCATGACGCAAGACAATGTTGTGGACGAAGAACTGCGCCACTGCAGCAGCAGTGCCTTTGGCAAGAGACGTGGTCTCAGCGTACCGTGTGAGGTAGTCAGTCGCAACGACTATCCAACGCTTTCCAGACGAAGACTTCGGAAATGGGCCAAGGAGGTCCATGCCCACTTGATGGAAAGGGGTCTTCGGTGGATCGACGGGGTGAAGAAATCCGGCCGGTTTCAATGGAGGAGTCTTCCGACGTTGGCATTCACGGCATGTTTTGACGTAGGCCCGCACCGATGGGAGTAACCTGGGCCAATAATACTTTTGTCTAATCCGCGCGAGTGTACGGATGACTCCAAGGTGGCCGGCGGATGGTGCATCATGACAGGCACTCAAGATCTCAGACCGCAGCTGTGATGCTACGACAAGTAGGAACACTTCTTCGCTGTTGGCAAAGTTGCGCTTGTAGAGAACACCAGACCGAAAAGTGAAGGTGTGAAGCCCTCGAAGAAAAACACGCGGAATGGGAGCTTCACTGCCTTCGAGGTAATCGATGAGCGGCGCCAACTCCGTGTCCGCCCTCTGAAGCTGCGCCATTTGGGTGGTACTAACAGAGCCCAGGAAAGGAAAATCATCGGTGGTTTCTTCGGTATTGATTGGGATAGGCGCGCGCGACAGACAATCCGCATCCTGATGCTTGCGGCCAGACTTGTAAACTACTGTTAAGTCGTATTCTTGCAAGCGTAAGCTCCATCTAGCCAAGCGTCCTGAGGGGTCTTTGAGGCTCGCCAGCCAGCATAAGGAGTGGTGGTCGCTTACCACACGGAAGGGTCGTCCGTAGAGGTACGGTCGGAACTTGCAGATGGCCCATATCACTGCAAGACATTCTTTCTCCGTCGTAGAATAATTGGTCTCGGAGCGCGTAAGTGTCCGACTAGCATAACTGATGACCCGTTCTGCACCGTCTTGCCACTGGATCAGTACTGCACCAAGGCCAACATTGCTGGCGTCAGTGTGGATGTCCGTGGCAGCATGCTCGTCGAAATGGCCGAGTATCGGAGTGCTTTGCAGACGGCTGCGAAGCTAGACAAATGCAGCCTCTTCGTCGGTCCCCCACAGGAACGGCGTGTCGTCACGGGTCAGTGCGTTCAGCGGTTCCGCGATTTTCGAGAAATCTTGAATAAAGCGCCTATAATAGGAGCACAGGCCTAAAAACCGGCGAACGGCCTTCTTGTCAGTTGGGCGTGGAAAACCTGAGACGGCAGCAGTCTTGTCAGGGTCCGGGCGAACACCTTGTGCGCTGACAACGTGACCAAGAAAGCGAAGTTCCTCAAAGCCAAAATGGCATTTCTCGGCTTTGATGGTGAGTTGCGCGGATTTGAGCGCTTGTAGCACAATGCGCAACCGCTCCAAGTGTTGTTCAAAGGTGGGCGAAAATATAACGACATCGTCCAGGTACACCAGGCAGGACTGCCATTTCAAGCCGGAGAGGACAGTGTCCATCATGCGTTGGAAAGTGGCCGGTGCTGAGCACAGACCAAATGGGAGCACTTTAAACTCATAGAGGCCGTCAGGCGTCACGAAAGCCGTCTTCTCCCGGTCTCTCTCGTCCACTTCGATTTGCCAGTACCCGCTTTTAAGATCCAATGACGAGAAGTATCTGGCGTTCCGCAATCGGTCGAGCGCGTCATCTATCCTGGGCAGCGGGTAAACGTCCTTTTTGGTCACGCTGTTAAGTTTCCTGTAGTCCACGCAGAAAAGCAGAGTATTGTCCTTCTTTTTGACAAGAACCACAGGCGATGCCCACGGACTGGTGGACGGCTGAATGACATCGTCTGCAAGCATCTCGGCAACCTGATTCTGAATGGCTTCTCTCTCCACCGGGGAAACACGATATGGGCGCTGGCAGACGGGTCGCGTAGTCTCGTCAGTGATGATACGATGCTTGGCGAGTGGAGTTCGGCCGACCTTCGAGCACGTAGCGAAACAGTCCGCAAATTCTGCCAAGAGGGCCGACAGAAGATCCCCCTGAACCGACGGCAAGGCAGGATTTATTCTGACTGACTGAAGAACGTGATGTGGGCCAGCATACTCCGGAGAGGGTCCTCCCACGGTGCACAAACCTGGAACCTCAGCAACGTCGTGGAGGAAGGCAATAGCCATGCCTTTGGCCAGGTGCTGATATTCGTTGGCAAAGTTAGTCAGGAGGACGTGGGTGCGGCCGTCACGTAGTTGGACGAGACCTCTTGCAACGGCAAGTCCCCGCTTAAGCAGCAGTGGACTATGGCTGTCCGCTAGGCCCTCGTATTCATGAAAGAGGTCGTTCCGCACGAGCACCAGAACACTGCACCGCGGCGGCACCGTGACGTCGTTCTCGACAATGCGCAGAGCGTTGCTGCAGGGATCGCGGGAGTCAAAGCGCGCCACGGCCTGTTTGGTCGAGAACGTGACACGTGCCTCCTGAAAGTCAATCACAGCGCCGTTCGACTGCAGGAAGTCGATCCCCAGAATCAAGTCTCTGGAACACTCGGGGAGTACGACAAATTCACCAACGTACGTAAAACCACTAATCCCAACTCTAGCCGTGCACTTGCCCACAGGGGAAATTAGGTGACCACCAGCGGTGCGAATGGGGGTCCCCGTCCACGGTGTCAGAACCTTCTTAAGTTCTCCAGCGAAGGCACGGCTCATAACAGAGTAATCAGCACCGGTATCGAGCAGCGCGGTAATGTCAGTGCCATCAATTGTCACACGCAAATCGGATGCAGCGTATCTGATACTGTCGCTGCCTATCTCTGTCCGGGTATCGTCGGCTCGAGGGTTCCGCGATGGAGGATCTTGACACGTCCCGACGTCAGCGGCCTTGCCTCCAGAGGTCGCTGGTGTTAGTTTTCCCGACGCGGACTCGGCGAGCGACGGCCAGCAGAGCTACTCTGGCGGCCAGGGCTGGAAGAGCGATAACGGAGAGGCGAAGGGGAACGGGACTCGCGCCTTCCAGAGTAGGCAGGGTTCTGGCGTGCCCAGAGATGCTGTGCAATCTCATGCGGTCGTTCGCCGTTCTGAGGGCAGGGTGCGTCGGGATGGAAACCGCGAAGGCCCACTTGGCGGTACGGACAGGCGCGGTAGAGGTGACCAGGCTCCCCACAGTGGTAGCAGAGAGGCCTGCGGTCCGGTGTACGCCACAAATCCGACTTGCGAGGGCGTGGCCCAGCTGTAGCAGATGCGGTTGCAGAATACGTGGCGATGTTACTCACGGAGGTCGACGGGGTCACACCGTAGCCAGGCACGCTTGCGTGACATGTGCCGATGTTGCTCACGCCAGGCGTTGGAGTAATGGGACCGTAGCCTGTCGTGCGACGTACAACAGATGCGTACGTGGGTCGGTCATCGAACCGGGATGGCGCTTCGGGGACAGGAGGTGCCTGCGCAGCCTGTCGCACCTCGTCCCTGACAACTTCGGACAGCGCTGCCAGCGGCGCAGGTGCAACCTGAGGCAGATAGATCCGTTGCAGTTCCTCCCGGACAACGGAGCGAATTAGTTCACGCAAGGTGTCTGCACTGCCGCCGAGACATGACGAAAAGCCTTCGGGCACCATGCAGTTGATGTCCCGGTTGTACTGGCGGGCCCGTTGTTGCAGCGTCGTCTCCATCGTGGTCGCCTCGGTTAGAAATTCCGCCACCGTGCGGGGTGGGCTGCGCACGAGGCCCGCGAACAGCTCCTGCTTAACCCCACGCATGAGATGGCGCAGCTTCTTCTCCTCTGTCATGTTGGGGTCGGCGCGCTTGAAAAGACGGGCCATGTCTTCGGTGTACATGCGCACGCTTTCGCTCGTGCGCTGATTTCGGGAGTGCAGCGCAGCTTCAGCCTTCTCCCGGCGGTCAGCGTTGGGGAACGTAGCCAGGAGACTCCGGCAAAACGTCTCCCAGGTGGGAAGTGTAGCCTCGTGGTTTTCAAACCACGTCCGAGCAGACTCTTCCAGGGCAAAGTAGACGTTATTCAGCTTGCGCTCGTCACACCAGCCGTTGTAGCGTGCGACCCGCTCGAACGTCTCCAGCCAGTCCTCAGCGTCTTCGAACACGTCACCGTGAAAAGATGGCGGTGTTCGCGGTGGGTGGCAAAGGATCGGCGCCAGGGGCCTGGTGTCAGCGGCCATGGCAGTTGGACTCGACGGTAGAGGCTGGATCGGCGGCTGGGTCCTGGTGTCAGTGGCCATGTCAGTTGGACTCGGCGGTCGAGGCTGCGTCGTCCTTGTTGGCGGGGGAAGGGGCCCAAATTCAGGCGACTCTCCGCGGAGACGGCGGCTGGGTCGCTGGTGAACCGGTGTGAGGTCCGTAGTGACGCTGTACGGAGTTTGCAGGTCGGGAAGCGTACCCAGCACCTCCACCTAACTGTAGCGTGCAACGCCAAAAAGAACACCCGCGCAGAGACGAAAAAACCTGCGGCGGTCACCCAGTGGTTCGAGCGCGCGCGAGAGAGCCAACTAACTTCTTCCTCTTCTAGCGCATGCACTACTTCTGTCTCTTCTTCGAATGCATGTATCAATATTAACCTAAATAAAAAAGTCATTAGTGTATCAATAATCAAAACAAAACTATACGTCACGAAATTAAAATCCACTAAACCCTAATTAGGCGTACTCAAAAGCTCCCCGATTGGCTTCTCCTTTTCTCATTTTGTACTGAACACAAGAATTTGTCACATCTCCATTTAGAAAAAGAAGGCATAGCTCGCTCGAATCGCTCACCTTTCCTGCTGGTGACCCGCCGAGCACGTCGTGAATACATGTATGTGTTTACGTGCATAAAAAAAAAACAATCGCATGGCCGGTTTTGATCAAGGGCTATGATGAAAAAAAAAAGGCAACAAACGCTGTGTGACACGTCTATAGCGAATGCCTAGATGAATACAGCGAATACTGAAACATCAAAATGAGGTGGCAAGATATGTAAATACTGTCTGAAGACGTTAATTAAATCACGTGCATCGCTATGCGTTCAAATGTTCTGCTGACAAAATTAACGAAAGCGGCCGTCAAGCGCGTTTTTATCGCCACCTACAGCATTTTCCAAAGCAAGGTTCGAGGAACAAACGCAGCGTCGCCACCGCGGCCACTCCACCTCATGCGGCAACTGACCACCCTCTCTGCGCTGCTCCTACCGGGATTAGCATTGCACCCCTCGAAACTCCGCCGTGGAGCCTCTGTTTCCTTTATAGAGCTCAACACAATAAACGAAACGGCGGAAAGCTACTGTGGCCGGGTATAATGCCAGTCAAGGCGCAAAGTAATGTAGGCTGTCGTGCAGACGACGCCACGAAGGACTACAGCCAAGATGGCGGCTGGCTACTTCCGGTAAACGCGCGCATGCGCAGTAGGCTTTGTGAAATCGGTCTATTGTACTGAGCCGGTTTGCTTTTAAAGGTGCATATCAGTGGACCGAGTTACTCGTTCGGATTCGCGGTAAACAAAAAATTATTGCAGTTTAACGAGGGACACATGCAATTCTACCGCGATAGCAAAAAATGGCCTGGCTTAGCTTATGGTTAAGCCTAGGATGCGAAGCATAGTTTTGCGGTCTGGCGAGCCGCCCTCTCCCTGGCCGACATTTCGCTGCTCAACTGACTCAACGAGTGCATCGCCTTTTGCGTGACGTCAGTATCTCCTAGCGGTAGGAGCGGGAGTTAGGCCGCCGGCGGAGGCTGCGCGTCCGCAAGCGAGCGCACGAGGCCCCAGCTTTCACAGCTGTTGTGACGTCATATCACGTGGTGCGCCGATGAAGGTCAAGTGGTAGCTACGCGGCCGTGCGCGGCGCAGCAAGGAAGAGCTCGGTTGTGCGAGTAATATGCTTCGCATAAAAACCTCAGAAGTGGTCTTTTTTGCGTAGCGTCTGAGGTTGTGTACGTTCGAACAGAAGTCCTTTCAGTGACACTTAACCTGGGCTGAGAAGATAGGGCTTGCACGCTACTGGTAAGTGTGGTGCCAGACTGATACACTGTGGGCGCTGACCTTGCCCATTTCATATTCACAAAGTACCTGTTGCCAGTGGCGAGCATCCCATGCCCAGGAGCGGATCTCCAGCGTGGTGAGCGTGGACGGCGTTCCGACGCACTTGCTGGACCGGGCGGCTGCCGACAGGGCCTACGACTTCCTCCCCACCTTCTCGGCGGCGGCGGGCCCTTTCGGGCGGCAGCTCCTGCAGGCCCGCCGGCTCCGCTTCGCGAAGCGCCGTCGCCTGATGTACGCCGACTCGGAGAAGATCAAGCGACGCGGCGAGGTGTCGCTGCAGATCCTGTCGGTGAACGCCGCCTACATGCCCGTCTTCCACGTGATGGTAGTCCCCGCAGCCATAATGCAGGCACGCCACGGCTTGCGCCTGCACCTTTGCAACGTCCGGCAATAGCTGTGGTAGCTTAAAGGTGCACTGAAGAGGAATCTGAACTTCTATTTTTACCGTCGGAACTCGAGCTGCACACTCCGAGCATTCTTAGAAACTTCGAATTATTGCCCTGTGCGGCCGATTTCTCTAATTTAAATCGTATTAACGACAGGCTTCCGCTTTTTTTTTGTAATTCCCCGCAAACGGTGGGAGGAGTCGACCAACCTTTCACCCAGTGCCGTGGCGGCTTGCCGCTCTGCCATCGGCGGAGTTGTACGTAGTGATCAGCGAGAGCAAAGAGTCTACGCGTATTTTTATTTCCGTGGGCCTAATTTGCAGCTATGTAGCCTCTGACTAGACGTATTTATTCACGGAAACCTCAAAAAAGAAAATAAAAGCGAAAGCAAAGTCGCCACGTGACTGCCTGAAAGGAACTTCATGCGTTGGTCGACGCCTCGCACCGTATGCGGGCAATAAAAAAAAAGCCGGGAGCTGTACGTTAATCCGATTTAATTAGGGAAATCGGACGCACAGGGCAATTAATCGAAGTTTCTAAGAATGCTGGGGACATGTAGATCATTTCGCACGGCAAAAAGACGAGTTTAGATTCCTCTTTAGTGCAGCTTTAACGCCTTCCACATCGCGGGTACCGCGGGGAACAGAGGCATTTCCGGACTGTGTGCATTGATTTTTTCTTCACCCATTAAGTTAACATTGTTTCTTTATTATAGCACGTCGTAGTGCGGCTGATAGAATTTCCCGTTCAATGATACAAAGATGAAAGCAGTATAAGTTGCTTGAAGCACTCTTTTGCAAAATTTGAGACACTCGCAGAAAACTAAAAAAAAAGACATATCCACTCCAAAAATAAGACAATAAAGAATCTAGAATATACGTTTTGTGCGTTCTACGCCAACAATGAGTGTTCAGAGTTGCACACCTCTTCATGGTAAACTTTCTGGTCAGAAGGAAAAAAAATGTCAATTGCTCATGCGCAGCGCTTTGGCCTATACTCGGCAGTGCAGTGCAAAAGTGGACGCCGGGTAATCTTGCCGATAACTAGGTCCGCTACTCAGCTGGTGTTACTGAACCACCCAGAACATGTCCGGTACCTTCAGAGAGGCCCTGAAAGCAGTGAATCTCCTCGGCAACGGCGGAAACTAAGGTTACAAACGGGCACCTCTCGATAGTCCGGATTGGGAGGATCGATCATCTTTGTCCGCACTGAAATAAGACGACTGGACGTCATATTTTCGCATGAAGCTGCCACTTTAACTTGAGAGCCAAGTGTCAATGCTGCGACACCGCGAGAACACTGCCGCTGCTGAGCAGGGTCAGTGGGGTAACAGGACGCCACCTTGGACGACAAGCTTGCACGATCGCTCCGTGTTGACGGCCTTCGTGAGAACTTTAAAGATATTTCCTCATGCGGCTGGCGTAAAAAGCACTCCGAAACTGTAGTACATCGCAACACACTTGTCCACGAGCGGTCCGGATTGTTCAGAATGGGGACATCGTTCAAATTGAAACACAGGTGCGGCAAGGAGAGGCCACCTGCTACCGCTCCTAAATTTCTGCGCGCGCGGATCGCATATACTAAATGAACGCGCAATGCATAGAACGGATATTTCAGTGCGCAAGTGGTTTATCCAGAGCCTTCCAGCTCATTTCGATTCCTCCTTTATATGTTGGCTCGCAGCGCGGTTCGAGAGTTCGAGACAGTTACTGCGCCTTCGAGTTGTTCGATTCGACCTCGCCATACCAGTTGGTGCAGTGGCGGATATACATTACGTTGGGGCAACCTTAAAAGAAATAAAAATAATAAGCCCCTGCCTGCACCACATACGTACAAAAGGCTTAATCCAATTTGAAGATAAAAGAAAAGGCCCGAGGGCAATGTTAACTTTACCACCCGTGGGTGGGAAAAAAGGAAAAAAATGGGGGGGAGGGGTTAGTTACTGTAGCGACCCACACCCAGGGGTGCGGGCCCGGGGAGACTCCCCTGATCTCCCCTGGGAAGTAGCGGAAAGGATGGGCAAAATGGATGGGGTAAATGGTTGTCATGGAATGGGTTATGGGATTTACGGTGGGAATGGGGATAGCGAGTTGTTTTATCTGATCCTTCATTTATCTCGACTTCATTTCTGGCCTGCCTGGCCAGGACAGGGAAAGCATCGAGATTGCGGCCCCGCTCACGGGATGCCCGACCACCCACCAAACGCAACGGGCTCCTACCGCCGGAGAAAGGAGAACCTAACACGGGGTCAGGGCTACTTGGGGCCCCTCCACTACATGGGGTTTGTTTCCGACCAGCCAGCACGGTCCGTCGAGGGCTTTTCGCGGTTTTTCATACTCCGGAAGTATGTGTGGTGTGATACTGCCAATAGAAATTAAAGTCATCAGCCTATTGACCCACCGGCCCTCGGCACCATGACCCAACCTATGTGGACACCCACCTGTGCTTCCAACCAACCAAGCACTTATTTTCTCCCCTAGCTTGCTCCTCTCCTACTGAGGAGGGAGTGTTCATGGCTGGGCTGACCAGGCCATAAACCAAGAACGTGGCTTTGGGTGAGATGACCCGGGCCTACTATGCCGGTACTGCACAACATCGACGGTTTTCACTGGACGTTTCAAAGTCGTAGTTCCCCCCCCCCCCCCCCCCCCCCCTACCTCGGCATCCCGCAATGGCCATTACAGCCCCGCGGCCGGCCGTGAGGCCGTTTCCCCGAGGTGTCGTTTTAGAGCCTGGCTACTTACCCGCGCGGACCTGGTTTCTCCGGAACCAGAAACCGGCGCGTCCGCAGTCAGACCTGCACGCCCCCGCGTGCGGAGGGAAGTAGCATGTATTTGAAAACCTTTTTCATTTTGGACATGCCTTCCGTGCCAGATTTCGTGGGTCCAACCTGAGCATAAACCCAGGCCTGCCTCCGCTTAGGCATCGGACCGACGGCAGTTCAAACCTCGCCTCTTCAACTGCAAACGCTCTTTCCATTTTAGCCGCTTGGGTGGATGGTAATCAACCCCCTTTATGCCTCTTGCTAAATTCATGATTACTAGAGGATTAAGACACCAACGTGAGACACACAGAGAGAGGGCAACGCTACTGCCATGTATGTCTTTTAAGCCGCTAGTAGTCATGAATTTAGGAAGCTGGTACCGCTAAACGTTTTAGAAAGCACTGCCTGCCTTTCCTCATCAAACATTACCAGAGGCTGACGGTCGCGCGAGCGGTGCCTTCAGCGACAGGGACCATTGCGGTGAACCCTGGAAGAAGCCAATTGCATTGTTCAGCTGAGCATAAAGCCCTTTTAAAATAACTTTCTGCCTACCTTAAAGACGCTGCCCTTCTAAAAGGACGGCCCTGAAGTTTTGGTGCACTGTGTAGGCCGCAATACAAACCTAGCGCTGCAGCCCCGACTAGTTTCAGTGGACAGAATCTTTTCAGCCTTTCCTCCAACGACGCAGGCCCCTTTCGTGTTGGACGTGGATGTGCCGGCCATAAATTTCGGCAGCCTGGGTCGGGTCATCGGCCACGAGCTGTCGCACGCGTTCGACCTGGGAGCCTCCTCCATCGATCAGCACGCGCAGCCGTCCACGCTGTACAGCGCAGCCTCGCGGAAGGAGTTGCTCGCCCGCCTCGCCTGCCTCGTCAAACAGGTGCGATGGCGCAGGTGCTGAAGGGCGCTTTGATGGTTCAGGCACCGTGGCGAACCACAGCAGCGTGGCTCTAGTTTCTTCTTCATCATTAGGGCGCATCATCTTCCAAAAGAACGGGAAATTTTAGCTAATAGGTTTCTTCGGCAGATGCATCGCACCTAAAATGAACAGAGGATGATACCTGTACTAAAAAACAAAAACTGTTCGCTTGCCTACACCTGCGGCTGGAAAGTTTTATTAACAACTAACACCCTTAAAGGTGAGATTCAAGATTCTGTAGCCTAAAAAACTGAGAGTTTTAACGCCGTGACACCGAGTATGACGCGCGAAAGAACTTGGTTTCGAATTAGCTTCGCTTCGTTTGACTTGCTTAGAGATTGCCTTACATTGTTCTCCAAGATAATTTATTTTGAACTTTCTTGCTACCTGACTTTCCCCTAGCCACACCGTACCCTAGTCATTTCATCCCAAAGGTCAAAGATCAAGGGTGAGGAGACAAGAGTCAAAGGTCGAAGCTTCAGAGACCCATCGAATTTTTCAGGATTTCTAGAGAAGTACTGCTTTCGCACTGAAAAGGACTGCGAAAAGTTATAATTGTAGCCAGGCGGTGTACAAGAGCCAGCCGTGCCCCGGAACTTGATGCAGTATCCATTTTATTTGTTTATTGTACTTTAGACATTACAAAAGTACTGTCATGGGGTAGACGCAAAAGGCGATAATAGTGATCGCCTGATTAGGCCCTTGTCCCAGCAAAAACTTGCAGCACAAGCAGGCAGCGACACTTACACAGCAGACTGAACGTCTACATTTAGCAAGAACAAGAAAGCAGAAAGGGCATCACATGCGGACATGATTCCTCAAAAGTATCAAGTTGATTATACATTGAACCGTGGACATATTCTTCAGAGCTAACTGCGGACCTTAAGCTAAAAAACACTGCATATAACGCAAAATTCAACATGAAAGGGTGAATCGGTACCGTTTACGGAAATAAAAATAAGCAACATCAGAAGCAGCACAAATTATTCTAATTATACAATGATATAACAGCCCGTATTCAGTTGATATTAACAATATGGCCTTGAAGATAACAAAACAATCATTGGGAACATTTCACACACTAGAAATTAACGATGCATAAACGAACAAATTTATGAGATGACATTCTGATAAAAATTTATTTATTTGTTTCTTATTCCTCAATGATCCCTTGTGGGATATTATGACATGTGCCGCCATGGAACAAAATGTTTGGCAATGTTTCATGTTATGCAGATAATAAGCCTTAGCCTTTTTCTTGAAAGAAAGCAGGGAGGGAGGACATCAGATTTCATTTAAAGCTGAGAACACTGATAGACAGGTAGGAATTCGGCAGTTAAGTAGTTGCAGACCGTGACTCATTCTAATCAAAGGTTTCAAGAAGTATGGTTTGGTTTATTGGGGTTTAACGTCCCAAAGCAACTCAGGCTATGAGGGACGCCGTAGTGAAGGGCTCTGGAAATTTCGACCGCCTGGGAACTCCTTGAAGGCTTCCGAGATCAAGGTGTCACTGCCCTCCGCCTTATTACCGTAAGGCGGAACGATGAAGAGGTGGTGACTCCCAACATTGTCCTGCAAGCTGTGAAAGCAGAATTCATCCACTGCAAAGTCCGTCCATATGTCCCCAACCCGAGAAGATGATTTAACTGCCAGAAGTACGGGCATGGTTCCAAAACATTTCACGGAAAACTCACCCGTGCAAAGTGCGGTGTCCATGAGCACCGAACTGAAAACTGCAGTGCCACTCAAAGAGAATGTCCCAACTCCCACGCGCCACACGCTGCATACTCCCTAACACGTCAGATGTTCCAGAATAAGAAAAAAATTAAAAGTAAAGTTATAGAGAACATAACGTTCTCTGAAGCCCGTACGAAGTTCTCATTTTTCTCTGGAAGATCCTACGCTGACGCAGCCCGCCGGGGGGCCGGGCGGCGTCTCGTCACGATGGGCACGCAGTGCAGCATCGCTAAAAGCGCCCATCTCGGCCCCGCGGCAAGCAGCCAGGGGATGCACCATCATTCCATGTCCCAGAGGTCAACTTTGCACAGACATCTGGGAAAGCACAGACCAGTGAGAGGGAGTCTCTCCCTATTGTCAAATCCTCATCTTCTTCTACGTCTCCACCGGAAGCAGTGGAAGTGACCCCGGGATTGCCAGCGTCAGAGACGATGAGGGAGTCCCCCTAAGAGAGGCGGAGTTTCTTAGACCGCCCAAAACCGAAAACACATCTGCCAGTGAAGCCGCCTGATAAAGGCGGCGATATTTGAATAACTCCCACTAATCTTCGCTTCCTCACTAAGAACTATGGCTGTCGAGAGCATTATCCACTGGAACTGCCGAAGGCTTCTTAAGAACCTGGATGACATATATGATATACTCGCGGAATACCAACTCCATATAGGGCTTTTTAAAGTTTTAACTCATGTCGGCTTTTTACAAGATATCTCTTATTCCAAGTAACCTCAGCCCTCCTCATTGCTGAGGAGAAGGCTGAGCTTAGCCGTAGATGCCAGATGCCCCGACCTTCTTGCTCAAGCAAGGGCTGAGGTTGAGGCTACCTGGCTTCTTTTATATGTAACAATTCCTAACACAGTTTGTAGTCGCTATACACCCCTTTAGGCCCTTCCACCTAACTTATGCACCGCCTTGACCCACTATAATCATTCACATACTCACTACTGCTAGACCCTATACACCTGGTGTTGATTTTAACACGTTTCACATATTTGAGCCGGAGCCTCAAACATTGTGTTTGGTGCTCTTTGGTCTTAGGTGTCCTGGCACCAAAAAAACGAAGCATCATCATCAGCAGCATTAATCCAGCGGGATAGATTCTAGAGCCACGGATTTCCGGCTGCGAACAGGGATGATAAGTCATCGGAAGAAGAAAAAATCATTCGTATCGTCTGCGTTAAGGATGATGTCCTGAGTATTATATAAAAAGACAATGTTTTTTTATATAAAGGAATATTATAGGACCGAAAATTGAGCCTTTTGGAACACCGAATTTTATTGAACCTGCATCTGAGACGGTGTTATTTACTGCGACAAACTGTGTACGATTCGATAAATAACTGCGCAATAGTTTAAGCTGAAGGCCTCTTATGCCGTATTAAGGCAATCTGACGGATAAAATTTCATGCTTTATCGAATAAAACCCCTTTTTGAAGTCTAAAAAGATGGCAATATTGTATAGTTGCTCAATTTTTTTGACAGTCTTTCTCAAATCTTTAGCAGTGCAGACACAGACCATTTACCTTTTTGATCTCCATATCGGTGCTCATATATGCAAGATGATTATTTAGACGCTCAGTAATTCTGTTAGTAGCTTTCTCTACCATTTTTGGGAAAGCGTGGTAGAATTGATGTAGGCCTCTAATTACCCACATCATTCACAGCACCTTCTTTGTCGAAAACAGAGACTTTTGCTGTTTTCATTTTTTTTTCAGGAAAAATTTCTGAATCCATGGGTTTGGTTGGTTTATTGGGGTTTAACGTCCGAAAGCAACTCAGGCTATGAGGGACGCCGTAGTGAAGGGCTCCAGAAATTTCGACCACCTGGGGTTCTTTAACGTGCGCTCACATCACACAGTACACGGGCCTCTAGAATTTCGCCTCGATTGAAATTCGACTGCCGCGGCCGGGATTCATTGGCGGGAAGTGGTCCTTTGACAGGGAAAAGTCGTTGCGTTTTTGAGTTTATCCCAGTACAGTTCATGAGACGAGATGACGATGAAAAACTTCATAGGTGATCGCCCCAATGTAATGGAACAAACCTGCAACAGGAGGGTGTCAACTACCTCGCCTCCGTTTGCGCTTCGCGTTTTCTACGCCTTCGTTTAACTTCTGCTGCTCGCAGCGTTGGATCTTAGCGGCTTTTCCGCGTTGCTCCCTCTTCAGCCGCTGCCACCGCTGAGTCCTGAATCCTGACGGGCTCGAAGTAGCCAGTGCAGATCTCCCCACTTAGGATTACGTTGCTACCGCCAAACACCACGAGGTAGCTGTTGGTTATGGCGCGCAAACGTTTGTTGACGCAGTACAGCATTTAGGTGGACATCATACTGACTGACCTTGTCGATGACGCATTTAACATAGCGGAACGCATAAGTAAATGTATTAAGGCGGAAGCCTTTAATGCCTCATCGTTGTAAGCAGAAGTTGTCGACAGAAATGTCACGGTTTTCAATTGGTCGAAATGGTCGTGACCTCACAGTGCGCGAATTTCAAACGGGGCCAATTGTACTTTGGCTACTAACCATGCAACCAATTAAAGGGATCGTATAGTGATGCTCCATGTTAGTGGGACTTACTTAACCAATTAACCTAATTAACCTTTCTAGTCAGACCAGATAAATAAATAAAACAGAGTAGGAAATTGGCCGAGCTCGGGAACCGAACCCCGGTCTCCGGTGTGCGAGACGAGCACGCTACCACTCCGCCATGCCAGCTCGATGGTTTGGAATGAACAAAGGCGCGTCTAGTGAATACGGTGTCTTCGTTCACTTCCATCTTCCTCCCTTCCCGTTACGGCGAGGTTTAGGTGTCCACCGAGATATGAGATACAGATACATTTCCTTTGCGTATAACCTTTCCTCAAAAAGCTTTGCATTCAAAGGGCAACTCATCGCGCCGAACGGGTGGTGGCGTTCCGTGGACCGCCTGGCAGCGCTACAACACGCTGTCGCGTTCCACTCCTAAAGGCGAAGCTTAAGCGTCATTAATTGGCAGTTAATTAATGCACCAACAGAATGTGAAGTGAACAATCGCGAAGCAGAATGCAGCACTCAGGCTTTCGCCTTTCACCACTTGAGCCGCTAAAGTTCCTCGTAATTTTTTAGGTGTGTTGTGTTTGGTTTTATGGCACATAGGCAACTGTAAATGTATTTAGGTGACTGGTGCCTATGCCATGATCTCGTGTCGTGGTCAGCTTGAAAGCAGAGCGCACGGTTACTCCACCCAGTGGGACGGCGGCTTTAACGGGGGCTCATGCGATGTTGCGTTGACATACGACCCATCACTAGTGGCATCCACTTTGTGGTGGTGCATGTTAAAGACAAACGCCTTCCCACACCTAGCGGCACCATTGATTAACACATACTACTACTATCACAAGGATGTGGGAGGCGGAGAGAAAAAGCTATAGGATTCTAGCTTGACAATCTCTCGTCTCCGCGAAACAAAACTACATGATACGTCAAAAAAAAGGCTAACAGCATAAGCACAGCAGCAAAAATTCAGTACCAGAACAATGAAAGAAAATAACCTTGCAGAAAAAACATCAATTTTTGCAGAAATATAGATTTTCGTAACAAAAAAAAAACAATAGTCATGATATAATTATACACATTTCACACAGTATGCTATACTCGCTTATGTATAACTGATAAAAAACACAACTCCGACAAAATGGCGCAAATCTCTTTGTCGTATGCTTGGTTTGGTTTATTGGGGTTTAACGTCCCAAAGCGACTCAGGCTATGAGAGACGCCGTAGTTAAGGGCTCCGGAAATTTCGGCCACCTGGGGTTCTGTAACCTGCACTGACATCGCACAGTACACGGGCCTCTAGAATTTCGCCTTCATTGAAATTCAGCCGCCGCGGCCGGGATCGAACCCACGTCTTTCGGGTCAGCAGCCGAGCGCCGTAACCACTGACCCACCGCGGCGGGGCTTTGTCGTATGCGTTCGAGAAAGAAAATGTGACTTTGGCAGAGGTTGCGAACGTGTGAAAGAGTGTGTCTAAGCATATGTTGTTCATAACCTGTTCCGAATGAGTGCATGAGCCAAATATCAGTGTTCCTGGATGTGTACTATCAGCGTCAAATGAAATGCGAACAAAACACCTGAAACACGAGCACAAAAAATCAAGCATATTAGAGGCTGGAGATGAAATACAGGCGCGGCCTATTAGCACTTCAGAAGAGCGATCTTTTCGGCTTCGATGGGAAAATCAACTGCTCATGTATTTTGCCTCCCTAGTATAATATCTGCGAGTTGTGCTGTTCGCGTTTCAATTGGCTTGTTCGCGTTTCAATTGACGCTGATAATACGTGTTGTTTCTTCTGCGTAGCGAAGCCATTTGTGCAATGAACGAGCTATAGTTATTCAGCTCGGTTATATATTTTGAAGCTAAGCGGTATATGTACATATTATGATTTCTGATTATGGTGTCTTTCTCAAAAAGTGGTTCAGAAGGATGGTCATACGCTACATTGTATATTATTCTAAGTACTCTTTTCTCTTGGATGTGTAATTTCCGCAGGTTTGCGAGTGATGTTTTTTCCCCATACCAAGTGCAGCTGTGAACAGAACAATGAATTGTGAAGCCGTATTTTAACTTTTATAGGGAGCATTTGTTTACGAGCGTATATCAATCCAATGATTCGTGACAGCTTAGATGCTATGCAATTTGTGTGATTATCCCAATTCATTTTCTCATTGAAAAACACACCCAGTACTTCAAAAGAATTCACTATTTTTGCTTTCAGATTATAAAGCATAATATGATCATTAACGTTCGCATCCTTGATTTTTGGACGGTAAATAATGCCTTTTGTTTCGTAAGTGTTAATTTTAACACTTCCAAAACTTTGGACTTCTCAAGTTGCCTAAAGGTTAAATATGCTCCGATAATCATGTTGGAAGCGCATGAGGCGGCAAAAAGTAAAGTGATGTCTTCATATATAACCAGTTTCGTTTCCTTGTCTACCTGCGTTATATCATTCACATATATTTTGAAAAGAAAAGGGCCCAGCGCAGCCCAGTACACACATACAAAGCTGCCGGATGGAGGGTATACCCAGGTGTTTTCTCGCCGGCAATCTTGGGCAACTGAATCTGAATCACAGGCCCTAACCCAGACCATTCAAGACGTGGAGAGTACACATCGCCTATATGTGCTTGTTCTGAGGCAGTTAAAGAGAAGCGGTGGAGGAGGTCACTGACAGTGCCTAACAGTGATGGTCGGCATCATCATTGTGTAAATCATTAACTCATCGTTAAATCCTTAAATCATCATTAACTGTTTGTAACGTGAGCTTAAGCGGCTGCAATATTTATTGTTGGCACAGATGAAAGAATTACAGCCTTGCGCCCCTTCGATTTTTGGGGGTATATTTAAGTAAACCTCCCTATTTAGCACCCAAGATATAATGCGGACTGCGAAGTGTGAGTTACCTTATGACAATACCCTTTTCACGGAAATCATGGGTGTTGTAAGGGTGGTATAGATGACATTCTGCACTTAAAGAGGCCATGAAATGATATTTACTGAGGTTAGGAAAAGCACACGAGCTACCGGTATTCCATCATTCGTCACCACGTCACACGAATTTTTAAGCTACCTTCATTAAGACTGAAGATATAGCCAATTAAAAATAATGCTCCTCCTCACCTCCTCAACTCATACACGCCGACGCGCCAGAAAAAAAAAACAGGTCGGGACTGCACCCGTCCATGCCCCATCTAGCCCAATCCCGTCCACGCTACTTGGGCACGCCCATTGAGAAGGCTTGCCCAGATTGCCTGCTGGCGTCATTGGGCTAAGAGCGGCTAAGAACGCGCTTAGAGGAGCCGCCCTAATCGGTTGCGAGCGAATGCGAGCAGCCATTATTAAAAGGTGTGTGCAAATTATAGAGTCTATGTAAAGTCTTTAATTTTGACGCGAATGCTCATTAAGACCACCTCGACAGATCTATTGCACTAGAGTATTACCATCCAAATCTTCTCAGGGTCCCTTTAAGGATGCAAGTTGATTTACTGTGTAGTCTCGATTTACTCCTTCTGGGCTTTTGTCACTGATGGCTGTCACCCGTTACGTTAAATCTAATAATCAGCATGCAAGGCCAGCCTTTGGCTCTGCTACCGATTTCGGGACTGACCAATGGCAGCGAAAGTATCACTGACGGATGTTACTTTTCATGGATGTCATGTATCCTACCAATGCTCACCAATACAGCAACGCAATAGTTTTCAATAGGTATAACAATACCGCGTGCATTTTGTGCCGCATTACATTCAAGTTCTCGGTCATTTATTTAGCGCTTGAAATGAAAAAAGTATATCACCATAAGAATAAGGCATTTTGAAAAGATGTATTGTTTCATCGCCCGCCAAACTTATACTTTTGTTGAACATATTCTTAACACCAGCGAATACATGTCTGCTATTTTTCTTCAAACTATATGAATTCTAGGTCGTGGTTGTGTGTGTGTCTTCAGGTTCGAATTGCATGTTGGCAGGTCAACGACGGTTCGGGAAGCGACACGCTGGGCTATAACACCATCTCCGAGGCGTTCGCAGACAACGCGGGCCTCCAGAAGGCCTACCTAGCCTTCCGGGCGCTTCTCCAATCCGACCCGCAACTGAGCGGCGGGCCCGCAAGCTCGCTGGGCTACACGGCCGAGCAGCTGTTCTTCGTTAGCGGCTGCTTCTCGTTCTGCGCCTTCCAGGGCTATAGGTTCGATCGGGAAGCCGTGTACCCTCCGGCATTCCTGCGCTGCAACACGCCCGTGATGAACACGCGCGACTTTGGTGCCGCTTTCAGATGCGCCCAGGGTGCGCCTATGAACCCCATAATGCGCTGCAACTTCCACTGATTCCGCTCTTACGCTACAAGATGTGACGATCGAAGCGTTCGCGCGGAAGCGTATATGAGCAGTGGTGCTGGCGCGTGGCCGTTGTTTATCACCGCTGGAACTCTCTGCTGCCTAAATAAGCCACCGTGAACGGCAGCGCGCATTTTTTTTTTGTTGGACGCTGTGACAGCGCGACATTGTTCTTAGATGATGCGAATTGTATACTTCTCTTCAGCGCTTTGATTCCCGCCCAAGAAAACAACGTTCGAACACATGGCTGTGCTGTCCAGGCTATCTTTAAGATGTAGTATAGTGGTTTGGTTTAAGGGTTTAACGTGCTAAAGAGACTCAGGCTATGAGGGACGCCGTAGTGAAGGACTCCCGAAATTTCGACCACCGGGGATTCTTTAATGTGCGCTCACATCACACAGTACACGGGCCTCTAGAATTTCGCCTCGATCGAAATTCGACCGTCGCGGCCAGGATCGAAACCACGTCTTTCGGGTCAGCAGCCGAGCACCATAACCACTGAGCCACCTTGTCGGCTTAGGTGTACTTTATTCTGCGGGGACAACGTGGCCGCGGATGACATAGGACATTAATTGGGGAGATGCGGCATTAGCCTTTGTCCTGCAATGGGCGTAGTCAGGCTGATGATGGCAGTGCGAATGATTTCCGGGTTGATAGGGCGAAATGTTAACACGGGTAGCGCTTCGTCGCTTTGCTTTGTGCATCCATATGTATTTATGGCGTGAGCCATTATTCGGAGCCCAACCCGAGCCGTCGCTAAGATGAAGCCCATATACGAGGTCACCGATCGAAGTGGAGAGTAGAGAAAGATGAGATAACGAATGGAGGGGCGGCAAAGAGAGAATGAAGGGAAGAAATATGGGGAGAGAGACGTTGTTTCCAACCGAAAGATTGAAATGAGAGATAAAAGAGAAAGGAGAGCGAAGCCAAAAAAGAAGATAGGTGGCCAAGGGACAAGGTGAGTTGTTGGGCGAGTTGGTGACGATATTCCATGACTGCAGGGCGTCGAACGGGACACAGGAAAAAGAACACGCAGGGACAGAACACAGCGCTGACTGAACTGAAATCTTTATGGGCTGAGTGAAGCAGACACCTGTCAACATTCGCATTCGAGGTAACATTTTTCTTTTTCTGACAGCGATATAGAGGGTGCGCTAATACATTCTTCCGGGATCATTGCTCTCATGGGTACTTCTATGTACTTCTATAGTTTCCCTTGCCAGCGAGTCGCCGTTCTTATCACTATGCACTCGCTTTACAATGGCCCGCAGGCATTGATGTCATCTTCGTCTTCATCACTTCTGCAGTTTCTGCAGTGTTTCGCTACATGAACTGCGAGGGGGCCACGTGTGGCATTATAATCATGCTCTTTTAATCTTTCTTTGATATGTCATCCAGTTTGTCCGACGTATTGCTTCCGTCATGACATTGGCAGGCAGAATATATAACCGATGCTTTTAGCACACCAAGTACCGCTTAATGATTTTATCAGGTTTTTAGATCTCTCACTTCACTTCCCATCCCATGTATGTTGCGCTTTTGAGCCACGTGGTCAAAAACCCATTCTGCGATACTCACCAGCCCATTCGAAGCTTGTGAAAAGCGAGTGTGCATTCTGTTTTTGACCGTGTTGTAAAGAAAAATGCTAGCACAGGTTTGAGCAAAGTTTCCACAACCAAGTAGATCGTTTGAGACAGGCCAGTTACCCTTCAGAACTGTCGCTGAAAAACTGCAGAACAAAATTGGCTGGGGCTTAGCTAAGGTTCCAGCCTGGATATCTCGAAGCGAAAAGCGGCGGTGATCCGCGATAAGCACGCGCTTACGGCGAACGTCAAACGATGACGCATAACTCGCTGTTCTATGGGCAAGCGCGCCTTATATACCCCTCCTTTCAAATGCGCACTGCGCACGGCTGCGGCGAAAGGTCAACAGTGGCGAGGAGGAGAAGCGGCGGCGCACATGCGCAGTAGCCTGCGCCGTGCGTGACGTCACTCGTGCTTCGACATACGCCGGCTCACGCGAAGCGTGGTGTTGACTAGCGTAGCGTAGCTTTTCGCTTCAAATGTTGAGGTCTGATGTCAACTGCGAAACTAAGAAAAAGAAAAAAAGGTTGCCGTGGTGCCATACCTGCATCAGGGTTCGCAGAGCCTGAAGAGAATTAGAATGCATGCGGGGTTCGACGTTGTATTTTCGGTGCCTAACCGATTGTCCAGCCTGATGAAAGTTATTTCTGCAAAACAGTGAACCAAGCGGCTGCTTGAAAAGGCAAGCGAAAATTTGTCTCCTGCCAGGAGGCAGTAATCTACGCTTTGCGTGTGGGAAGCAATACATCGGCTAAACTGGCCGGTGTATCAACGAAAGATTAAAAGAGCGTGATTATAATGCCATACGTGCATCCATCACAGGTCATGTGGCGAAACACTGCAGAAAGTGCAAAAGCGACGAAGATGAAAACGATAGCAATGTCTGTGAGCCATTGTACAACGAGCACATAGTGATAGGCTGGAACCGCGACTCGCTGGCAAGAGAAATCATAGAAGCACACATGATAGCAAGGATCCCGGAAGAACGTATTAGCGCACACTGTGTATTGCTGTCCAAAAAGAAACATGTTACCTCGAATGCGAATGTTGACATGTGTCTGCTTTACTTTTATATACTTTTTGTTTCCGCTGCATGACTTTTGTGCATTACTTTCCATTTCTGGCCACCACTTTGGGTACTTATTCCGGCTGGTCAGCCAATAAAGATTTCAGTTGTGAGTAAGCGCTGTGTTGTGTCCCTGACTGCTTCCTCCTTCTATGCCCCGTTCGTCGCGCTGTACATGAAATATAGCCAAGGGGGAAAGAAGACAAAGCGGAGAGAAAATGAAAGGAGGGAAATAGCAAGACCTCAAGCTTCTCGGCTAGCTGCGAAAACTGCCATGCGAGTTCAGTAATATTTAAAAAGTTAACTATTCAATTTAGGTAACCAGCTTGGTAGTTAGCACGTCTTTGTTGTTTTCTGATGTTCTACACCACTGATATGCTATGCCCCCAAAAAGCGCTCTTATAACTCAAAAAACCTATTTTTTAAAATTGCGTCAAGTCTTAGGCGAAACGCCCTGTACATACACACACACTAGCGCGTACCTGGGAGGGCACTAAAATGCCAATAAGGTACACTAACAAAAAAAAATAGTCATACAAAGGGCACTAAAAATCGTATTGAAGCCAGCATTAACTGGCCTACAAATTACTTACATGAAACGGAGTAATATAGTCGCCCGGAACACAAACAGCTCAAAATTCTCAGAACCATTATAATACTCCCTAATGTATAATTTGAGCGCATCTCTGCAGGTGCTTTGATTTTGCTATATATCGAGGTAAATAGGTGTACAGTCACAAACCACTGTATTTTCAACGGACACTCTTTCTTCGAGTAAAAATCCTCTCCCATACTTTGATTTTCATGGTTCCTCGGAGGTCCGAGAAATCGATGGAGTTATGTTCAACCTACTGCACCCATAAGTACACAGTTTATACTGGGAAAACGACGCTGTGCGTGGCGTGGGCGGCGCGGACAATCTGTCGCGTGCAGCGCATTCCACAGCACCGCCCTGCAATGGAGCGGATCGTGGTGTGACTTCGAGGAGGCAGCGCGTGGGTGCGCGTGCCGAAGCAGAAAAACCTCAACGCCCCTAGCCAGCTACCTCCGCACATGCAATGGTGAATATGATGGACGACTGCGCGCACAGACGGATGTAAGATAGGAGAGTTCCCTTTGAAACGCGGTGATGCGCAGTTGCCACCATGCTCAGCTTTTTTTTCTTTATTTTTAATTAACTGTGTTGTAAACTGCTCTGGCGCCATCTATGAGCGAGCGGTGGTACTTTAGCTCGCTCGGCGCAACCGGTATCGTAGGAAGCGCGCTTGCTCTACTGCCCTGCCCTCGCGCTCGGTTACACCGACGGCCACGCTGCTCAACCCCCGGTTATAGTGCTATACCCCGGTCTCCTCTACGGCGCGGCTAGAGTTACTGTATATGCTTTGGTAGCATATACAGTAACTCTAGGCGCGGCGTCGACGGAGGCGAGAAACCTCGGCCGCAACGGAACGGAGTGGTGTTTTCATCGAAAGAGGCACCGGACACCGGCAAACCAGTTTGGGCGGGCGCTCGCTGCTCCCACGTGACTCTACGTCAGTGCCTTTTTTTCTTCCGCTCGAAAAAAAAAAAAAAAAACGCTGCTCGGCGGTGTCCGAAGGATATGCCGACTGTTCTCTTATCGCAGAAAAAAAAAAACGATGCGATCTCGCAAGCGGTGGAAAAAGTTTGAAGTTAGTTTAATAACTCTACGCAACCCCCGAGTTTTTGCAGCAAAACACCACGCGTAAAGCACCAAAACAAATATATATGAATAAAACGAGCTACTTTTAAAGCCGCTGCAGGAATGAGTGCTGCAGTCACAGTATTCAGGCCAATATGCACGAAATTGAACATATGTAGGATGGTAATGAACTCTGTTATCAATGGCTTGCGAGATTGGTCTTTATACAGCCATTCAAGAATTAAGCTAACGAAACAATTTAAACAATTTTTTTACCAGTACCGGCTCATAAAAACAATGAGGCCTCAAGAGAGCTAGCAACGGGTGAACGGAATTTCATTGCAGCTTTTATTGCAGGGAGCGTCACATCGGCGGGTTGGTGGCGGCCTTCTTCCAATGTTATTCTTTTGATAGGCTTTTTCGTTATTCCGTTGTTTTCCCCTCTTCCCTTGTTATGCTTTCTTGCTCCTCTTTTCTTTCCTTGTTTTTATGTTTTGTTCTTTATTTGAGTGTTTTTCTGCTCTTTTCGTTATCTCCGCAGTTACCTCTCTCGCCCCTTTCTCCGTTCTTCACCTGGATGGTTCCCCTTGGAACCATCGTGGCAACAGCCTTTCCGTCCCCCACTTCGTTACCCTCCCGAACTCCCTCTGTTCGTCATGGCCCACGGGCCGTGTTTTTTTTTTTTCAAGGTTTTTTCTACCTTATGGCTCGCCTCTGAACTGTTGAGCCACATGTTCCTCACCGTTTCAACCTCCCAGGCTTTTCCTGATTTGGAGTGTCTTAGGTTGCAGTGCTACGGGAAAATGTCATGGGAAATTTCGGGGTGTTTGGGTGTGCATGTAAGCATGTGTGCACCTAATAAGAAATGACAAATATAATGTGACGAGATCTCGGCAATACAGTTGTTTTCAAGCATCCGCGGAGAAAAGGCTGCGTATTGTTTTTAGATACGGCGGGCAAAGAATAATTTATCTCCATTACGGGAAGCGCGTTACCGTGGAGGCTCCTAGTAACTCTGGGTCAGAAAACTTCAATTACAAGGAACCTTTAGTAAGATTCTTCAAGCAATGTGCGATTCAGCATATAGATTTTTGTATGTTGATGTTGGCCGGTGTGGAGGAGAGAGCGACGGTGGCGTATTTGGGAGGTCGCAGCTATACCGAGCCCTTGAACCTGGGCTCTTGGGTGTTCCCGAGCCTGCCGTACTTCCAGGGGGTAATATTACACCGTACGTAATTCTTGGAGACGAGGCGTTCCCTTTGAAGCCGTATCTAATGCGGCCTTATGCAAAACGGTTTTTGAAAACAGACGCAGAGGAATATTTAACTACGAGCTTTCACGAGGAAGACGCGTCATTGAAAATGCTTTTGGCATTCTTACAAGCCGATGGCGCATCTTGCGGAGAAGATTTAAAGCTAGCGATGAAAATGTTAACACATATGTCATTGCAAGCATTGCGTTGCATAATTTTCTCATCGGCCGCAATGAGGATCAGTGGTACTACTGCCCTTCAACTCTAGTGGACGCGGAAACTTGGAACGGAGACGTAGTTGAAGGAGACTGGCGCAACGAAAGTAGCGATTTGCCAGTGTTTGGTGAGGCCACAAATCTAGGTTCCAATCCGGATCCTTCCATGAAGCTGAACGTATCCTCCAAACTTTCAAAACTTAATTTCTGGGAGCAGGGCGGGTAGACTGGCAACTAGACTATATACACAGAAATCCTCCCAAGTGAAACCGAAGTGAAACCGCTCTAGACATGAATAACCAGGAATATGACTGTTTTGAATGATTTGCGTAACCGACAGCTAATATCACATCACACAGCTTTCTATAGGTTGATTGTGTCCTTTATACAGACATTAAAAATACGTCAGATCAGTTAATTCTGAATGGGGCTATCTAGAAAGTCATCGCCTGGTGTGACGCCTGGCGGATGCGTGTCTGATAACTTCCAAATAGTATCCGGGAAAATACCTTGGTAAAAAATCCGCCTTATTATTGGTTTGAAAATGAGAATCTCAGAGCTTTCAAACTACAGCCATTGATTGGACCGAACACATTGATCACGCAAAAAGTGCATCCAAAATCTTCATTCCCCATGTTTGGCTTGCCTCGGTAGTCTGTCAGCAAACGGTGTGATCAAATGGGAGAAAATTAAAGCCAAGATCTTCATTCTGCGCTAGAATTGCAAAACGCGTTATTCGTTATTTTGCCGTGGCGCTGTCTTCTGGTATCATACTTTTGTATTAAAGTGTTCCGTCCTGCTACAACCACTTAAATGGATGCTGGGAGCCTGGGGCCCCTCAGGTTGTCTTGAGAAGCTTTTTCTAATTCCTCCTTGCAACCTTCTATAATATTGTTTGTGGAAATAAAGAAAAGAGAATCACAACACATCCATCCGTGACGTTATTTGCCGTAGGTCTCATCGTTCGTTAAGTAGCTTTATGATGATCTGCATTGTTGATTTGAATCTTTTCTTGAACTTATTATTTCTGACCTGATGCCTTGCATATTGTACTAAAAATTTTGCGTGTGTCCTTGCTTGTTTGTTGTACTGCCTATGTCGAGTCCGTTCTTGCGCAAGCTCCTTCCCTGTGCTTAGCCATATTCATATAGACGCAATGCCATAGAGAGCAGCTGTCGTCTAAACAACTCACTAGTGTGACAAACGGTTAAGGCTCTCCTGGCAGAAATAGACCTTTTACATGAAACGTCGGTCAAGCGTTGAAGATCACACCACTTGCTTTGGCCTATTGCCACATTAAAGGCTGAACTCCATGTACACGAAAACTCACGCGAACGCGAACGCGACAGCGGCAAGCGACGAGCGACGCCGTCGCGCGAAGCGAAATGCCCGTGTCGCTTGGCGTGTCGCTCGGATCTGCGCTGACAGAAAATTTCGCTCGTCGCCCGGAAGTTGCCTACGCGATTAGCCAATAGCAGCTAATCCGGCAGCGTACGTCACTGCCGGTAATTTCGCGCGCTTTCTCGAAAGTGCTGCATTTTGCGTTGGCAAGGTTCTTCGCACTACCATGGCACACGCTCAAGCCGAAGTCTTCAACGAGACGCTCATCGACGCCGTGGAGTGCGAGCGGGTTCTTTGGGACCTACAACAAAAAAACTACAAAGCGCGCAACGTGTCAGAAGCGGCGTGGCGCCGAGTAGCCGCAGCCGTCGGTGCAACAGGTGAGTGGTTTTGTAAACAAAGAACTCAGTTGGTGCCATTGACTATACGAAATGCTGACCGTACGCCGAGTGCGGCTTTTCGCAAGTGCTGTGTTTTAGGACGTGGCAAGCTGTGTAACGTCGAGCGATCGTAATCGTTCGCTAGAATATGCGCTCCGCCGGGCAGCAGATTTGCATGCCAAATGCATGATTAATTTCGATGCAGGCTTTCACCTGATAACCAATTTACTGCGATTTTCATGCCTACGCAGTTCCTGATGTAAAAAGCAGATGGAAGAATCTGCGCGACACATTATGGAGGGTGTTCAAAGGGCGCATGCAGGCGAGCAAGAGCGGTGCTGGAGCGGAAGAAATTGAAGAGACGTCAACCTGGCCTTTCTACGAAAGGCTGCTCTTCCTGCGGGACACAATTCGCAGTAGACCGTAAGTCCATTTGGAGGTTATCATTGCATTTCACTTAAAGGTATGCTGTCATGTGCAGTTTCGCGCCGCCGTGGTGGCTCAGTGGGTATGGCGCTTGGCTGCTGACCCGAACGAGACACGGGTTCGATCGCGGCCGCGGCGGTCGCATTTCGATGGAGGCGAAATGCTAGAGGCCCGTGTACTGAGTGACGTCAGTGCACGCACATTAAAACCCCAGGTGGTCGAAATTTCAGGAGGCCTTCACTTTGGGACACTTAAACCCCCATAAACCAAACCATGTGCGGTTTCGGCAGTCCTCTACGATTTACAGATTTTTTTTTCACAGAACAAGAAAACCAGGGCCCGATATTGGTTATTTCTTGTCTGCCATGTTGAAAATTATTGTTGCGAATTATTTGTATTTACTGCGTTTTAAATAATTCGAGCAGGCCATTGTCTTCAAGTGCATTTAAACTTTCAAGGGCCTCATTTCCCTGATTGAAACTAGAGGTACTTACTTATCTTTTACCTTACTGTAGGACCTCTGGCAACGCGGAGGCACTGCCGCACAACCCTGCGGAACCTGCGTATATTGTGCCCCTGCCCGAATACAACTGTGACGACACGGCACAAGAAAGTGCTGAGCAGCTTTTCGAGCAGACGTACTGCAATGAGTATGCCTCGCCGTCCAGTCCTACGCAAAGCTCAGCTCCAGCCCCAAATGCCACAGTTGAGCCTGCACCTGAAACGCCCAGCGCAGGTCCACGCAAAAGAAGCAAAACAGATAAATATGATAAAGAAATCGATATGCTAGGGGAAATACTACAGAAGAAGCAAGATGCCCTGGATCACTTTGGGGCATTTCTTGTGGAGAAGATGCGGGAAGTGCCAGAAAGCCTGCAGAGTGCGATGCAGATAAAGGTGCTGCAGGATGTAGTAGGATTTATACCAGAAAAATGATTTATTTGCTAGAAGCACTACTAGAACTGCTAGAACTGCTAGAAGCAGTATGAGAGGGAACACAGGAGCATAAGGTCTCCGTGCTTCGCAAAGTGAATCATCAGTGTAAGGCGCATGCAAAGTAAGCATGGCCGACTACTCTTCCCAAGCATTACCCTGATGCTACCCGTTCTCGTCTATTGGGGGGAGAGAGAAACAACTATATTGCCATAGATTGGCGGGATTTAGGGCAGGTGGGCTTGGCCTAAATCCCGCCAATCTATGGCAATAAAGTTGTTTCTCTCTCCCCCCAATAGACGAGAACAGGTAGCATCAGGGTCATGCTTGGGAAGAGTAGTCGGCCATGCTTACTTTGCATGCGCCTTAAACTGATGATTCTCGTCTTCTGTCCGTCGCGGCACTTTGCGAAGAGAGGAGGACACATGCTCCAATGCTTCCTCTTATATTGCTTCTAGCTGTGCAGTCTTTGCCAAAAGTAACCAGGCTGCACGGTTTGCTTCTCGGTCATCATCATCATCAACCTGACTACGCCCACTGTAGGGCAAAGGCCTCTTCCATGTCTCTCCAATTAACCCTGTCCTCTGCCAGTTGCGGCCACCGTATACCCACAAACTTCTCATCCGCCCACCTAACTTTCTGCCACACCCTGCTACGTTCGCCTTCTCTTGGAATCCAGTGCGTTACCCTTAAGGACCACCGGTTATCTTGCCTTCGCATTACATGCCCCGCCCAAGCCCATTTCTTCTTCTTGATTTCGACTAGGATGTCATTAACCCGTGTTTGTTCCCTCACCCACTCTGCCCGCTTCCGATCTCTTAATGTTACACCTATCATTTTTCTTTCCATAGCTTGCTGCGTTGTCCTTAACTTAAGCTGAACCCTCTTTGTTAGCCTCCATGTTTTTGCCCCATAGGAGAGTGCCGGTAAAATACAGCTGTTGTAGACTTTTCTCTTATATTGGCAAACTGCCATTCATGATCTGAGAGAACCTGCCATATGCGCTCCATGCCATTCTTATTCTTCTAGTTATTTCCCTCTCATGATTCGGATCAGTGGTCACTACCTGCCCTAAGTAGACATATTTTCTTACTACTTCCAGCACCTTGCTACCAATTGCAAACCGCTGTTCCTTGCTAGACTGTTGAGCATTACAACGCTATCATGCCAGTCTTCAAGCTCTAAATCTCTGTATGGTAAGGAGAACCCCTGTCCTCACCTTCCGAGAACTTTTTGGTGTTTAGGGACGCCATGGAGGTTCTACTATACGCATGAGAAGCAAACCACGCAGCCGCTATATTCTTGAGTTGTATCCAACTATAGTGATGCTGTGATAATGATGATCCTGCAGTATGCACATTATTGTGGAATAATCGAGGTTACATTCCTTGCATATCTTTATTTTACAGTCAACTTTAAAGGGGTGGAGACACCAAATTTTGAAGCTATATAAAGCCTGCTATGGGATTCCTATGTATGAAAGGGCACTCACAGCCAGGTGTTGGACACAACAAACGTTTAAAAAATATTTTAATTCGGTTCCAAAGATTACCTAAATGCTCACTCTCACGATCTAGACCCATCGCTAGCGCCATCAACGCTGTCGTCACAAGGTGGGAAGAAAAATTAAAGTTTCAGTGACGTCATACCAAAATACAGTGACGTACGATGAGCGGGGCACAGCCGCGTGAGCGCAGTCGACGCACCAGCGAGCCGCATTTGCTGCTAACCGCCCCTCGCTCGGTTTGCGGCGCGCCGTTGCGAACAGCGTCGCAACGTCCGATTGCAGCTCGCTGCCTGCGTCCGGCCTGCTAGATGTCAACGGCGGGCCGCTCGCGGCAAACGCAACGTCGGGAAGCGGCAGCCAATGCGAGCGCGGAGAGCGGCAGCGTCATGATGACATAGGGCGCACTCCTTGGAGCCGGGCGGCCTGCGCCAGTCTTCGTGCCGACCGCCGGCATCTGAAGAACGCGATAGTATTGTGTGACGACCCCACATAATGCGCAGGTCCACACGGGACGGAGAGGCAAGAAGACACCGTATGGCTCAGTTTAAACAAAATGATGTAATCAATAATTATACATGGTACATCAGAGGCTGGGGTGTCCGAGCTTACGTGGTGACGCCGTCATGGGGGCGATGGAGGGGCTCCACCGGAGTTGCGATCCGTCGGTGGCTGGCAGAAACCGCGCGCCGTCCAGCTTCGGCGCTCAAGGACCCTTTTTGTGAACGATGTCGTCCTCCGCGTGCCTTTCGTCCGCACTCGCCAGCTATATCTGCTCCGCCGGCCACGCCCGATCTCCTGTCTCCCCGGCTGGATTGTTTCTTTCTTCCTCCTTTCCACGGCGGCGCCGCGGCACCCCCGACCTCCCTCGTTGGAATGTCGTTTGTCTCCCGCCGGCAGCTTTCTTCTCTTGTCGGGTTGTCAGCCTCTCCTGTGTCCTTGTACGGCCAGGCAGCCTAATTGGGCTGGCTATCCCTCCCGCCGGCGCCTTTGTACCATTGTACCCCTTCAGTGGCTTGCTGCCGCTGGGGGCTCCGTCAACGCGGCGCCGCCGAACGCGGACCGTACCCCTTCAGTGGCTTTGCCGCCGCTGGGGGCTCCGTCTAGGCGGCGCCGCCGAACGCGGACCGTTTAAGGGGAGACAAGGGAGTAGGACGGTTGAGCACAGAGAAGATTCCGCCGAAGATATGGGCCCTGGTATTTCGCGCACGGAACTTCACAATTGTTTGTTCACGTTCATAGCAAACCCTGGGATATATGAATATCAAAAATGCATCGTTTCTGACGATCGTTGGCAAATACCGAGTTCCTGGTAGAAGTGATGACTGCGATGCAAGCAAATTTCATCCCATAGCCGGTTTTGTGCTGCTGCTACCTGGTGCGGTTCGCCTGCCGTCTGCTAGTTGCGTTGCTGAAGACATCGTGGAAATCGAACATATCTTTTATTATGGGACGAGTTCACAGTAAAGGGGTGCCGAGCGGAGCACGTTTCTGAGCGCTGGCCAGTCCCGAAGCGCCCTCAGCTGCGGAGTCGATGCGAAATCATCTAGGCCTAGCGACGACTAGGGCAGTCTGGGACCAGCGCGCAGGTCGTCGCCCGGCGTTGCCGCAGGCAGTGTCGTTGCCGAAAGATCCACTTTTAGCACAGTCATGCTGTCGTATCTCGAATCTAGGAAGCATCCTTTCTGGTAGCATGGCCGTTTTGTATTTTCTTGTGCGGACGTGAAGTACGCCGAGCCTGCCGGCCGGTCGGCCAGCCTGGATACCATCTGCCGACGTCATAAAAGCGAGCTAAAGAGTGTTCTTGACGTAAATAATAAACCATGGGACAAGAAATGTGAAAAAAGTGTCATTTTTGAGGATCGCTGACTAATAAGCTGCTGGTAGAGGTAACAACTGTGATATGAGCAAATTTCTTGCCACAACCGCCTCGCAGCTGCCGCTGGCCCGACGTTCGGGTCCGGCTCGCCTGGCGCCCGCTAGCTCTGCTGCCGAAGGCGTCGAGGAGATTGACCATACTATTATTTTTATTGTGAGATGATGCTGTTGACACTAAAGCTATTTGTGAAAAGTAGGCCTCTTCCGAAGCGCCGGCCGCTTGCGAAACAGGCTATAGGCCTAGCGACGACCACGGCAGCCAGGCAGCAGCAGAGCTCGTCGCCCGGAGCGCCCGCGAGCGGTGCCGTTGCCGAAAGCTCCCAACATAAGCAGGCATGCTTTGTCGCTGCTCGAGTATAGCTGGCAGTTCTGATAACAAGGTGATCTTGTCTTTTCTTGTGATACTTAGTTGTACACCATCCCAAGCAGCGCTCAGATACTGCTGCACGGCGGTGAAGTGTGACACCGGTTGTGGGCGCAGCTTGGGTAGAGCGGCGCAGCGATGCTTACTGGCATTTTGCAAAGTTTTTCGCATCCTCACGCGAACCCGCGAAGGCGATATTAGCGTGTGATAAAAAAAAAAGTCGATGTCCTCACTCATTTGAATCAGATCCGTCAGAATCCGAGCTGCTAGCCATCCGTTGTTTTTTTCATGCGCTGGTCAGCACGTGTGTGAGAAAGCAGACGATGCAGCAGTAGGTGCGTCAAAACTTTAGTGGGCCCACGTGACCAGGCGAAGTAGTTGATCTTCCCCCTCTGTGACGTCACTGTACAACTCGGCGTTCCGAAACCGAAACCGAAAATTGTTCACCTAAAAATGCGATAATAAGTTATTCACTATGAATATATGAATATTTGAGTGTGTATCATGCTTCCTGGAGCCATAAGAAGCGTTTGAAACTAAGAACGCGTGAACCACAAATTTGGTGTCTCCACCCCTTTAACATCGCAGCTGCAGTGATTGTTTTGAATACTCGGGTGCGTGAATTTTTGTGAAGTAAGAGGTGTTTCTCATTATAGTCTGTGATTAGTGGTATCCGACCATAGTGATGCTGTGATAACTCTGAATGCAGCAGCTTTTACACTTTTGTGCAATAATCAATGTTAGGTTCCTGAACTTTGACACTGCAGCTGCAGTGATTGTTTTGAATACTCAGGTGCCTGCTTTTTTGTGAAGTAAGAGGTGTCTAAGTTTTCTCATTACAGTCTGTGATTAGTGATATCCGACTATAGTGATTCTGTGATAACTTTGAACACAGCATTTTTTACACTTTTGTGCAATAATCAATGTTAGGTTCCTGAATGCATATTTTTATTTTACAGTCAACTTTGACATTGCAACTGTAGTGATCGTTTTGATTACTCAAGTGTCTGCATTTTTGTGAAGTAAGAGGTGTCTAAGTTTTCTCATTACAGTCTGTGATTAGTGATATCCGACTAGAGTGATACTGTGATAACTCTGAATGCTGCAACTTTTACACTTTTGTGCAATAATCAAGGTTACGTTCCTTTATGCTTTTTTTATTTTACAGCCAGCTTTGCCACTGTACACATTGCAGCTGCAATGATCGTTTTCAATGCTTACATGTCTGCATTTCTGTGAAATAGAAGGCTTCTTTAAAGTTTCTCATTTTAGTCTGTGAATACAGTGACCAGTCACAATCACAAAGAGACAGCCTGCTTACAAATTCATTTATTTCTATCAGAAATACGAGGCGAAGCAAAATGCTCCAACAGCAGCTTGGCTAGTCATGGTGTCTTGCAAGTTACTGCTTTCAAATCCCCTGACTACTGAAGTTGGAAGATATAATGGCTGATGATAATTGGCAGAATTGGCTGAAAAATCAAGGCACAATCCACCGCACAGTACATGACAATGCAAAGAATAAAATATGCAGAGCTTTTACAGTACGAAAATTAAATACCCAAGGACATATTCATATGAAGTAAATGTACATTAATCTGAATGTAGAAGCTCACATGGAAAATAAAAGAAAGTCTTCAAAGGCAACAAAACAAATTTGAGATATTCACACAAACACGCACTTGAGGCTGTAAATTATTGACATCGAACAGGTGCGCTAAAGAAAAAAAAAGGCGTCCAGTACAGAGAATGCAGGTGCATTGGTGCATGGCACTGGTACCCATCTTCTGCGGTGACTTCAGTTACCCTATCACCTTCTCCCTTTTGCCTGTGCAGTACATGAGCACAATACAGACAATTTTTGAGCCTAGAACAGGATCACTACCTTCAAGGGATAATGATATGGCCCTCCTGTTGACATCAACCCCTGATAATGTAGTAAGTATAAGTCTGATACCTGGCATCAGCGATAACGACCTCCTCCACATCTCTATTTCATTATCAATGAAAAGGAGACCACCTTCTAGAAAAATAATTGCAGATTATGGCAGATCAAACCCTGAAAGCACTAGTGATACCCTTCGCAGTGGCTTAGTGGTTAAGGCTCTCATCTACCGAGCCGGAGTACCTGGGTTCGAACCTGCCCGTAGCGGCCACATTTCGATGGAAGCAAAATGTAATAGGCGCCCCTGTGATGTCAGTGCACGCTAAAGATCCCCAGGTGGTCGAATTTATTCCTGAGGCCTCCACTACAGCACCTCTTTCTCTGTTTCTTCTTTCACTCCCCCCTTTATCCCTTCCCTTACGGCGCAATTCGGATGTCCACCGATATATGTGAGACAGTTACTGTGCCATCTCCTTTTCTGAAAACCCATTTTCAAGCATTAATGGCAAACTTGCACAATTTGTCGCAAGTTTCCGAGGTACTTATTTATTTAGCATGGTTAATGCCAAAAGGGATTTGTTTTAGTGAACCTGAAAAACCAATATATTCCTGCAGTTACTGTACAGTTCGATAATCTAACATTGGCATCCTGATCATCACCTAATGGAAGAAAGGCCGCTGCAGTGGCTGAGTGGTTATGACACTCGGCTGCCGACCCGAAAGACGAGGGCTCGATCCCGGCCGTGGCGATCGAATCTCAATTGAGGCAAAATTCTAGAGGCTCGCATACTGTGCGATGCCAGTGCACGTTGAATAACCCCAGGTGGTCGAAATTATCTGCAGCTCTTCACTACGGCGTCCCTCAGAGCCTGAGTCGCTTTGGGATGTTAAAGGGGTAGAGACATCAAATTCCAAGGTTGTACAAAAGACTACCATACGTTTCCTTTGTATGTGAGGACCAGCAGAGCGAAGAATTAAATTTAAGGGATGTCTAGAACATATTTTAATTTCATTTTAAAGTTTGTGAAAATGCTCGCTCTTGAAGTCTGAGCCATCGCTATTGCATCAATGTGACGTAGGAACAGAGAAGAAAACACAAGCAAGTATTTTCTACGTCATTGCACAGTTTTCTGACGTACGGGACCAAGTTTTGCGGTTTCGCGGCCTAGCAACCTTGGTTACGAGTGCTCACGAGTCTTTTTCTGCACGCTCGCGAGTGCGATGGTGCTTTACGCCTGGCGTTGTCGCAGGCGATGTCGTTGCCGAAAGATCCACTTTTGCAGAGGAATATTGCCGGTGCTCTAAACTAGGAAGCATTCTCTGGTATCATGGGTGTTATGTATTTTCTTGTGCGAACGTGAAGTACGCCGACCATGCCGGCCGGCTGGCCAGCCTGGATCCCGTCTGCCGGCGTCATAACAACGAGCTAACGTGTGTTCTTGACGTAAATGATAAACCCTGGGATATGAAATGTGAAAAATGTGTCATTCTTGAGGATCGCTAACCAATACTGAGCTGCTGGCAAAGGTAACGACTGTGATACGAGCAAACTTCTTGCCACAACCGCCTCGCAGCTGCCGCTGGCCCGACGTTCGGGTCCGACTCGCCTGGCGCCCGCTCGCTTCGCTACTGAAGGCATCGCGGAGATTTACCATACTATTATTTTATTGTGAGATGATGCTGTTGACAGTAAATCGATGTGTAGAGTAGGCCTCTTATTATAGCTAAGGCGACTTCCGAAACGCCGGCCGCTGCGGCTCTAATGCGACAGAGGCTGTAGGCCTACCGACGACCACGGCAGCCAGGCAGCAGCAGAGCTCGCCGCCCGGAGCGCCCGCGAGCGGTGCCGTTGCCGAAAGCTCGAAACATAAGCAGGCATGCTTTATCGCTGCTCGAGCAGTCTTTCTGATAACAAGGCGATCTTGTCTTTTCTTGTGACATTTGTACACCATCCCAAGCAGCGCTCAGGCACTGCTGCACGGCGGCGAAGTGCGACACCGATTGTGGGCAGAGCTTGGGTACAGCGGCGCAGCGATGCTCACCGCTCCGTGTGTGCCTGCTTGCAGTGGGACGGCAGTTCGTAAGCGACGATCGGTGCGGCGCGTCGGCCAAGTGGCCATATGGTTTGAATGTTGCTGCGCGTGCATTATTTGTCTACATAATGATTGGATTTTGCGCTCTGAACTCGGCACTCGCTTTTGGTCGGCGAATGTTTTCGCTCGGCCACCGATCTGCCCAAGACGCGTCGGCCGACGGGTCTCGTCGGCATCTTTGCTCGGCGACGTTGTCACACTAGGACGACGCTTGGTCGTTGGAGGCGTCGTCGTCGTCGTCGGTGCAGTGTGACTGGCTAGTCGGGGAACGACCAGGTTGGCCGACGCGACCGTCGGCATCGGAGTCCCGTCGGCCTAGTGTGAACGCGCCTGAACTGCGCGCTGGTCCCAGGCTGCCCTAGTCGTCGCTAGGCCTAGGTGATTTCGCTTCGAAGCAGCAGTTGACGCCGTTTGGAAGTCGACTGTGCTATAATAAAAGGCCTACTCTTCACATCGCTGTAGTGCGAACTCGTACCATAATAGAAGATAAGTTCGATTTCCACGACGCCTTCATCAACGGAGCTAGCAGACGAGCAGCGCGCACGAAGCAGCAGCGTCGAGCTGTCGGGATAGGACAACGTCGGCGTGAGGTCGGCGCTATTGTCGGCAGAGTGTGACACACGGGTCGGGCGACGACCGGCGCTCGGCCGGCGTCTGCGCAGTGTGACAGACGCGTCGACGGCACGAAATTCGCTGCCGCCGACCATCGCCAGACTGAAATCGGCCGATCGTCGGCCTAGTGTGAACGCGCCTTTACCATTTGACGTTGCCTACACGCTCGGCGTTCGCTGGCACAATCTGAGCTACGTCGGGCCTGACGCCTGCCTCCTCTTCGGAATCGCTGGCCAGCGGATCAAAAATGAAGTGGTTGTCGGGGTTCGAACCGCGGCGTCTCCTTCCTCGTCTGCGTCATCCCGCGATTCCTCATAATCGGTGCCTTCGCCGAAATAAAACTTTTCTTTCCGACTCGGAGCTATTCGGCATTGCGACTTGCCCTCTGCCCGGCTCTTCGTTTTTACGCGCACCACGTGCGTGTCAAGTAGACGACATGCCTACACGACGTCACGGCTTTCCGGACCCACGTGACAACACATGCATTGTCTGGTTTTTGACGTCATGCAAGAGCCTGGCAAAACCTGGCAACTACGAACCGAAACCGAAACTGCTGGGTACAAATAATGCGATTATTAATTATTTAATGCGAGTTAATGCTTCTAAGATGGTGTTACATGCTCACTGAATCGCTACGCATTATTTACAACCCAGAGGTACAACACAAAAATTTGGTGTCTCTACCCCTTTCAACCCTCATAAAACCATAAAACTTAATTCAAGATGACGATAGGTTGTCGTCTAATATAATGGATGAGAGGGAAACGAGCAACTACAATTAGCGGTCTGTGCTCAACGCACACATAGTTGAGCCACTGCCCAAACCTTATGGCGTACTGACACCAGGCAGGCTCCACTGCCAGTGGACTTGCCCTTCAGCGCTAAAAAAATCCAAAAATGTGCTTCGCACAACAGTGGCATTCTGTGCACAGTCGCGTGCCCCCGTCCTCTGCAGTTGGAACATTGCAGGGCTAGACGCTGCCTCTCGCCAGGAGCCCTCCCGAACATTTCCGAATGTGTCTGTGCAGTCAGCGTAGCCAGGAGGGCAGTAGTGGCTAGCTGAGCTGCTCTGCTTGCAAAAGAAGTTGTGCAGCACGCATGTTGCCTTCACTATGTTGTCGACGTTTTTCGGCTCCAGGTTGATTTGCCGTTCAAAAATGCGCCATCGAGATATCAAGATGCCAAATGCAATTTCAACGCATCTTCTGTAAAAGAAACAATCACAATTTTGCTTGCAAAACTGATGTGTGTGTCACTCTTTTCACACCAAGCAATGCCCTTTTGTGACTCAATACACTGGTTCTAGCACTTATAATATATCGTATGCCTGCAAGTCTGTGCCAACTGAGTGACCTGAAGCACAGTTAAATTTACTGTTAAGTTCTCACTTCAGTGATACATACCGTGCACGGCTGAGGTGGTAGTTGAACACCACCTCTCTGGCATCTGTGCGGCTCCCTGGCAGTGGCCTCATGAAATCTGGGCGCAACTGGAAGGCCTCATCGCCAACGAATACATGAGGGCACACCTCTGACTTTGGCAGTCGAGCTGCACGAGGCAGATTAAGCTTGCCCTGATGCAGACGTTGGCCAATGGGGGAATCCTTAAAGATGCCCCCATCACTGAGCCTCCCAGGTGCACCCACGTCGACCAGCCGAAAAAGGTACCTGCTGTCTATAACGGCCAGCAGCACGATGGAATGGGTACCCTGGAAATAAGTGCGAATACAAACACTGAAGGCTGGAGTCCACAGGTGTCACTACAGCGAACAGTACCCAATGCAGTGACCTGGCGTGTCATCCTACCCTCTACAACGTCCTAATGCTCGCTCTGTACCCACAGCAGTTGGCAACGCTCCGCCCCCCCCCCCCCCCCGTAGTGCTGGAGTGTCATGAACTTTGTTCTTGCAGTGCGTTACAATTATTGTAACCTAGTGGTTTTTGCAAAAAAAGGAAACTGCTTTGCCTCCTCAGAATACACACTTGCAATCATGCCACACAAAACACCAGTTCAGACCATTCACAAATTCATTGCACTGTAGCGTTAAGTTTGGAATTTGGCGTTTCCCACTACTGCACAATTTTTTTCTTTTTTCACACGCACTGATTTGGATTATAAAACTTTTATTTCCAACAGTTTCAGGGGCTGTAGGCCTCTTGCCTAAACACACACACACAAAAAAGCACAACTGCCTTCCCTCCTCAAGGTTGCAAAACTTCCAAAACAATTATCTTTCTGTCATAACATGATTACACTACTAATTTCCCACTTATCAATACCACACATTGAAAATATATATTGAAACAGGACAGCGTTTGTCCTGTGTCGACCTTTCTTTGGGTCTGTAGTTTTTTTTCCCCTCTTCAATCATTATGAATCTTTATCACCTCGCCCAGCTCAACATTCTGCTATTCGCCTATGCTATCCGTGGTTTCAGCTATTGCAGGCTTCCTTAAAATGCATGTCATAACAAACCCCTAATTTCTCTACCCTTGTCTGTTCAAGCACGTTCTTCATGTCACATTTCCATAACTGATGTTTTCGTACCTGTTAAGGTCCTGTTTTTCTTGCACTAGCTCAGTGTGACTGTTTCACAGTCATATGTTCACAGTCATATGTGGCCCTTTACACAATGCTCGTTGGGCCTTGGCAGCAGTGCAACAAATGGATTACTCTCTTTTTTACATCACAACATACAAATGCTTTGCTTTCATACCTTATAGTTGAAATAAAGGCTTCCAGCATTCTTGGGGCATTTTATTTCGATGTGTTTGCCATCCACCGCTCCCAGGCAGTTAGCAAATTGCCACAGGGTCCAAAAGTCTGAAGCAATCTCCTTCCACTCATCCTCTGTTGGAGCCTGCAATACAGACGACTAGTGCGTAATGAAAAGCACTGTACCAGAGGGTAGTGTTGACGCACCTTCATGTAAATTGGAGCCAGCACCTCCCAGAGCACCATGCATGTCAGATGGATTGCCCGTCTGGCTGTTTCAATTGATCCCCACCCTGAACGCCATTGCGGCATCTTTAATCAGCATTCCTGATGAAAGGTACCTGAAAATATGGACAATAACAAGAATTTCATTAAATTCCAAAACGCACGCACACGCGCGCGCGCTGTGCTACTCTGTGGATTATTACAGCCAAGAAATATCCAGTACAATGTCCCCAGACAAGCGTCGGCTCCTCAGAGCCACTTGTCGGCCATAAATTCTTAAACCGCAGTAGCCACACAGCGTCCCCCCAGAAACAGTATGTACAGGCGCGGACAAAAGTAAACGGAGCACGCAACTGTCTTCGAATATTTTTCACGCGCCACCTAATTGGAATTACCAGCAGTGGTGCGCGCATGCTGGCAGCGGAGGTTGGTGGGCTTTCTTGTAGACAAACAACGCTTCTTCATTACCAATGGAGAAAGCGTGATTGCACTCCGAACGCAATAGCATGCTCCGTTTACTTATGGCCGCGCCTGTACGTCCTTACCGCAGCGTCAGGGCGAGGCGCTCGCCAGACGATATGGGCTCTCTGCACAGCCACTCTTTCGTGAGACGACTTTCTACCATTGCGTGCAGGGAGTGAAATGTCTCCGGCGACATCCGGTAAAACTTGTGGAACAGCGATGGATCGCCGTTTTGCATCACCTTCATCTGCAAGAATGCGTTGAAGCATATGCAGTTGCGCTGCTTTCATTTCTTCGCCAGGAACAACTTACCGCTGTGAAGAATTCGCTGTCCTCAGCGCGCCGCTTCCAGACTGGCCGCACCCACCACTTACGGGCAAGAGCCTGCTTTCTCTTTAAAATCAAACGCAACCGCAGACCTGCGAGTTTCTGCTGCCGCTCCATTACGGACGGGGAAAAGCGCGGGGGAAATGCGCGGGAGAAGAGCGCACGGGGAAAAGCGCCAAAACCAAAACTCCACAACCGAGTACCGAAAGTTTACGTAAGCGGTCAGTTAAACAGTTTATATTCAATGAAAAGCTGTACATACATTTTATTTTGCATTTTTTTTGTTCAAAGTTTTAATCCTTGCAAATAATGTGACTCTTCTTCGTCGCGTCGCTTACTTTTTCGCGTACATGGAGCCCAGTCTTAAGGCGGGGACACATGTGCGAAAAGTGCGTGCGATTCGCTGCGGCGCGTCGTTGCGACCGTCGTCGCAACGACCGCTCGCAGCTCGTCGCATGCGTCCAACCTGCTGGATGTCAACGACGGGCCGCTTGCGGCGAACGCAACGACGGGAAGCGGCAGCCAATAAGAGTGCGGAGAGCGGCAGCGTCATGATGATGTCAGCTTCGCTAACACTAACATGGTGGTAGCCTGTTTATCAGTGACTGCCGACCTGATAAGCCGTGCCATCTCTGTGAAACGCGAGTTCGTGCCAATTGCCACCATGAATGGATTTAAACAGTCCCGCATAAACGAGAATGAATTGTTAATATCGCTGGTGCGAAGGCATCCAGCGATTTGGGATCAGAGGAGCTCCTTGTAGAAGGTTTGGTTGGTTTGGTTTAAGGGGTTTAACGTCCCAAAGCAACTAAAGCTATGAGAGACGCCGTAGTGAAGGGCTCCGGAAATTTCGACCACCTGGGGTTCTTTAACGTGCACTGACATCGCACAGTACACGGGCCTCGAATTTCTCCTCCAAAGAAATTCAACCGCCGCGGCCGGGATCGAACCCGCGTCTTTCGGGCCAGCAGCCGAGCACCATAGCCACTGAGCCACCGCGGCGGCTTCCCCTTGTAGAAGGATATCGACCGGCGATATGCAAGCTGGACGGCTGTCGCCAAGGGGATGGGCCTCGATGGAACCGCTGGTAAGTAGCTAAACAGGAAAAAAATGCATTGTATGCACCAACAAATCTTTTGCCTGTTTCTTCAACTACTTTGCCTACACTGTCTGTCGTTCGAGCCAGCGTACTGCACACCCTAGTGCGAAGCGCGCACTGTGCTGCAGCAGCAGTTGCGCGCCTTGCGCGGTTGTCGCATGTGCTCTGCGCGAGCGACTGTCTCTCGTGATGAAGCGCGCATCAAACCGCAGTATCAGCTGCATACCTCGCACGGGCTGCGCGTGCGCTCAGCATGACTATGACTGCGGTTACTCCGAGCTTTCTGGGAGACACACAGAGGCAAATCGCCTGCAAAAGCAACAACGCTATTTCTTGGGTTAGTTGGCAGTTCACCTTTAAGGTGGCGGTCCCACTCTGACGGTGAGCGGGAACCATTTTTGGTGATATTTGTACGTCGACTGCACCTCGCTCGTTCGCTTCATAAATATGGTTATAATATTTCCGAAAAGCTACGTTTCTCTGGTTTCAAAAGATGCATTTTGTTTAACGGTAGCTGCAAATTTGTTTCAACTGTAAAAGAAAACGCAAAGATGAAAACTGGCAGTTGAGCTCAACTTGTCTCAGGAAATGCAAAATTGTGAAAAACCTCTTGCACCTAGAGAAATATCTTTCGAGATACTTTCAGATCGGATGCTAGTGAACATATTTAAGCATTTAGAAGTACGTGTATAGATTAGTTTATTAGCCACGCATGTTTGAAAAGCATAGAAAACAGAACAATGTAATCTGCAATAACTTTTGGGATATGCATTGCACTGCGGCGCCTTTTTGTACAGTTTGAGATCGTCTAATCGCGCTTCCATTCTGAAAATTTCATCCGTCTGCCTTGTTTAGTTTAAAAGTTATTCCTGATCAAAGTTAGCGTTTTTTCGAAATAGTTAGAAACGGAATGCAATACTGTTCAGGTAACCAGCGCGTGGCAGTTTTGACATTTTGCGTGAAGAAATTTAATACTTCGCTCTACGCGGCTAAGCATCGCCTTTACTCTACGGCTTTTGAGGAATTCGCAATGTCTAGTTGATTTTAGCTACCTTTTTTGTTCTCCTCATGAAGGACACAAGCTCTTGAAACGTTCCGCGGCTTCTTTTTTTCTGGCAAATATACTCTTAAAATGTCGGTCTCTCATTCTTTTAATCAACTTGTAACAATTGCCAAGAACAAAGTCCACAGAATACAAACAATAATAGCAATAACGCAGCGACATGCGATAAATGTAGATAAATGTAGTAAGTAGCGCCATCTACACACATGCACATGTACTAAATAATCACAGTTCAAAAAAATAACGAGTGTGGCGCTGCTAAACATTTACAATCAGGAGGTGTTCACGAGAAGGAACGATACCTCTACGATGTTTGCACGTTTCCCTCGATTTTGACCTATTCGAACTTCTAAGCAGATTTCCGCCATATTGCTTTGCTGGATTGTTTTGTAGCGTAAAGCTAGTAAAGCCACACTACGCGGGTCAGAGCCGAGTTTTGCGCGAGTGTGCGCCGCCTGTTATGCGCATGCGCGAGAACCGCGTGACATCACGAGAGGCGCAGGTCCGCAGGTGCGTCGCCTCCTCGCCACAGCCGGTGCGAGCTCCTCGCTGCCGGCGCCGCCGGCGTGCGCTCCTCTCCGACGCGTGACCTCGTGTTTACAACAGTTGCGCCGCGCGCTACTGCGCATGCGCGAGGAGGGTGCGCGGAGAAATGACGGTCGCGCTCAACATGTAAGCTCTGGTAAGCTAAGGAGAGTCGAGCCGCTGCCAAACGGCGCAGAAGACTGGAAAATGTAAATTCTTCCGATCCCGAGGTTGTCGCCTGGCAGTTCGCCGTCGAGCAGCCAAGGCGAAACGTGCGGCCGAAACACCGGAGCACTTTACGCTACGTATATCCAGGCATAGCAGAGCTAAGCCACTGCCAATTTTTTTCACCTGACGCTACGAAACGCATTCTGGGCGTCGTATTATTTTTCGAGGACAGCTTTGGCATTGCTAAAGCGACAGGAAAGGAAAGAGACAGGCCTTCGCTTCGTGCTGCCGGTTGTTCGTTGTTCCGGCTAGCGCTGTGGAGGGGAAGTTGGAGAGCGCTCGATTCGCCTGCACTCAATGCACCAGTTCGGCAAAGTTCTGCGGCGGTGCGGCGGGTGTGTACCGCTAGTTCCGGCACTTTGAGCGCAGTTTGGCACTGTCTGCTTCCAAAACGGATGGTCGAGTGCAGGCCTGGTCGTCGCTAGCCTTTGCGATGCCAATGAATTGCAGTAAGCTGTTTACAGCCTACATCAGCGGCAGCCAACCTCTCGTACCTCATGAAGAAATGTGCAAACAGCACATCACAATAACATGCTGCCATGAACCAGCCTCGATCCGTTTCTTTGGAGAACTCGAGCAGCGTTCTAGCTTGTCGACGAGTGAAAGTTACTTGAGTCTCCGCCGTTTATCACAACCCGCAAACCATCATCTGCTTCCAGGGCGGCTGCAGCTGCACTATTTCAGCACTAACCATGGAGCAGGTGCAGTTTTCCTGAACTAGACTCGCACTTCTTTCAAACGAATGCCGTGGTTCAGAGGGCGCCATGTTCCACCGCTGAAATGAATCTATGTGGTATATAAGTCGGGTACAACTCAAGAACGAAGCAGCACATGCCCATCAAAGGAGACCGGCCAGCCAAGCGCGTCGACCGAGCAGTTTTCTGTTCGGTCTCCACAGGTGCGCCGCGACAGCAGTGGAGACTGAAGCTGCCACGACCGTCTGTTGCCGAATATGACCCCACCTGTAACATTCAGCGCTTTTTCGAAAAAGACGCTCTCACGCGGATCTATGCGAAAGGTGAGCAGCCCAGCCCTCTCCCCCCCCCTCCCCCTTTAGTGGCCAGTGCAGCTGAGACAATAAACGGGGGCACCACACCTACTAGTACCTTCGCCTTTCTCCCTGTCTTTTCCCCTGCTCCAGCTCAGGTGCTCCTAGAGACGATAGCGGATGCCGGGGCAGCAAAATCTTGTCCTTTCTTTTTGCGTTATTATTCTTTTAGTCTTATCCCGAACAAAGGACATCCACCGTCGGCAACACGGGGACAAAGCGCCGACTCCTTCGTTCTCTTTCGCAGGCTTGGCTGCATGCACAGCCACACAAATCGACGTGATTGGCTGGAGAGCTCCCTCTGAGTTGCGTGTGCCGCTTCGTTCTTTTGTTGTAACCGACTATAGTGCTGAGAAGTCCCCTTTTCGGGAACTGGCACAAAGGACCGCCCCCTCCCCTTGCTGCGCGCCCCTCCTGAAGGCGGGGTAGACTAGCGCCGCAGGAAAAGGAATTCTCGGAAAATGATTACAAGCACGTTATAAGCGGTGTTTACATGACGGGTTGAGTGGAGGATTTGAGCTGAAAACCGGTTACTGGGTTCATGTAAACGAGTCGGGTCCGGGAGTCGAGGGAGCGGGTCCAGTCAACTCCGCTGCAGGGGGTGGGTTGACTCACTCGACCCCAACAGCAGATAGCACGTAAACCGGTCTGAGTCGGGTTAGTGGAAGGAGAGGTGATAAATGCGAAACTGTTATTCGCTTGCGCCGTAGCGCCTGCGAGGCAGCCGTGCATGCCGCAATCTTCCCGGCTGCCTTCCCCGGCAATCCTCCCGGCAATCTTCCCGGCCCGCAATCTTCCCTTTCCCGCTGCGCTGTTCGACGCTTGGTGCCGCTGCTGTTGAACCGGTCGCGACTCGCTAAAATCGAGTTCATGTAAACATGCAGTCAAGTTGGGCTGACCTTGCTCAACTCGATCTCCTGGCTCGACCCGCCGAAGTCGGGTTCATGTAAACGAGGCTATAGTTTCCTGACAATAGACGGTGTGAAAATAGCAGCTGTTCCTACAGTTTCCAGGTACGCGCGCGTGGACACGCACGCATGCACACACACACATACGCGGGCGCACTTCTTCAATCTTTGATCCAAATCGACGCAAGGCAAGAAAGTTATACATTTCAGCACGCGATGGAAAATTCTGGAGGGAATAAGCAACCCAATGATGCAAACTGGATACAAAAGAAGCCAACAGCCACAGAAACCAAGGGGCACAGGGGATTTTTTTTTAAATTAATTTATTTATTTTGTGGTGTTGATCAATTTACAATATTACTAAACATGTTATCGCTTAAACCTAATTGATTAGAAAAGCAGAAGAAAAACAACCACTGCCGCCGGTGGGATCCGAACCCACGACCTCCGAATTACGCGTCCGGTGCTCTACCTCTGAGCTACGGCGACGGCTGTCAAATCTTCTGCTTTCGGGGGTATTTATGTTTACAAGCAAGTAACCTAACCTTGAGAGTGTTCATGAGCGCCACCCACGTTCATAAGCGGCGGACGTAGAACGTCCTGAGTTACCGCAGGTAGTGACGTAGAACGTCATCGAACGGAGAGGGTGGAAGCTGCGTGAGAACCCTCTTATGCTTCCTATGGAGTCAAGGCTGCCAGAACCGAGGCCCTCGCTAAGCAATTAAGCAAACAAGGGAAGGGGAATGAGGGGCTCGTTATAAATATGAAAGAAGCCAACAGCCACAGAAACCAAGTGGCACAGGGGATTTTTTTAAAAATTAATTTATTTATTTTGTGGTGTTGATCAATTTAGAATATTACTAAACATGTTATCGCTTAAACCTAATTGATTAGAAAAGCAGAAGAAAAAACAACCACTGCCGCCGGTGGGATCCGAACCCACGACCTCCGAATTACGCGTCCGGTGCTCTACCTCTGAGCTACGGCGACGGCTGTCAAATCTTCTGCTTTCGGGGGTATTTATGTTTACAAGTAACCTAACCTTGAGAGTGTTCATCAGCGCCACCCACGTTCATAAGCGGCGGACGTAGAACGTCCTGAGTTACCGCAGGTAGTGACGTAGAACGTCATCGAATGGAGAGGGTGGAAGCTGCGTGAGAACCCTCTTATGCTTCCTATGGAGTCAAGGCTGCCAGAACCGAGGCCCTCGCTAAGCAATTAAGCAATGCTATTGTTGCACTAAGCAATGCTATTGTTGCAGAGCTGCTCGCCAAATCGGCCTTATTGGTGTTAAGCGGTTGTTCAGCGGCGCTTCCTGGGTCAGCCGCAGCACTTTGTTTAACAAGCCATTCTCGAAGCTTTGAGAAGATCTCGTCGATGCACTTGCATATGTCTGTCTGCTACCACCTTCATTTGCCTGTGACTGCTTGCTACAGACATGACTACTTGCAGACTGCAAAATAAGCCCTGTGGAGCTGGTAAAGCTACGCTAGGAACAAAGACGATGGTAACAACATCACTGCACAGGGTAGCAATTCTTGCTCTGTTGTCGTCCCTTAGCACAGTTTCGACATGCCAACTTGCCACCGGTGCACCCCACAGTACGCTGTGGTCAAGTTCTGTGAAATTTACAGAAAGCAACAACGGGAGAGGAAGTAGGTTGTATAGGTATATCTAGTGCATGCTGTGCAGATAGCTTCCTGCCTTATTATAGCCTGGCCTCTCTGTTTTTAACCCTTCATCACCCAGCACCTATGGCCTTATTTGTGTTATTGGCATGTGCTGCAAATCACCAAACACATTTCATACTCTTCACCCTGCTAGATTGTTTTGGCCCATTAAGTTGTTTGATTCAAATCGGCAGGCTTTTAGAAGACATTTCTGCAATAGCCAACTTTTTCTTGTTCTTCACGACATGCACCTTGACCGCAACATCCCCCTATGATGCTTTTGTTCTTTGCTTTGAAAAAGCATGCGATTCCCCTATTTATGTGAGGCTGGTTTTCTCGTGCTTTAACTTGCATCCAATAGCTCTAAACTGGATCCAAGCTTAAACAGCCAGCCTTCGGCAGATTTCCCTTGCCAATTCTTATGTATCTTGCCTTTTCCTGCAATCTCGGACGTCCGCCAAGGCACTCCTTTGGGCCTCAGCTTTTCATTACTTGCATTATTACTGTCCCTTCAGTGTTTTGTCATATGCCTTCACTGACAGCCATATGGGGTGTGCCATATTGCAATCAATACCAGCATTTCAGTTGTTCAAAACAACAATTAGCATGCCCTGGATTGTCCTGTTTGCTAATGTTACTAAGAATGCAGTAATATTGTTTTTTATTGTCAGCATTACATTTTGCCAACTTATAAGGCCTTCCGATAAAGGTATATTCACTGTATACTGGTTCAAATACCTAATAATCCTCATAAACCCACCCACAACCTAGGATATTTACACCATGACGTGTTGTTAGTATCACCGTCTTCCAAGTTACTTGCATTCAATTCCTCTGTGTGTCATCAACTTGGGTATTCTAATGGCACATGGGACAAATCTAATTTAACTAGAATCCTTGAATTAGTTCAGTCCTGAGCCGCTTGTTTTATTTTCTCAGGCCAGTTTTGAAGGTCCAATGTGACAGCACTGAAAGTGCATATTTGAATGTCTTCATCTTATGCAGGTTTTTTTTTGCTCCTTACCAACACGTCCCCAACTAATCAGTCCCAACTTGTAGTCTCTCGTGCACTAGGTGCATTAACACTCTTGTGCCTCATTTAGCTCATATGCCACTGAATTTCAAGATTCGTTTTTGTTCGTGCCACAGAAGGCTGTAACGGTCTTGCATCCCACAAGGCTGTGTATCTTACTGTCCATCGAAGTGGTTACTACAGAAATCATGCTATAAATTACGAACTCACTGAGCTCCTACCTGGCACACCATTTTAAAGCTCGCTACTAAACTAACGTCATTTAGGACCACTGAGGTGTGATAAATATGAAAACAAATAGATCTGATATAGTGCTCAGTCACTCGGTCACCTCGGCAAACCAGTACAATGCTCTCTTATGCATAACGTGTTCATTGAGAACTTTGTTCATAATTTATTTCAAACTATATCGGGGCAGATTTACACAATAGTAGCATTTGGGCTAACTTTGCACAAGCTAGCTCTAGCTACCTACATTCGCTCACTGCAAAGCTAAACATGCATTAGTGCACCAACCTGTTGTTGGCCAGGCTTCTCTTTGTGCTTGTCTGTTCTGCTCAGCTGAGCAACACACTGACTTCATGATGTGGCTTAGTGAGAATTCTACATGTGTATGCTTATGCATGTAACTTGTATATAGTCACATGTACTAAGGATAGTATTAACTGGGCAATTGGTTCAGCTTAAAAGCTCTCATCATCAGATTGCAGCAAAGAGATAGATATAAAAGACAAAAGTCATCACTGCCTTTCTGTTTTTCTTCGTCATCCTTCGGCCTGACTTCAACTTGGTTTTTTTCCAACTTCCTTATGACTAGTGATGGCTCAGTTAATTCGTTTCCTTGCAACCCAGACTGGCAGTGGAATAAGGTTATTTTGCTAAGAAATTGGTAGTTAGTAACTAGTACGACATTATTCTACATATAACAAGTGGTGCGGATATCGATTAACAAATACAGATTCTCTCTTTTGCTTGCTGCTTTTTGGAATCAGAGTTGCCCTTAAAATTTCTCATATCATTTTTTACTGATCAGAAAGGACGTACCTTCAATAGAGCTTTACTGGAGAACTTAAGCATCTATGACCCACACATACTTCAATGGCTTATTTTTCAATTCATTCTGTCCTGAGACATCGTAGCTCTTATTTCTGAAAATTAACTTTTTTGCATTATGCTTCATATGATTGTGTTTGTTTGAGGTAACTGCAAAATATGAAGCAGTTCCCGTTCCCTTGACTATACAAAGCATTCTATCCTAGTCTCCGCCAATATTTGCTATGTAAACTTTCCAAATCGGTTCTTGCATTTACTTAACCTCTAGGCCAGTGTACTTACTCCCTTATCTAATTATGTATGGATTAATGGGGATGGCACAGGTATACTGTTCTGAAATACGGAGCAACCACTTTGTTTTAAATTCATGGGACAGTTAAGAATGCTTTGTGGTCATACGCACAATACGCCACCTTGTTTCTGTGCATGTCAACATTGATTGGCCCTGAACAGAACTTTCAACACTTGTTTACTATGCTGCATACTGGTTTGCACAATGTTCACTGCAATGTCACCTCAGGAAGCACTGGTAAAAGGAAGCGGCCTGCCCACTGTCACTGCAGAACAAAAGCGTGCACTTTAGTACAGTGATGCGCACCATATCCGCTTTGAAGCCACTGAGTGGTATTTCTATTTCGATTTTCGTAATTGTGTGAAAAACATGACGAAAAAAAATCAGAAAAGAAATCAGTATTATTGCGTCGTCATTTTTCTGTGATATTGTAAACACCTGCAGTTAACACTGATCTTCCATATTAGTAAAGGTTGGGAACATGGTAATTTCCTCACGTATAGATGCATTCATATCTGATGGTAACATGCTAAAATATGCTGATTTTTTCATGCATGCATAATACACACATACACATACACCTTTTCTTTAATAAGAGACAGTGGCGTGTTTGATGTCATTTGACCACACATACTATGATGTGGATAGAGTTGAAGTGCGGCGGGAGTGAACAGGGACACAAAAAGAATGTTATACAGGTGATGGTGGATTTCCCACAGCTGAAGAACCAAGCTGGGCAAAAATGATCTGGTTTGGTTTATGGGGTTTAACGTCCCAAAGCGACTCAGGCTATGAGAGACGCCGTAGTGGAGGGCTCCGGAAATTTCGACCACCTGGGGTTCTTTAACGTGCTATGACAGAGCATTGTTAAAGGCTGTGAACAAGCAGTCCACATCAGCAGCAGCAGATGCCCTCTCTACAGATGCAACAACTAATCTTGTCAAGGTCACCTTGACGTCAGAAGCAGTAGCATGGACTAAGCCTCAGTACTATTCCCTTTTATCTAAGAGCACACAGAGGCATCTGCTCTACGTCACCTCTTGTGTAGGACAGTCCAGCGTACACTGTTCGTGATATCGCTTTGGACAGTTGGCAGTATCAGTGAGGTGTTTGTTGCCGGTTGTCTCTTTTTGTTTCATGTTAACTATGCGTATCTATTCCTACAACAAATATTTTTGTTTGCATTGAATTGGCATCTAAGCTCAGCCAACAACCAATGTTCAGTTTTGGTTTTTGGCTGTCAGAACATGTTATCACCGAACACTATAGTCAGATTCAATTTAAGTCTGCAGTGAAGCTCTGCCATCTGGACCGCCGCAGAGAATTCTTCCGCGCCAAAAAAAGTAGTCCGCTGTTAAAACTTTTATTGTATACTACCATAAGAAGCTTATTACAAGAAAAAATGATAAGCTCTAGAATTCTGATACCTGGATGGATTAATAAAGTCAAACATCGAACAACTTATTCTTTTTACTGTTATTGGTTAGTGGAGTAATACAGGATGCCTCGGGCCATGACCGAGTGCTAACAAGTGCTGTTTCTTTTAAGTTTTATCCTACTATACATGAGGTACGCGGTATGTGAACCAGAATCATAAAATTTCAGTCACAGCGATTTCATCTTGTTCAGATGTTTGATGTGTGTTCCACAAGGTCACCATCCTCAAATCCAGCAAACCATTGTCATGAAATGCACCATTATTTTTTTACTTGCAGTTATGTAGTAGGTAGGCAGCCAACGTCTGTGTTAAAGTACTCCACTCAGGATGTCGGTTTGCTTCTGCAAACAATGGAAACTCACTAAAAGCATGTGTTTGATTGCACAGACGGTTACCAGTTGAAAATAATAACAGCTATATTCACCCGACATCACTGCTATCATTCAGCAGCACAGAGAACCCTATGCAACAATTTTGTGGCAACAGACGACAGAGTACAGGAACCACTGTGTCTACGCATGTATAGAGTGCATGCTGCACGTACTGTTTCTTACTTCAGAATGCTGGCCTTTGCCAGTTACCACCCAGCAGCTATTGCCCCATTTCCATCACTATACAAGATCAATGCTCAAATGCATGTGCGGTAATTAGTATCCAACTGTACAGCACTGCATACAAGAATTCCCAGTAGGTGTCAGCAGTTCACCCGTGATGGCTATCATTAATCCTGCTTTTCAATTATAACCTCAGGAATGCCTTCAGGTACTTTCCCTTGGCCTTTTCACACCTCTGTCCCATTATGGGGACAGTGCTTCTAATTAGCCCCCTCAGTTCATCCATCAATAACTGTTCCCTCTTGAGGCTGTTCACTGGTACATATTCCTCCATAATGTCATTTTCCACCTGTCTTAGTTGTTTTTTGGGCTTCTCCCAATAAATGCAGACTTCATAATCTCTTTTGTCAGTTAATTTGTTATCCTTTGTCATTGTTGACCGTCGCAGCATTCCTTTCTGAAAGTTTGACATCCTTCATTTTAAATACCCCTAGTATGCGGTCTTGACATTGCGCGCATCCATCCCGGCATCCGTGGGATTGGTACGCGTTACAGATTCCGCAACTATGTCCTTCCGAATTCGCTCACGCGGAAATGTAGAGGCCACAGCCTGCCTTAATTTCGAGTGCTACCATACTGTACATGCGCCCGTTTCTTCGCCCTCCATCTCGTGCCCCAGTAGTACGGAAGCTCTTTCGCAGCGGCTCAATGCGCGGGCACAGCGGGGAATCAAGGCATCAACCCACGAGACGATTCGCTTTGAAACCGGTTCGCATCTCCGTGGTTCGCCGCGTGGCGTCACCTTTGCGTGTGCAAAGTTCTTCGTCCTGTTGCCGGAGAAAGTGTGGTTTTTGTTAAATATGTGGTTGTCTTTTCGCGCTTGTGATCTCAAAAACGCAAATCGCAGCGCCTTCGTGCCATACGCAGCAGCGCCTGCGCATGTTCTCCAACGGCTGCCTGTATAGCAGACGAATTTTTTAGCGGTACTGTACGTGCGGAAATGAGGTTCTTGGTGACGACGGGAGAAAGGGGGACGAAGGGAAGCAATAATCTCTCTCTGATGAGGTCATGGTCGCTGCGCCGCGCTGAGGCGGGGGGAGGGGAGGGGGAGGGGGGTGAGCTCGCGAGGGAGAGGATTACACACCCCACAACACAACCTTCTGTATATATAGGACCGACCAAGCACGTGCAACTCTCTTGCATCTGCAAGGTGATATCGACATGGCTGGCGGTAGTCAATCCTCTTCGCTGACCGACTCCCACGTGTGGTCAGACGACGAGATTGAGAGATTAATTGGCCTTGTTCAGGCCAACCCTGCGCTGTACGATATGACACTTCCCTAGTACAAGGACAAGGGGAAGAGGATACTCATGTGGGCTGCGATTGGAAATGAATTGAGCATCGACGGTAAGTTCATTTTTTGGTCCTTTCTTTAGTCATTCTCTGATGAGATTAGGTAACTGAAAACCTCGGATAACTGTCGGCCAGATGCACAGCTACCCATCGCACCTGACCCTTTTCTGTGAACAACTCAGGTAACGTACAGGAGACGTGGAAAAGATATAGCCTTGGTATGGAAAAGGTATCCCACGTGCTTTAATTGCGGCAGTCGCCACGTGTTTAAGTGCTTGCAGTCTGTCTTCGCATGGTGCTTCTGCAATTGTGCCGTACGTCTCCGGCACGCTGCTGACAGCAAAATATTTGCCCTACAGGCGATGACATGTCCAGCACGGCAACGAATGCGGGAGCACATCTACACGTCGTGTGCATACCTTCACAATAACGCTGCACATTATTCTTTGCTAGCCATCTAAGCTGATACATGCCGTGATTCGGTAGAAAAAAAAACTGGCTATGGCTTAGCTTAGGTTCAGCCTGGATATCAGCGAAAAGCTTCGGCGAGCGTCATGTACGACGGCGAAGGTCGACCGACGAAGCCGCGCTCGGCAGTAGCTCCGCCGACCACTTGCGCCTCTCCAGTGACCTGACGCGGCGAACTCGCGCACGCGCAGATGTGGCTAAAATTGATCACGGCGCATGGCAGACCCTGTGTTGACTAGCCTAGTGAAGCTTTTCGCTTCAAAAAAAGACCCAATACACCCATCCTTTGGGCACATTTGGGCCAGCTGAACGTTCTGTTGCCTCGCGGAGCGCGCGCCCTTGCCAGCCACATGCGCTTTTGCATCGCAGCTCATCTATCCTAGAAAGTGCAAAAAGCACCACATTAATATTTTTCGGGGGTACTGAAGTTGCACGCGATGTCACTGCGTCACATTCGGGCGACCTTTCATGTAGCCGCTTTCAAATTCGCGGGGTTTGTGTCAGCGAAAAAAAAAAAAACGCAAGGGCTGCCGGCTTGGATGGAACACAGCCATACTATAGCCATGCGTTTCGCGAGGCGCTTCGGCCGAACTTTGTTACGCAGCGTGGTAAATCAAGTAGGTAGTGTTCTGTTTGACACATGTTTCAAACAAAACACTAGCATTAACATACCTACGCGCAGCGCCAGCTATTGCTTTATCTTCGCGCGTGACAGCTGGGTGCAGGGAAAGACAAGAATCTTGGATTTATTAATCGTGTATTTTTTCTGCTGCCTTCTTTTTAGGTGATGTGTGCAAAAGGAAGTGAACTTATCTGCGGGACAAGTTTCTAAAAGTTGCAAACAAAAAGCCGAAGAGTGGCTCAGCTGGTGGCAGTTCGACAAAGTGCTGGGCATACCTCCAGCTCATGTCTTTTCTGCTTGACCACGCCACGGGTCGGAGGTACGTAAGTAAAAGCGGCATGGCGTCTAACATTTCTAGGTAATCTTTATTTAGTGACAGCTCAGAAAAAAATGACGCATACACACAATACAAACATATCCCTGCGTATACAACATGTACAGTCTTTGCCAAAAGTAACCAGGCTGCATGGTTTGCTTCTCATTCGTATTGTACAGCCCTCACAGCGTCCCTGAAGATGAAAAACTTCTTTCAAATTAAGGACAGGGGTTCTCCTTACCATACAGAGATTTAGAGCTTGAGGCCTGGCGTAATAGCTTTAATATATGACTGAGAAGCAATTCAGCCGTGCAGCCTGGTTCCTTTGGCAATGTCTGTACCATGCTCATAGCAATGCGGTTGTCATTTTTAGGCAGTTGTGTGTTAGTGTCTACATCATACACAGAATATAAATGCAGCATGATAATAGCACCTGTTGCACAAGTCAGTTCTGCACTCCAAAGACAGCTAACATGGCCACCTCACGTTTCGTTCAGGAGAGATTTGTATGAAAGCAGCATGCGGCATGCCCCTGTGGACCTCAGTGCTTCCTCAGCAGGAGAAATGATTCACAGTGCTGAAGGTAATGTATTGCTTCCTTCCTACAAATCTCAACGTATCAATGCAATGTTTGTTTGCATTGTTAGTGAGGCTTGCATATTATTCTAACTGTTCTGCAGCTATTCTCCATGGCATGGTCACAGACTGTGAACCGTCGAGCCAGGATACCTCACAGCTCAACTGCAGCAGTGACCAGCCACAAGAGGACAACAGCTTCGACAACCAACAAGAGGTCACCTGCGATGACCATGACTTGGGTAACCTCACTTTAGACTGCATGGAGGAACCGGTAAGTAGATTTGATTCAGCATGTACAAACATTTGCCTCTCTGTATATAAAGCTCTGCAATAGTAATACGAAAGAGATAGAACTGTTGGGCTGGGGGATCGTGAGCACCTGCATAAAGAAAAGCGTAACAGAACCACTAATAAGTAATCTTTTATTCATTGAAACTCTGCCATCAGGATAACATACTGCGTTTCGTTACCTGTATTCTTAATCATGCCCGTATATTCATACCCTGCTCCAAAACCAAGAGCCCAAGTAATTCAATAACTTTCAGCAGGACCACTTGGAGGCAGACGATGGCCCCTCCAACTCACCACAAGGTGGAAGGAGGCTGCCACCCGGAGGTGGTCCACCTGGACGGCGAGTCCCAAAAAGGAAGCGGCACACCACTGAGCCCACCCAGGGAGAAATGCTGCTTGCCTTGTGTGCAAAGCAGATGGTGCAAGAGACAGAGCAAAACAGACAAATGTGCACGAAAAGGCGCATTTCTCACCTTAATCACCTTGAATTGATTTTGTTAAATGCAGCCCACCTAATGAAGAATGTTACGGAGAGGAGGCACGCACAGCTTTTGGCCCGGTTCATGCAAGACATTGCCGACCACCAGGACGGACCAGAATGAAAGGCAACAGTGCTGTAGTTAAACTGCCTGTACCAGGTTTTGGCCTGAGCCTGGTTGAACGGGCCCTTTCAGAGGTCCTCGGATGGCCCAGGTTCAGACCGTTCGGCCACATTCAGTGCCCTGGCCTGGGTGCGCAGCTCGCACTGCATTGTAAATAACCATCTGCCTCTGTTCTGTGCGCTGCATTTAGGAATTCAAGCAATGTCTGGCTTGCAGTGGCAGCACAGCGCTAGGACGCTACATGTGTTGCGCACTTGTACGCTGGGTTCCAATTTCTTGAATACTTAACGGTGTTGTCGTTCTGCTGCCGCTACCAGTTCTCGGCCTGGGCCTGGTTCAACGGGCCCTTTCAGAGGTCCTCGGATGGCCCAGGTTCAGACCGTTCGGCCACATTCAGTGCCCTGGCCTGGCTGCGCAGCTCGCACTGCATTGTAAATAACCATCTGCCTCTGTTCTGTGCGCTGCATTTAGGAATTCAAGCAATGTCTGGCTTGCAGTGGCAGCACAGCGCTAGGACGCTACATGTGTTGCGCACTTGTAGGCTGGGTTCCCATTTCTTGAATCCTTAACGGTGTTGTCGTTCTGCTGCCGCTACCAGTTCTCGGCCTGGGCCTGGTTCAACGGGCCCTTTCAGAGGTCCTCGGATGGCCCAGGTTCAGACCGTTCGGCCACATTGAGTGCCCTGGCATGGCTGCGCAGCTCGCATCACATGTACATGTGCATGTCATTCTGTTGTGTGAACGTTGCCTGTAGGTTTTCATCTTTTGCGTGTGCCATGTGCCTGATGACGTTTCATTTTTTTCGTTCCTTTGTCTCTTTGTGCCTGCGCCTGTCTGTCTGTGGCTTTGTTTCTTTTCAGGCTTGTGGCAAAGGTTGCTGTGAAGCTGTATGGAGGTGTTGCAGCCCACAGTGCGGTCGTATGCATATCCTTTTCCGAGATTGTTGAATGTGTATGTGCCACTCCATGTGTTTTCTGGACTGTGTCGAGTATCACCTTGGCCAGCACCATTGTTTGTGTGCCCTGATTATGTGTTTGTGTGCTTCACGTTTCCACCTTGCTATCCTTTCAACGGCTGGGGAACCAGACCATGCAGTGGCACTCTCGGCAGAACCTGCCTGCTAGAGAGCGCGGTCCCCAGGTGGCGGATAGGGGGCCTGCTGTAGTGCAGTGCAGTGATAAGCACAGCCTACAGTAGTGGTGCTTGCACCTCGCGGACCAACAGGCAGATGCAGTTTCGCTGAGGAGCACCGCGGGCAACCGTCTAGTGGATTCCTTTCTTCTTACAAACTGAATAAACATGCAGTTTGAAACAACTATTGCTCATGTTGCAGATTGTTCATTCCTTATGCATGCAGCCTCATGCCGTGGTGCGCTTTACTGACATCCATGTAGTGTCATATGTCCATAAAAGCTCTGGAACACTTTGCATAGCAAAGGTTACTTATAATGGATATACAGGACAAACCAATTCAAGAGAACCTCACCAATGCAGGGCAACAAGCTGAACACTCCTGTGAGTGTATACTTAACAGAACATGTGTTCCAAGGTGCTGTGTTGTGGACTGGGCATTTTTGGCTTGAGCAGCACATTAACTTTTCAGTAACTTTGTTCTGACAGAACTGCTCGAGGCGATACTTGACAGTTGCATTCTAGGTGCACATAAAAGCACTGTAATGATCCTAGCCCTGTGTGTCATGCAGTTTCTGTACAGTCCCGTGGTGTGTGTGGAATGTTTGGTAATTCCTGAAAGCTGAATGCTACAGTGATCCTCTTGGCTTGTTTTTGAAGAGAAGGTATTCCTGAGCATCAAAATATCAGGTTTCATAATTGAGTAATGTGTCAATGCTAGGAATGATAGAGATACAAAATAAATGGCGGTGGAAAAAAATTTATTCTGCAATGACGACCGTAATGTTGAAACAATGAACGATCGTCTCACAGATATCATTACAGAGTCTTGAAAGCACGAACTGATGGGCGAGTTGGTTGTGCATGGTATGATTGTAACAGCGCAAGGCCGAAGGCCAAAGAAGAGAGCGGAAGAAAAAAGGAAACTGACAACACAGCGCTGAACTAACAACTGACATTTATTTGGCACACTGCGGGTATAAATACATTTAGTCACCAAAATAGAAAATAGAGCTCTATGCGTTGTTTTCCTATTTTGGTGCCTAATTGTATTTATATGCGCAGCGTGCCAAATAAATGTCAGTTGTTAGTTCAGCGCTGTGTTGTCCGCTTCCTTTCTTCCGCTCTCTTCTTTGGCCTTCGGCCTTGCGTTGTTTCAATCAAACCATTACAGAGTGCGCCGTAGAAGTAGGCGGTAGGATGGTTCGATAGGATACTAGGAAGTTATCTCAGGAGACTAAAGATCTGATTAAGAAACTGTAAAGGATGAGGATGTCTAACTCCATAGACAGAATAGAGCTAGTAGAGCTGTCGAAGTTAATAAATAAGCGCAAGGTAGCCGACATCAGGAAGTTTAACATAGAGAAAATCGAGCATGCTCTAAAGTGCGGAGGTAGCCGAAAAGCAGTGAATAGAAAACAGGGCATAGGTAACAACCAGATGTATGCGATAAGAGACAAAGAGGGCAATGTCATTAGCAATATGGATAAGATAGTTAAACTTGCCAAAGAGTTTTACACAAATCTACACTGTAGTGATTGCGATCGGAATGTTACTGAGAGAGGCAGTAGAGCGCAGCAATGGGACATCCCGCAAGTTACGAAGGAGGAAGTAAAGAAAGCCTTAAGAGCAATGCAGAAGGGAGAAAGCAGCTGGTGAGGATCCGATAACAGCAGATTTGTTTAAGGATGGAGGAGAGATTGTGCTCGAGCCACCCTGTATACGCAATGCCTTGTGATCTCAAGCGCACCTAGAGCTTGGAAAAATGCTAACATTGTCTTAATTCATAAGAAAGGAGACGTCAAGGACTTCGAAGAATTGCAGACTGATCAGCTTATTGTCTGTTGCCTATAAGGTATTTATTAAGGTAATCGCTAAGAGGGTCAGGACAACCTTAGACTTCAATCAATCAAATGATCAGGCAGACTTTCGTAAAAAGTACTTGACAATAGACCATATTCACGCTATCAGTCAGGTGATAGAGAAATGCGCAGAATATAACCAGCCCCTATATATAGCGTTCATTGATTACGAGAAAGCATTCGACTCAGTAGAAACCTCAGCAGTCATGCAGGCATCGTGGAATCAGGGTGTAGAAGAATGTATGTGAAAATTTTGGAAGATATTTATAACGCTTGCACAGCTACCATAGTTCTACGTAAAGTAAGCAATAAAATTGAAATAAGGAAATGTGTCAGGCAGGGAGACACGATCTCGCCTATGCTATTCACTGCCTGTTTACAGGAGGTGTTCCAGGGCCTGAAATGGGAACAGTTGGGGATAAGAGTTAATAGAGAATATCTAAGTAATTTGCGATTCACTGATGACATTGCCTTGCAAAGTCATTCAGGACATGAACTGCAAAGCATGATCAATGAGTTAGACCGGCAGAGCAGAACGGTGGGGCTAAAAATTAACATGCAGAAAACCAAAGTAACATTCAACAGTCTAGCAAGGGAGCAGCAGTTTGCAATTGGTAGCGAGGTGCTGGAAGTAGTAAGAGAATATGTCTATTTAGGGCAGGTAGTGACAGCTGATCCAGATCATGAGAGGGAAATAACTAGAAGAATAAGAATGGGGTGGAGCACATATGGCAGGTTCTATAAAGTCATGAATGGCAGTTTACCATTATCCTTCAAGTGAAAAGTATGCAACAGCTGTATGTTACTGGTGCTCACCTATGGGGCAGAAACGTGGAGGTTAACAGAGGGTTCACATTAACTTAGACAACACAGCGAGCTGTGGAAAGAAAAATGGTGGGTTTAACGTTAAGAGATCGGAAGCGGACGGAGTGGGTGAGGAAACAAACGTGGGTTAATGATATTTTAGTCAAAAACAAGAGGAAGAAATGGGCTTGGGCAGGGCGTGTAATGCGAAGGCGAGATAACCGGTGGTCTTGAAGGGTAACGGAGTGGATTCCAAGAGACGGCAAGTGTAGCAGGGGGCGGCATAAAGTCGGATGAGTGGATGAGATTAAGAAGTTTGCGGAGATATGGTGGCCGCAAAGGACAGGGTTAAGTGGAGAGACATGGGAGAGGCCTTTGACCTGCAGTGGGCGTAGTCAGGCTGATGATGATGATGATGGTCCACCATTGCCGGGCTGTCTTGCATATTATGACCTATAGAATGATACAGGACAACATTAGTGCAAGTAGTGCAACGCAGGCTTCAGTCAAATGATATTGTCTAGTGAAAGATTGCCCCTGCATTCAAAATATTGCAACGGATAATCTCCGTGAAGACGGCGTAGAGGAAGTTCCCGGTGTGTGCGCGCTTGCCGCCCGGGCCAAACTGTGATCTGTACCCTGTGCTCCGGTCGTCCTTGTGTCGACATAGACTTCGGGCCACGTAATAATATGATGCATAATGAGGCTTCATCAGACCATGAAATGTCAATTGAAGCAATGCCATGTACAGTGTTATAACCATGGTGTGCATAAGCATGCTTGAGGGATGAAGGAAGTATGAAATTTTGTGGAAAATAGAAGTTAGGTTTATATGAAAAATCAAAGCAGGGCAAACAAACTACAACAGAGAAAAAACTGCACTGCTTTGGTTTTCTCTTCTGAACCAACTAACCCAAATTGCCACTTTTCATCAGTTTTTTTTTGTCCTCCACTGCAGCAATTATGACAGCAATGAAATTCCTCTGTTTCCAATTGCTCGCTACACAGCAAAAAAAAAAAAGATCGTTTACGACAGACAAACACCGCATCTGCAGTGCCTCTATCATACCTTCATGCCATGAACTGGCGACAATGGCCGTTGGAATGGCCCTTCGCCCTACATTCTTCACACTGCAATACTTTCCACACCTGCCGGTGGTGGCGATGTGGCGGCATGAAATCGCAGTGGTTCCTGAATGTCGTTCTCAGGGCTAGTGACAGCGATTTAGCCATGGCTTTCACCCCACAGCCTCGGGAGACGTGGTAGCCATCTGCGGCGTACAGGGCACGTTTTGCTTGTCCCTTTGCAACAAACCGCCCCTGCAAATGCACGAATAATATGGACACTACAGCAATGTCTCACATAATGCGACACAGTCAAAATGCGCAAACAACCAAAGTGTACTTCATGATGGAAATATGTGGTCGCAAAGTAAACAAGGCACAAAGAAAAAGAAGACACAGGACACGGGCCATATAAACTATATTTCAATCGCAGTCACTTCAGCATTCCAGGTTAGAGGGCCGATATGCATGCAGTGCCTTTCCGGTACATTTACCACTTCATGACCGCGCCAAGGTGGTATTCCAAGTTATATACAACTTTGTTCTCTTCACGTCATATACTTTTGCTTGCCTTGATGAAACAGAAAGTCCATGGATTCGTACTAGTCATTTATGATGTAACACAACGTAGTACAAGCTTAAATCAGAAAGATAGACAAAGAAGGACGGAAAGGCAGGGAGGTAAACCAGGCGATGCCCAGCAGGCTACCCTACATGTGGGGAGGGGAACAAAGGGGGAAAAAGCAAAACTAGCGGCAACGAGATGAGTTTTCCAAGTGTCCATCGACCACTATGTCAAGGGGACAAAGGGCACACACTGAAAGCTTAAAGCTTGTAGACGAAAACACAACCCAGAGTCCTTTAAGAACCTCAGGAGCGCTTTCACTGCTTTCCTTTGTGAGGAAGGTTGTGTCTAGGGCCCCAGAACCTTGGGCTTTGTTAGAGGGCGCGAGTCCAAGCGGTAGAGAGTAGCAGCCAGGAAGGCGCACTCTCGCTCAAAACGAGGGCAGTTACAGAGTAGGTGCCCAATCGTTTCATCGCAACTGCACTGCTCACATGCAAGACTCTCTGCGTGCGGAATTTTTACCTGCACGCCGACTAGCACCACATCCTCTGAGGCTGCGAGGCTTCTGATGATTAGAGTGTCAACCCTTTTCCTCCTTTTCCTCTGCCCCTCGGTCTCCGACAGCCGTGGTGGCAGCCTGAAAAGAAATATTTTCCTGGCCACAGAGGCTGCCTGCTGCACCACCTTCTGCATGGAAGAAACAAGCAGCATTAATAAATGTGGCATACAAAACAGCAATGTGAGGGGAAAGTGGCCAAGTATGCGACTGTCGCAGACATGAGAGCAATATATCCATCAAACTTCTCTGTCTGCACGATGAAACAAGAAATCTGCAAGCTTACATGCCATTCTGGCACTTTGTAAGCACCATGCAGACATGTGCACATTGAGGAAATCTGACGTGCAGAAAAAAAGAAAAAAAACGCCAGAGACAATTCATGCGGCAGACTATGCACTAAGTAATCACAGTATAACGTACACCCTCCCCACTGCTCTATTCTGATAGGCGAACGCGTGGTCCCTTTCGTCATCAGTCACCCACTCTTTCTTTCTACTCCCTCTCTCCTCCCTTGGAAGTTGAGGGGCAATTTTTCTGCGTCTTTGCCTCCTGCAAACCGAGGCTTCACACGTCAATGCCGGATACTTATTGTGGTATTGGCTTTTCTATACCGACCCATGGAAAAAAGCAAGGAAAACGAGCTACAATCGTGACATCTGTCGCGCAGTTTGTTATGCGCGAAGCACGTGCTCCCTGCCGCGAAAACCACATTTCGCACGCGTAGCCGCTACTCACAACAGTCCCAAGCTCCTCATGATCACATACCTTTATATCATCGGCTATGTCCTCCGGCGACCGTTGGGTGCAGAGGTCGTTGCCGCCGACATAAATTGCTAGGAAGTCCAGCGGCTTCAAAGGCATCCTCCTGATTATGTCCAGGAGGATCCGAGCGTCGGCGCCGCCGAAACTGAATGTGCACACGTTACACGGCACATACATTCTTGTGTCGTTCAGAAATTTCACTTGGCTGTCGCCAATGAGCGCCGTGCAACGCGGAAGACATGGCGACGTGTGGCACTTCACCCTGCCGCGCAGACAAAACCCCCGCGCGCACAAGCGTAAACACCACGTGACAACCATCGCTAGCAACGCACTCAAAAACTAGAGCATATGTAGCGTGCATACTATCCACAATAAAATAAAATACTATTATAAAGTGCATCTGTCTAAGGCTCGAACTTCGCTATTATTGTGACTTTTGTATTTTGTTCACGCTACGTTTGCTTCTAGTTCTGGTTTCGAATTCCGCAAGGAAACGGGCATGGGAGTTTGGAAAATCTGGGACCCCGGGGATTATGTTCGCAGAGATAGTTTATGGTTCGCAGCCACGGTTATGTGGCTGTAACTGCACTGTCAGACTCGCCAGCAGCAAGACTGTCACTCGAACGGGAGAAAAGCAACCGACCGAAATATGTCAGATTCTACCGCTGTTCTCGCCGTTCGCTGTTCGAGGGGATCCCGTGCAGAGAGAAACCTCGCTAGCAGGAGTAGCCTCCATGAATGGCGGCGGTCAAAGATGACAACATTTTCCGCACATGCAATTTCATCACTGGCATCAAACTCAGTGGCCCTATATCTGTCCCTCTACAAACCACACTGAATTTCACCCATGACAACAAGTAACCACGGCCATGAAAAGGCTGGGAGTCCAGTCACAGATTTTCCTGAATAGTTTTACTCCACGTAAGGAGAGCTTTCCTGATATTAGTATGTCATCTCTCCAAAGTGCTATTGTTCATTTCAGTTATTGTTAATATATCCTGTGCTGCCCTGTAGTGCATTTTCCTGTTTTTTATTGCTCCTTGATGCTTACCTGCATATCGTTTCATTACATTTACTTCCACATGTTTTGCTCGACTGAGCACACTATAGGTGATTTTTTTATATGTTATGTTACAGTAAATAACTGACTCACTGCATTTGTATAAGCGTTTCTCATCCTCTGTCATTTGTCATCTGTAACGGAGCTCAGCGCACTTCTCATGCGGGCTGCCGCTATTTTTCTCCCCTCCTCACTCAAATTGTAACTCTGTTCCGACAAGACCACTATGCAGATCCTGAAATAAAGCAGCGTACGCAGGCATGTGCCGAAAACTGTAGGCATGCCTAGGTTTAAGTCGTCACATTGAGGAAGTCAGTAATAATGCTAACCAGAAGACAACATGAGCCTATGTACAATTGTCAACAGCTTGAAATATTATGATACTAACCATTATTTGTGCAGTGTTTCAGGGGAATCCCCCCACGGTGGAGTACATTTGTAATAACAGATGAATTTCTCATAATCATCCACCCAAGTGCAGCCTTAATGTTACAAACAAAAGCTCTACCGCTGTGTAGCCTTTTCTTTCAGGCAAATATGCCCCCACTTGTATTGATGCTAATGAGCATTTACTCAGTTTATACAAAAATAATTGCACCAAACGGGCAGGGAAGCACCATGTGCATATACCACGTACAAATTGTACCTCAAAGAGGTGCACAGGGGGATGAGAATCAGCCGACTCATTCCCAGTTGCAACAGAACCGGTCTGCACAATGTCAACATGATGGGACGGAAGGCCCAAGGCTCACTACAGTGCTCAAGCCACCTCTTTCAGTCGACATACGCTAAAGCTGCTCTCAAATTTAAAACTACTTATATTGTATGCGCCTCTTCTTTCCACTGTGTTAACATTCATTTGATCAGTGTGACCCTCATACATGCGTGGAGACAACTAAGACCAAAGCCAATTTATTTTCAATATGCACTGTAAACTATACATCATAGCGCTAAACAACGCAAACACCAGAGAAGCCTCTTCTCCATTGTCTTAGTTGTTTAGCACTATGGTGTATAGTTCAATCCAACCAGCCCAACTTTCCGTTATTGTAAGATGCACTGTCAACAAATCGGGAAGGGGTGTAGTGTAGGTTTCAAAAGCACCCAGCTTGGAGGGCATGATCCTACAGTTGCACAAATTAACAGCCTACGAAGCTTCATGCTATAGAGTGTCAAAATCCCTTTGTACTAAAATAACTTCACGTAATCAGCATTGCTGGAAATGTGCTGCAACTAAAGCAAAGTAGTGTTACTGTTCAGCAGCACATGCAGCATGGCATCATTTGAAAATGTGCATCGTGCAAAGTCACTGCAATGCTTTTATGTACACCTAGAATGCAACTGTCAAGTATCGCCTCGAGCAGTTCTGTCAGAACAAAGTTACTGAAAAGTTAATGTGCTGCTCAAGCCAAAAATGCCCAGTCCACAACACAGCACCTTGGAACACATGTTCTGTTAAGTATACACTCACAGGAGTGTTCAGCTTGTTGCCCTGCATTGGTGAGGTTCTCTTGAATTGGTTTGTCCTGTATATCCATTATAAGTAACCTTTGCTATGCAAAGTGTTCCAGAGCTTTTATGGACATATGACACTACATGGATGTCAGTAAAGCGCACCACGGCATGAGGCTGCATGCATAAGGAATGAACAATCTGCAACATGAGCAATAGTTGTTTCAAACTGCATGTTTATTCAGTTTGTAAGAAGAAAGGAATCCACTAGACGGTTGCCCGCGGTGCTCCTCAGCGAAACTGCATCTGCCTGTTGGTCCGCGAGGTGCAAGCACCACTACTGTAGGCTGTGCTTATCACTGCACTGCACTACAGCAGGCCCCCTATCCGCCACCTGGGGACCGCGCTCTCTAGCAGGCAGGTTCTGCCGAGAGTGCCACTGCATGGTCTGGTTCCCCAGCCGTTGAAAGGATAGCAAGGTGGAAACGTGAAGCACACAAACACATAATCAGGGCACACAAACAATGGTGCTGGCCAAGGTGATACTCGACACAGTCCAGAGAACACATGGAGTGGCACATACACATTCAACAATCTCGGAAAAGGATATGCACACGACCGCACTGTGGGCTGCAACACCTCCATACAGCTTCACAGCAACCTTTGCCACAAGCCTGAAAAGAAACAAAGCCACAGACAGACAGGCGCAGGCACAAAGAGACAAAGGAACGAAAAAAATGAAACGTCATCAGGCACATGGCACACGCAAAAGATGAAAACCTACAGGCAACGTTCACACAACAGAATGACATGCACATGTACATGTGATGCGAGCTGCGCAGCCATGCCAGGGCACTCAATGTGGCCGAACGGTCTGAACCTGGGCCATCCGATGACCTCTGAAAGGGCCCGTTGAACCAGGCCCAGGCCGAGAACTGGTAGCGGCAGCAGAACGACAACACCGTTAAGTATTCAAGAAATGGGAACCCAGCCTACAAGTGCGCAACACATGTAGCGTCCTAGCGCTGTGCTGCCACTGCAAGCCAGACATTGCTTGAATTCCTAAATGCAGCGCACAGAACAGAGGCAGATGGTTATTTACAATGCAGTGCGAGCTGCGCAGCCAGGCCAGGGCACTGAATGTGGCCGAACGGTCTGAACCTGGGCCATCCGAGGACCTCTGAAAGGGCCCGTTGAACCAGCCGCAAGCCGGAACATGGCAAAGGCAACACAGAGTTCATGTTCCAGGGAAATGTAGCCTTCTACTTAGGACGTAGAAAGCCAGATTCGAGTACTTTGTCCTGCCATGGTACACGCCCATGACCACTGAGAAAGTACCGCATGAACTGTTCTCGCACTGCTTTTGCCCGAACTGTGTAAACACGTTTTGGCGGGCTAGTTGGTTAAGCATCTTGAATAAACAGCGCGAACGAAGACGAGCACAAAAGACAAGAAAATGGACGACACAGCGCTGTGTCGTCCATTTTCTTGTCTTTTGTGCTCGTCTTCGTTCGCGCTGTTTATTCAAGACGAACTGTGTAGTTGTTGCTGCTGCACTGCCGGAGATCTGAAAAGGAGGGACCTGTGTTTGCATCAGCTCTCCACTGGCCATCAATCACTTGCCCATCCTCCGCCACCCTGTCAACATCAGCTGGACAGCAGTACTGAAATATGGTGTCCTCTTCGTCGTCCAGTGTCCTCAGGTAGTTGTGCAAAACTACAACGGCATACACTATAGCATCCAATGATATTGTAGATGCCCTGATGTCTTGACGAAGGATCCTCCACCGGTAAGCTAAAATACCAAATGCGTTCTCTACAATTCGCCTTGCTCGACAAAGCCTGTAGTTAAATATCCTTTTTTCTGAATTTAGGTTTGCTCCTGGGAAAGGCCTCATGAGATTTTCAGAGAGTGGGAAAGCCTCATCTCCGACCATGACATAGGGAAGTGTTATAGAAGTGCCTGGGAGCAGTCGTGGCTCTGGTATGGACAGGCGGCCTGCTTTTAACTTCTTCCCGAAGTCAGAGTCATTGAATAAGCCAGTGTCCCCACGGGAACCGCACTCCCCAATATCGACTAAAGTGAACCGATATTTGGCATCACACACAGCAAGTAAGACTATGCTAAAGGTGCCCTTGTAGTTATGGAACAGACTTCCAGAGTTAGCAGGAGCCTCTATATCAATGTGTTTGCCATCAATTGCTCCAATACAGTTTGGGAAGTTCCACAGGCTTTCAAACTCGGCAGCTATACGTCTCCAGTCGGCAGCTGTTGGGTGTGGAAGGTACAAGGGCTCGAGAACTTGACGCAAGGCAAGGCAGGTTTGCCTCACTATACGACCAGCCATGCTATCGGAGATCCTATAAGACTTTGCTATGATCCTCATCGTGGAACCATGTGCCAGGTACCTGCAAGTACAAAAAGCCTAGTGAGAAGGATGAATCGAAAACACTGAACCTATATTAAACACACACTGAAGCCCAAATAATGTCACTGAGTGAATAAACAAGCACAGTCTATGTTGTTGAAGGGTATAAGCAAGAAATGCAAGCACATGCATGGTGCCACCCTTCAGTGCAGACTGAAACAGGTCAAGTGAGCATAAAATAGACCTTCAACAGCATTATTCTTGTATTCACCAGACTACTTCTTCAGCATTCTTACGAGCTGCAGTAATAGGACTGATCTGTTGGGCTTCTTGCAACTCACTTCTGTCCGCTTCACTTCCCTCACATCACAGAAGTGGTCTGCTGTTGTATGTTGTACAAACCAGTGAGCAGAAGGGCTCAGCAGTCGAGTATGAGGACCCAGCAAGGTTTGGCAGTTAGATTTGCCGCACAAGGTTCAATACCCTTGTCTCTAGGTGGTACCTGCTTCTGCCCACAGGTAGCCTGAGTGTGAGGGCCACTCATACTACAAATGTCTCTATGCATTCAAGCGAAGACAAATCCTGGCAGACTTGCTGCAATACCCGCAGGCACTAAAAAAGCAGCTTCATGATGTGTTTGCGTTATGCCACCCAAGTGCCAGACAAATGCAGTGAAAGCAACTTTTTCTGTCATTAGCTTGAACTGGTGGAAGAATTTTAAAGATTGTAACATCAATTTCGGTATTGGTTCAGTTCCGTACAGAATACTTGGCTGACATGAATTCCAAGACTGCCCGGAATGGGAGCTGGGCACAGTACACTTACAATAAGCTTTTTCAGTGTTTAGTACATCAAAAAGAAAAACTGAAAAGGAAATAATACACCCTGTTGTCTTTTGTAAAGGAGGCAGAACGATATTCCGTAAAAAAAGAGTAGATCTCGTCTCGGTTAAGGTGTCTGACGATAAGGTGTCCTGACTGAAGCAGATACAACCCGCAGACGTGAAGAAAAGGAAGCCACATGTTGCACCTCACATGATGTCACTTAGGAATGCACCAGCAAGCAAAGTAGTCGAGGAACTGCTTTGCAAATAAGATAAAACGAAAGCAGTCGATTGAAAACAGCATTACTGCAGTCTTAGCTGTGAGCTGAAGCCGTTGGAAGGCTGAAAGAATGAGCACACTTGGGCAGCTCACAGGAGCTAATCATGACCGTTTAGAATCACACTGTGAGCACTTTTACATCGCAAAAGTTTTAAAAAGCTGCAGTTATTAAGCATATACTGGCTGTCATTGAAAGGCTACACCACAAGGTGTATATAGCACATAGGCAGGACAAAGCATTTTACACATTAAATTGTGTACTGTAAACTGTCAGACCAAAAACTGACAATAACATGTCACTCCCTACATGTGGTACACTACAGGAAAGGCCCGACATGTGCATTTCGTCTTAAGATTTCACTACACAGTATCCACAGTTCATGGCACGATACTTCACGGCACTGTACAAAATGATGAAAAAAATGTAACGTTAGCCCACCTTAATGTGAATGCCAGCTTCTCTCCGGCCGACAAACTGACTACCGCACTTCTACGAGGTTCGATCAGGGGTCTTATCAGCTCTACGAGACGGTCAAACCTGCACAATGACATGAGCAGAATGAAACACTTGGCTGTAAAATAAATATGATAACGGCATGAGCCACAAGCATTTTCTACTGACAAATACCGCATATGCGGAGCTGTATGGTGCTCCTAGTAACGAGGTCAACGCGTCGAAATGTACTGGAATGCCCACTATAGCGGCCGCTTATCAGTACACATTTATTCTGCTGAAGCCGCGGCACCGCTGGACACCGCTGTTCCGTGTCTGCGCGACCAAGCCAGGAAAAATGAAATAAAAGCAACAAACTTATTGCCTAACTGTCAACTCTGGTCTTTTTCCGAGGACCACTCTCGAGCCTGCCTACGCGGTGTGTGGGTGCAAAGAGCTCAGTGCCAATGTAATAGAAATGTTTGCGCGTGTGAACACGTTTTGCATTCTAGGCCTGCTTCTTTATAGTAAACTTGTCATAAATTGTTCACATGTCAGTCGCACGAAAACGCGCTTCTGCATTACCGCGAGTATCAGCATCTGCATCTGTCGAAAGCGTCAATGCGGCAACAACGCGACCACACGTGCGAAGCAAACAAGGAAGATATGAACTTGTACTGTACCTTTCCACAGACATTCGGAAGTACTGGAAGAAGTCTGTTCCATCTCCATCCCTCATGTCCCGGACTAACGTGAAGTACTCGCCCAGTCGACGCCGGTCTCTTAAAAGACGTCGTATAGGCTTGCGCCTACGCTTACGCTGCTGCTGAATGACTGCGTCGGCAGCGACAAACTGCGCGACTAATGGCCAGTTCACCCTGTTTGTGTTGCCCATGTAAGCAGTCAAAACCTCTACAGCCGAGCTACTCATCTGGTAGCTGACGAGAGCCGCGTACAAGAGCAAGAACTTCAAAAACCACGCCATGGCTATGCCGAAGTTCAGCCTAGGTGCCGATCGCCGAGGAGCAAAAAAAGACCACGTTTTCGCGCCGTCTAGGTTGCCAACAGGAGCATGCTATTGGACAGACGGCAATCCCGGGCGCGCCAATCGGAACGCTTTAAACCATCCGCCTCGTCCGTCAGCTCCAAAATGATCGTACAACACCCATTCCGCCCGTACGCCCGAGCGAAGGCCGAAAGCGAGCGGTTCGCTCGCTGGCGGATCCGCCCAAAAACGATCGTACAACGGCCTTTATCCCGAACAAGGATCACCCCACCTCTGACGCCGTTTGGACAAAGACGGTACCCTCTTTGCCTCGGCTCTCCAACTTTTTCCCTTCACCCTTCCGGAACCATAGACCGAATAAAGGAAGCCCCACTCTCTTTGGCTTTAGCGAGGGACAGGCAGAGAAAGAAGCATGCGGAACCACCCCAGCCAACACCTCCCCCCACGCACGACGGGGACTAGCAGCCGGGCTTGCCATGGTTAGTTTGTAATCCTCTGAAGGCAGGCGCAGCAACAAAAGAAAAGCCTTCACGCAGCACCGGTGCACGGGTCAAGAAAGGACCGGACACGTATCTCAACATCTCAACCAAAACCAGTCTCGGGTCGCTGGGGGAAGACGGGTGGACACTTTCTCAGTGATGGATCAGTGTCGTAGCCTGGTGGCAGAATATGAACTACTCGCAAGATGGCGGCAGTGGAACCGCCACCTTAAGGCCGTTGTACGATCGTTTTTGGGCGGATCCGCCAGCGAGTGAACCGCTCGCTTTCGGCCTTCGCTCGGGCGTGGGGCGGAATGGGTGTTGTACGATCATAATGGAGCTAGCGGACGAGGCGGATGGTTTAAAGCGTTCCGATTGGCACGCCCGGGATTGCCGTCTGTCCAATAGCATGCTCCTGTTGGCAACCTAGACGGCGCGAAAACGTGGTCTTTTTTTGCTCCTCGGCGACCGGCACTTAGGCTGAACTTCGGCATAGCCATGGCGTGGTTTTTGAAGTTCTTGCTCTTGTACGCGGCTCTCGTCAGCTACCAGATGAGTAGCTCGGCTGTAGAGGTTTTGACTGCTTACATGGGCAACACAAACAGGGTGAACTGGCCATTAGTCGCGCAGTTCGTCGCTGCCGACGCAGTGATTCAGCAGCAGCGTAAGCGTAGGCGCAAGCCTATACGACGTTGCGCAGGGTTCTCTGTGCTGCTGAATGATAGCAGTGATGTCGGGTGAATATGACTGTTATTATTTTCAACTGGTAACCGTCTGTGCAATCAAACACATGCTTTTAGTGAGTTTCCATTGTTTGCAGAAGCAAACCGACATCCTGATGGAGTACTTTAACACAGACGTTGGCTGCCTACCTACAACATAACTGCAAGTAAAAAAATAATGGTGCATTTTATGACAATGGTTTGCTAGATTTGAGGATGGTGACCTTGTGGAACACACATCAAACATCTGAACAAGATGAAATTGCTGTGACTGAAATTTTATGATTCTGGTTCACATACCGCGTACCTCATGTATAGTAGGATAAAACTTAAAAGAAACAGCAGTTGTTAGCACTCGGTCATGGCCCGAGGCATCCTGTATTACTCCACTAACCAATAACAGTAAACAAAATATGTTGTTCGATGTTTGACTTTATTAATCTATCCAGGTATCAGAATTCTAGAGCTTATCATTTTTTCTTGTAATAAGCTTCTTATGGTAGTATACAATAGAAGGTTTAACAGCGGACTACTTTTTTTGGCGCGGAAGAATTCTGTGCGGCGGTACAGATGGCAGAGCTTCACTGCAGACTTAAATTGAATCTGACTATAGTGTTCGGTGATAACATGTTCTGACAGCCAAAAACCAAAACTGAACATTGGTTGTTGGCTGAGCTTAGATGCCAATTCAATGCAAACAAAAATATTTGTTGTAGGAATAGATACGCATAGTTAACATGAAACAAAAAGAGACAACCCGCAACAAACACCTCACTGATACTGCCAACTGTCCAAAGCGATATCACGAACAGTGTATGCTGGACTGTCCTACACAAGAGGTGACGTAGAGCAGATGCCTCTGTGTGCTCTTAGATAAAAGGGAATAGTACCGAGGCTTAGTCCATGCCTGACTGACGTCAAGGTGACCTTCTGACGTCAAGGTGACCTTGACAAGATTGGTTGTTGCATCTGTAGAGAGGGCATCTGCTGCTGCTCATGTGGACTGCTTGTTCACAGCCTTTAACAATGCTCTGTCATAGCACGTTAAAAAACCCCAGGTGGTCGAAATTTCCGGAGCCCTCCACTACGGCGTCTCTCATAGCCCTAGTCGCTTTGGGACGTTAAACCCCATAAACCAAACCAAACCAAACCAGATCATTTTTGCCCAGCTTGGTTCTTCAGCTGCTGGAAATCCAGCATCACCTGTATATCATTCTTCTTGTGTCCCTGTTCACTCCCGCCGCACTTCAACTCTATCCACATCATAGTATGTGTGGTCAAATGACATCAAACACGCCACTGTCTCTCATTAAAGAAAAGGTGTATGTGTATGTGTGTATTATGCATGCATGAAAAAATCAGCATATTTTAGCATGTTACCATCAGATATGAATGCATCTATACATGAGGAAATTACAATGTTCCCAACCTTTACTAATATGGAAGATCAGTGTTAACTGCAGGTGTTTACAATATCACAGAAAAATGACGACGCAATAATACTGATTTCTTTTCTGATTTTTTTTCGTCATGTTTTTCACACCATTACGAAAATCGAAATAGAAATACCACTCAGTTGCTTCAAAGCGGATATGGTGCGCATCACTGTACTAAAGTGCACGCTTTTGTTCTGCAGTGACAGTGGGCAGGCCGCTTTCTTTTACCAGGGCTTCCTGAGATGACATTGCAGTGAACATTGTGCAAACCAGTATGCAGCATAGTAAACAAGTGTGGAAAGTTCTGTTGAGAGCCAATCAATGTTGACATGCACAGAAACAGGGTAGCGTATTGTGCGTACAACCACAAAGCATTCTTAACTGTCCCGTGAATTTAAAATAAAGTGGTTGCTCCGTATTTCAGAAAAGTATACATGTGCCATCCTCATTAATCCATACATAATTAGATAAGGGAGTAAGTACACTGGCCTAGAGGTTAAGGAAATGCAAGAACCGGTTTGGGGCACTATGCCGGAAGGCCCGAGTTTGGCGCTCGCCCGAGTTTCATCCGAGTTTGCGATGACGGCAGTCAGTGAACGAAGATAGCGCGGAACGTGCGCAGGCAGCGGACAATAAAATGTAGAGATAAAGCCTCGTAAAGACGATACGAGCGCACCCTGCGCGCCTGTTTCACACTTTAAACACAATACACTGCGCAATACCAGGCCGCAGCGCTACCTGAAGTTATCAGCGCCATGTCAGCAATCGCGAAATCGTGACTTCTCTGCTATCTATCTGCACACTTGCCGCTAGCTGTTTGACACGCCTTTTCGGGCGCGCCAAAGGCGTGTCTTCTCTTTCAGGCTCTATCTGTCTCTCCATTTCCGAAGACGAACAGTGCGCACTAGGTGCACTCTTGTATCAACCCTTCTCTTCTCTCGAACACGTTAAAAGGTAACAGATAATATTATGAACATTTTGTTCATTTCCAAATGTAGTTTAAAATCTGAATCCAATGAAGCGTTGTTGAAAAGCATAGCTTTAGGAAATTAACAAAGATTTGACACTTTCTGCCGCTAGTGGCGATAGTGAGGCCATTGCTTGCAGCGTGGCTTGCATACGAACTAGAGCGTCAGCCCACCGTGCCGAAAACGAGAGCTCCTGCGCTGACACGCCGCCGGTAGCGCTGCCTTCGACATGAAAGACTGGGGAACTACTACACGCTAAATCTGTCTTATTTTTCGGCCATTGCGATAATAAATTTTATTGTGTCGTATATCAAAATATAACAGTCATGCATCTTCTGGCTTGCATAATACACAACAGCAAAAAACTGAACTGCACTGCACCCCCCGCGTCACTGCTGCTCTCTGCAGTGACCTCAGGTGGAGTTCTTCGCTGCTACGGCCGCTGCCGCACCCCGCTATGCCCAACCATTGCGTTTAGTACGCTCTTGGCGAATCTCAGCGGTAGAAATTGGCTGTGCGAGCGGCTGTGATGCGGTGTGGGAAAAAAAAATTGCTGTTTGGCTGTATTCAATGCTTCATTACGTATGCCTGTTGTGTGTTGCGCCTCTTCAGTGCACTGCGGATGCGAAGAGCGTGCTACCCCGCGACACAATTCATCCTATGTCATCAGACGCTGACTAAAAGCTGTGAAGGTGGTGGCGCGCGTATCTTCGTAGTATTTGTTTACGTCGCGCACATCGAGGTTTTGCGGACTGGTTTTGTCACTAACGTCGATCGCCGTTGTATACCGCAGTGACATCGCAATAATATCGTTCGGGAAGATGAGGGATCCTGTTTGTAATAATGGAATCGGACTTATAACAGAGAAAGGTGTTACGGTTGTGAAGTGCGCAGTGCTTGCGTGCTGGAAATTACAAACTCTTTATTGCACTGGGTCTAGAGCAGCGACCGTTTGTCGATCCCGGATGTGTTTGACACATTGATGCGAAGATTTGTCACCGATAAAAGCACGGCCAAGCCAAACACCTGTGATGCCATGTTGTTGGAGTAGGACGTGCTCCAAACACCGTTTTGTCGTCGTGGTCCGTGTTTGACGCCTTGCAAGCAGGTGTGACGCGCCGTCAGCGTTGTGCTGTGTCTTACGTGGTTGCAACAGGCTATAGTGTTGTGCAATCTTGGCATGCGAGCGAAGAAGTCGGCGGCTGTAGCCACGTTGCGTGTTCTTCGCAGGGGTGCTTAGATTAATCAGCGATTACGTCCGTTTTGCCTGTTATATTTCGATGGTCAACATCGTCGATGTCTGTCAGCAATCAGCACTGCCGCGCAGCATACCTATAGCCGGCAGGGATGTTGGGAGTGGCGCACCCATAGCGCGTACGCCTATAATTTATGTACGGCACGTCGGGGGCGTGAACAATGGTTTTCATTGACAGGTGAACTCGGAGCTAAACTCGTGAACGGTGAAGTGCCCCGAATTCATCTCGGGACTATCATGGCGGCAGCAGCAGCAGCCTGGGTCATCGCTTCCTCTGACGGCAAATGTCAGCACGGCCGGCTGGACCCGTTTACTGCCATGGCCGACGACGAATTCCAGCGACATTTTCGCCTCTCCAAAATATCGGTACGATGGTTGTGTGAAGAGTTAGGCGACGACCCACGCCTGCGGAGAGTGCGTACCGGCCCTCATTCGCTTTCGGTCGAAGAGCAAGTCCTCTGCGCCCTCCGGTTGTTCGCGACCGGGAGCTTCCAGTGGAGCGTCGGCGCAGACCGCTTTACTGGACGCCACCAAAGCATTGTGAGCCGCTGCGTGAGGGACGTCTCCGACGCGCTTATCGACGCGGCTGTGCAGAAGCGGTGGCTCGCTTTCCCCACGACTGCGGCCGAGCGTGCGTATGTTAAGGAGCGTTTCCTTCTGCGCGGCGGCATCACAAACGTCGTGGGCTGCGTCGACGGGACTTACATTGGCGTAAAGGCTCCTTCGAAGTCCAGCCCTGACGTGGCGAAGGCCAACTATTTCACGAGGAAGGCACATTATGTATTGAACACAATGGTTTTAAGAATGCTCTGTTTTTGCTTTCATGCATGTCACGGTTAATGGAATGTTCTCCCATTTATTAGTGATAGTGGTCCGTGTACTGTGCAGTGTCAGTGGATATTAAGGAACCCCATATGGTTGAAGTTATTGGCAGCCCTTCACCATGGCATGCCTCATCGCTTGAGTTACTTTGGGGCATTAAACCTCAAAAACCGCTTCCGCTTATCAGTAACTGAGCAGTTTTACACACAGTGTAGATAATTTTTTGTTTTACCTCATGTTTGCGCACGTAATAGCTGCATGGATTTTTCCAGCTATTTCATGCATGCATTTTAATGGGTTTTTAAACGGTAGCATTTGTGTCACTTGTCAGATTGCATTCTTATGCAATATTCATAATCGCAAGTCGCAATAAATGTTTCACTTTGGCTGAAGTGGAAAAGTTCCTGCCGGAAGCACTGGCGTCTGTAAGCCAGGAAAACTGTCAAAACTGTTGTGTTCATGTGGAGCAAGTTTAGGTTGAAGCATGGCAACGCGATATGATTGTTGAGGCTGAAATTGAACTGGTTGTCTTCAGCATTTCTGACTCGTGCAACTCCTCCTCTGATGAATCAAGCATCGATTCCAGCGATGGAGACTTGAGTGGCATCGAGGAACTTGTCTGATTTCGAATTGATGTGTAATACACCTGCTACCGAGGAAAGAGAGAGGACTCATCGGCTTGCTGTGATCACCTTTGTGCGTGTGGGGTGGAAATGTGAAATATGTGTGCATGTGGGTGTGTGTGTTGATCAATCTACCGAGGAAATTGTAACATTTTCATCAAATCATTGCATCATTGCAATTCGTTGCATCAAATTGTATCGGGCAGTAACTTGTAGTGTAGGTGGTCATGCTAATAGTGTCTGTATAAAAGTAGAATTTGTAAGGGAGTGCAAATAGTACTTTTTCCAATTAGAATACGTATACTGGTACATGTCATCAATGTGCGCAGTTTTTGGAAGATTAATTGCAGAAAAATACGGTGGAGCTTAAAGAAGCGTTGTGTCAATTATTCGGAAAGTATCTGAAAATTTGAGAGCAAATTGGATTCATTTCAAATAATTTTGAACATATACTGTTTGAATCGTTCGACTAACTGAACAGAAATTTATTCAATTGTGCTGTCCAAAATGATCGAACATTCACAAACCCCTAGGCATTGGCCTCATTTTGTGTGTGAGGGTTGGGAATGGTATGTATGGGTGTCTGATCTTCATGTCCTGAAAAGGGATTCCTGGTTTGGTGTTGTCTTGCATTACTGTCAATCTCTGGTCGTTTTGACATGTAATACAGTGCCAGTGTTGAGGTAGCCAGTACTGTATGTTTTGTCCTTAATTTTTCGGAGGTGTGCATGATTTCAAGCTGGCTCTTGCTCAGTTGAGTGATAATTTGTTTCGAGTCACGTCTTTGTTAGTACATTGGTCAGGTTTTCGTTTTGTCAAATAGTGTTGTCGGATGGCTCCACATTTTTTTTCAGTTTTGGAGCACTTGACTGATTGTGTGTTGGTGTACATCCCCTGCACGTGTCCTTTAATTTGTGTGCACTGTGATCCATGCCACTGGCTGTTTCCAGAATAAATCATTGCTCGCAAACACTGGGGGTCAGCATTTTTTATTGTCGTGTCTCATTTACTGTTTGCTCTTTCGAAATATTTTTTCCTAGTGTTGTACAACTTTTTATGCATTCTTACTTGACGCTACCACAGCTGGGAACTCTTTTTACCTGTCTGCATGAAAATCCTGCCTGAGCAGCTTCTGCTCTTCTAGGAGAGCAGGGAAATCGAGCCAAGCTGACTCTTGAGGCAGTGCTATTTTCTGTCACTGTGGGAATCAACACTATGTTCAAAATTAAGCACTTAACACGGGAAAACAGGCCATATCGAGGGGGTGTATGCATGGTGTATGGTGTATGCGGTATGCATCAAATGAACAGATGCATGCTGTTCATTTCAGAACACGGCACAATATTCAAGCGATTCTGAACAAAAGGAGTTTTCTCATTCAAGTCACGCGAAATTCAACTTGCGATGAAAAAAAAATTGTGCGACAAAAAAAGTTTAACCATGCGGGATTTGAACCCCCGCACTCCGGTTGCCTGTCGACTTTCCGGAGCGACGCGTTAGACCACGCGGCCACAAAACAGCGCGGAGGGATACATTTCTCTTTACTTTTTTTTTGCGGACTACTTCCGTAGCCTTCACAGTTGCACATGATGTAGCGTTGGTGGCGTTCCCTCGCGGTACAAAGCAAAATTTAATAATGCATGAATCACTCTAAAGAGCTTTAAATCCAAATCTTGCACACTATAAAATGCTTATAAAGGTGTGCTAAGTGCATTATAAAATTCAACAAACCTCGTTTGTGGAATTGCACAGGCAATGCACTTGGTGGAGCGACAGACAAATGAAAAGTGCACCGGCGGTTGGCTCACGTGACCCGTTCTTTGTAGACCGCCGAAGAAGCCCATGAGGTGGCGCCGATGTGATGATAAAGCACGGAATATATCCAGATAACCCAATGAAGCTGGAGGCGTGACGAGGGTGGGATTTTGTCTTGCTACCATTAGTTCACTCATCTGAGGGCGTCGCCAGAACTCGGGAAGATTCCGAGTTTCAGCAAACTCGGGCCTTCCAGCATAGCGCCCCTGGAAAGTTTACATAGCAAATATTGGCGGAGACTAGGATAGAATGCTTTGTATAGTCAAGGGAACGGGAACTGCTTCATATTTTGCAGTTACCTCAAACACAATCATATGAAGCAGAATGCGAAAAAGTTAATTTTCAGAAATAAGAGCTATGTTGTCTCAGGACAGAATGAATTGAAAAATAAACCATTGAAGTATGTGTGGGCCATAGATGCCTAAGTTCTCCAGTAAAGCTCTACAGCAATCTTGAAGGTACAGCCTTTGTCAAAAGTAACCAGGCTGCTTGGTTTGCTTCTAGCACGTACAGTGGAGCCCTTACAGCTTCCCTGAAGCTGAAATGGTCGTTAAAGGTAAGGCCTGGGGGTCTTCTTGTCTTTCAACACCTTTCAATATTTAGGAAAGCCACAAAGGCTCCACTATACAAGCTAGAAGCAAACCATGCAGCCTGGTTACTTTTGACAAAGACGGTACGTCCTTTCTGATCAGTAAAAAATAATATGAGAAATTTTAAGGGCAACTCTGATTCCCAAAGCAGCCAGCAAAAGAGAGAATCTGTATTTGTTAATCGATATCCGCACCACTTGTTATATATAGAATAATGTCGTACTAGTTACTAATTACCAATTTCTTAGCAAAATATCCTTATTCCACTGCCAGTCTGGGTTGCAAGGAAACGAATTAACTGAGCCATCAGTAGTCATAAGGAAGTTGGAAAAAAACCAAGTTGAAGTCAGGCCGAAGGATGACGAAGAAAAACAGAAAGGCAGTGATGACTTTTGTCTTTTATTGCTATCTCTTTGCTGCAATCTGATGATGAGAGCTTTTAAAATGAACCAATTGCCCAGTTAATACTATCCTTAGTACATGTGACTATATACAAGTTACATGCATAAGCATACACATGTAGAATTCTCACTGAGCCACATCATGAAGTCAGTGTGTTGCTCAGCTGAGCAGAACAGACAAGCACAAAGAGAAGCCTGGTCAACAACTGGTGGGTGCACTAATGCATGTCTAGCTTTGCAGTCGGCGAATGTAGGTAGCTAGAGCTAGCTTGTGCAAAGTTAGCCCAAATGCTACTATTGTGTAAATCTGCCCCGATATAGTTTGAAATACATTATGAACAAAGTTCTCAATGAACACGTTATTCATAAGAGAGCATTGTACTGGTTTGCCGAGGTGACCGAGTGACTGAGCACTATATCAGATCTATTTGTTTTCATATTTATCACACCTCAGTGGTCCTAAATGACGTTAGTTTAGTAGCGAGCTTTAAAATGGTGTGCCAGGTAGGAGGTCAGTGAGTTCGTAATTTATAGCATGATTTCTGTAGTAACTACTTCGAAGGACAGTAAGATACACAGCCTTGTGGGATGCAAGACCGTTACAGCCTTCTGTGGCACGAACAAAAACGAATCTTGAAATTCAGTGGCATATGAGCTAAATGAGGCACATGACTGTTAGTGCACCTAGTGCACGAGAGACTACAAGTTGGGACTGATTAGTTGGGGACGTGCTGGTAAGGAGCAAACAAAACCTGCATAAGATGAAGACATTCAAATATGCACTTTTAGTGCTGTCACACTGGACCTTCAAAAATGGCCTGAGAAAATAAAACAAGCGGCTCAGGACTGAACTAATTCAAGGATTCTAGTTAAATTAGATTTGTGTCATGTGCCATTAGAATACCCAAGTTGATGACACACAGGGGAATTGAATGCAAGTAACTTGGAAGACGGTGATACTAACAACACGTCATGGTGTAAATATCCAAGGTTGTGGGTGGGTGTATGAGGATTATTAGGTATTTGAACCAGTATACAGTGAATATACCTTTATCGGAAGTCCTTATAAGTTGGCAAAATGTAATGCTGACAATAAAAAAACAATATTACTGCATTCTTAGTAACATTAGCAAACAGGACAATCCAGGGCATGCTAATTGTTGTTTTGAACAACTGAAATGCTGGTATTGATTGCAATATGGCACACCCCATATGGCTGTCAGTGAAGGCATATGACAAAACACTGAAGGGACGGTAATAATGCAAGTAATGAAAAGATGAGGCCCAAAACAGTGCCTTGGCGGACGTCCGAGATTGCAGGAAAAGGCAAGATACATAAGAATTGGCAAGGGAAATCTGCCGAAGGCTGGCTGTTTAAGCTTGGATCCAGTTTAGAGCTATTGAATGCAAGTTAAAGCACGAGAAAACCAGCCTCACATAAATAGGGGAATCGCATGCTTTTTCAAAGCAAAGAACAAAAGCATCATAGGGGGATGTTGCAGTCAAGGTGCATGTCGTGAAGAACAAGAAAAAGTTGGCTATTGCAGAAATGTCTTCTAAAAGCTTGCCGATTTGAATCAAACAACTTAATGGGCCAAAACAATCTAGCAGGGTCAAGAGTATGAAATGTGTTTGGTGATTTGCAGCACATGCCAATAACACAAATAGGGCCATAGGTGCTGGGTGATGAAGGATTAAAAACAGAGGGGCCAGGCTATAATAAGGCAGGAAGCTATCTGTACAGCATGCACTAGATATGCCTATACAACCTACTTCCTCTGCCGTTGTTGCTTTCTGTAAATTTCACAGAACTTGATCATAGCGTACTGTGTGGTGCACCGGTGGCAAGTTGGCATGTCGAAACTGTGCTAAGGGACGACAACAGAGCAAGAATTGCTACCCTGTGCAGTGATGTTGTTACCATCGTCTTTGTTCCTAGCGTAGCTTTAGCAGCTCCACAGGGCTTATTTTGCAGTCTGCAAGTAGTCATGTCTGTAGCAAGCAGTCACAGGCAAATGAAGGTGGTAGCAGACAGACATATGCAAGTGCATCGACGAGATCTTCTCAAAGCTTCGAGAATGGCTTGTTAAACAAAGTGCTGCGGCTGACCCAGGAAGCGCCGCTGAACAACCGCTTAACACCAATAAGGCCGATTTGGCGAGCAGCTCTGCAACAATAGCATTGCGAACACATCCAATTTCATACCACTGATCCCCGGATCGAAAAGGACCATGAGCAAAATCAACAACAGACACTTTCATTGCCTATGAGGTGCTTCAAGACCACTGTATTTTTCTGATTGCAGTGGAAACCAACATCCCACTTAAACTGAATACTGCCAAGCATTTGTCAATATTGACTTAACACTGCTAAGCAAAAAGAGAAAAAAAGCAATGGCAAAGGTTTTCTCAATATTTTTTTCTTCTTTTTCATCAAGACTCGTTATGCTCAACTTGCTCTGTGGTCAGTTTTGATTGCATCAGCTGCTGCCACACTTTTTTTTTCTGCACTACATCAATTGAAATGCTCATGAAAAACAGACTTATGAGTTGGCACATATTAGAGATTTGTACACTGTCAATCAGTCGTGATTCAAAAGCGGCAATGATTCTTGTTTGTAATCGCGGAATACCATGTTGTTACAACCTAAACCGAAATGGCTAGCGGAAGTGTTCAGTCACCCATTCATCACGCCTGTTTATTGCAGGCAAATGTGCGCACAGCCGGCAGGAAATAAAAATAAATGACGCTCCCGAAGATACATTTGCACTGCACCGATGTTTTCACACAGGTTACACAGTTTCTCCGGCGAGTCGTAAACCGAGCACCCATCATCACAAAACGTACTGAATGGAGCACTAAAGCGCAGAAGAATGGCGACATCGCTGTTGTCGCCGCAAAACAGTCCTACGGCCGTGGAGCCAAGCTCACGTCGCGTCATGTCGCACACACGGCAATTCTCAAGCACAGTGCCAACACGAATCGCGAACAAAATGGTAACGAATGCGTAGCGAGCAACAACGTCATGTGCACGCTTCGGTCGCGATCACTGCAACCATCGAAACGAATGCGACTAGCTGCACAACGCCACGTTCATTTCAGCATTCGGAAAGCACGGCGTGCGTAGTGAGCTCTCGAAGGCGCACATTTCACTGCCTTGACGTAAAAGCACTCGCTTCGATCGCAATCACTTTCACTACGCGGACAGTAGTCACTGTGCTACGCAGCTCATGCACGCACAAAAGTTCACCGTGAGCAGCTGTTGTTCGCCGCTGTGCGTGATGATCCTCGCAGGAATTAGGAACGCTTGCAGCAACCACAAACAGCTCCATATAAACACTTCGTGACACCGCCAACGCGTAGGTCTTGCGTCGGTTTGAAGAGGCGCTCTGTCAACTACATCAGCGTCGATTTCAACTCGGGAAACTGTCGCTGCTCGCCGCTGCTGCACGCGGAGAAGTTCGCAGTCGCTCTGAACACTCGTAATATCAACATGTGGCCAATATAGTATGCCTCGCGGCATAGGTGCCACCACTACAGCCACGACCTATGCCTCGCTCCCCATTTCAGTCGACGGACGGCCATCTTGCCCCGGCAGGAGCGGATGCCTACGTCACGTAAAAAGCAGCCAATCGCTGCAACTCGGTCGCCGGGCGGTTCGCTCGTCCGCCCCAAAGTTGAAGTTCACCAACTTTCGTTTCGCCTGCCGAACGGGGCGAATGCCTATTATCTGGTCTTTCGGTCCGCCAGTCCGCCTGCCTGGCGGATCCGCTCAAAAGCGATCGTACAACGGCCTTTAGCCGCTAAGAAAGGAGGGGGGGGGGGGAGGAATAAACACACAAGCGCATGCTAGCCCTCTACAATGAGTAAAGCAGAAATTTGGGCAAGTTGGTACGTATTCATTTTTGAAACAGCGAAACAAAGACGGGACGTGGAAACTGAGGGGTAAAGACAAACAGGCGCTGTTTGTCTTTACCCCTCAGTTTCCACGTCCCGTCTTTGTTGCGCTGTTTCAAAAATGAAGGAGCCCTCTACAAGTATAGTGTGGTTAATTGTGTCAAATGCTTTGGTGAAATCTAAGAAAACAGCACCGGCAAACAACCCATTATCAATATATTGTTTAATACTGTCTGTGAATTCGATTAAAGCTAGTTCTGGCTTTAGCTCTGGCTTAAGGCTCCACGGCCAAGACGCTCACCTCTCCGAAGGCTATTCGGTGGTCGGCGCGCTCGCAACGTTCGGCGAAGGGGTATGGATTCCGAATTCATTAGCCGGACGTCATTTTCGTGTTGCCTTATTCTTTGGTGGAGGTTTTTTGTTTCGGCGACGTATAAAGCCGGGCACTTGGAGCATGGAATTTTCTAAACGTCACCCGGTTGTTTTTCTCTGGGGAGCGATCTTTCGGTCGTCTTACGAAGAGGCTTATTGTCGAAACAGGTTTGTGATCCACGTAAATTCCATGTTTTCCCAGAATGCGTGCTAGTGCCTCGCTGGTTCCCCTCATGTATGGAAGCACAACGCGCGCGCATTTAGTTGTTCGCTGTTCCCTCTGACGGCGACCAGCGCGTTGAATAAAGCCACATGTGTAGCCATTCTTCTCAGATCGGCGATAACGGTGGCCTCACATGGTCACTCCATAACAGGCTTTCACGCGTGCGATAGCCCTGTTGGCGATTCAAACTGCAAGGCATTCTTTAAAGCTATATGCAACTAGGATAATAATATTGTGAGGTCCAAAGAATCTTCTTAATTTCTTTCTCTCAATGTCCACTAGTATTCGAATATGTAGACACTAAAAACTAGCTTCACTGTTTTTTTTTACATTTGTTTTTCGAATCGTTATTGTGGACGACTCGCCTTATCCGCGCCATTGCTTGGTTACCTAAGTGTCCTCGTTAACGAGGCAAGATGGTAAAATAATACTTTCGGGATGTCCCAATTCTAAGCACTTCATAACTTTAATGAGATATTGATCAGTGAGAAGAGAGGGAACAGCGGTCCTTTGGGAAGCAAACGCGATTTCTGCCAAATCAGCAATTGGGTGGCCCTGATAAGGGCCGTTTGTGGCGATCCTGTTGTTCAAGCCTGGGGGTACTGGAGGGCAACGGCCTCGACGAGTCGCAGGAAGGGGTCCTGGCACTTTGTCCGGCCGTTTATGCTGGCCCACCAGAGCCAGTTCAGGTGGGACTGAAGCAGGGCGCGGCTTGTTCCACCGGTGCGCACCAGCACGCGCTTGGCTTTCTGCCACGCTTGCTCGATGTTCTGAGTGTGCGCACCGGTGGCCGGGTCGACGAAGTTGTCCTGGTGGCACACTGTTTTGTGCTCCAGGTCCATATCACCGGCCGCGTCCTGTAGAGCCTCCAGGTTGTTGTAGCCCCGCCACTCGTCCGTGACTACCTTGGTTGTCGGCAGCACATTGTCCCTGATGATGGCTTTCAGGGTGTCGCCGTCCCGCCTCTCAACTTCAAAAAGTCGGGTCTCTCCCGTGGATACCCAATAGAAGCCGACGACCCAGGGCCCTCTATCTTCTACGCCGCCGTAATTGCCGTTGAAACGGCCTGGCACGCCGTCCCCAGCCAGCAGACGACCCCGGTTCGCCTTTCGGCGACCGCGGAACAGCGACTCGTCGACCTGAACTTCCTCCCCGGGGCCACCCATGCGTGGCCTCTGTAGCAGGCCCTTGGCCACAACTTCACGAATGAAGTTGGTCCAATCCGTGCGGGCCTCCGTTCCGAGCTTAAACCGCCCCTGGGTCCACTCGGAAGCTACCGTGGCGTTCATTCCTTTGGCTGTGGCGTACATCAGCCAAAGGACCTCACGCCGCGACATCTTCACATGGGGTCGGTCGGCGGCATCCCTGAAAGCGAAGAAGCTGGCCGTGGCCTGACGGCCGTGAAGGACAGCTTCCCCGTTTTCTTGGGAGAGCTCTTTCCGGCAGGCGCCGCAGCGGAAGGTGGGCCGAGGACCCTTCGGACACTTGCGCATCCGTGTTACCACAGAGCTCGTGCAGGTTGGCTTACCGGGATTGAAGCCCATGTCTCCGCAGATCCCCCAGAAGTGTTTACTTCTCAGGAGTCTTCCACGGCGCTGCGGGTCCGATGACGGGGCTGTTGGTGCTGCTGGGAGTAGCCCGTAGGCCCGGCAAAATTCGTCCAGGGCCTTTTCGTCGTTCAGCATGACCGCAAAACTGATAATGTCCGGGTCCACACGCACTCCAGCGGTATCCATGTTATAGGCAGAAAATAGCGCACTGAGACAGCGGACAACGAAACTCTCGGGTTAACTCGCACAACCGGCTCGCTTAAATACGGTGGCGTCGATTACTCATACCTTGAGATGGAGAGAGGGAAAGACTGCTACACTTTGACAGAACACAAAGAACAAGAAGGGAGACAACACCATTAAACTTTGGCTTGCACCCTCACCCCACTCCTAGCGGGGTACAAGTTTCCCAAGAAAGTGCCTCCCGCCCAATCTGAGGGTGAATATGAGCAAGGAGGACAGTGAAGAGGAGCTCAAACTCTTCTTCTGGCACCAGCTGGGCCAGCCCGACTGCAGGGGGGGGGGTGACTCTGCCCGACCCTCTCTTGCCTCCTCTCCGGTCTGGCTGGCGCTGTGCAGGAACTCGGAGATATTTTTTCGGGCAGTGGAGACACTCATTGGAAATCAAAGCGAGCCGCCGCCGGCCTCGAAGAGAGCGCGCACGTGAACGGGCGAACAACCGACCGGAAAGAGCAGCAGTCGGGAAAGGGAACTTTACGTGTGGGTGTTCCTCCTCCTCTAGCATGCGTGTGGTTTGCTTGCTCGACCATAGGGGTAGCGACGATCTCTGCCCGACAGAAAACAAATTCATGTAAACGCGGTGGGGTCGGGCTGATCCACCGATCTCCACTAGGTGGCTGGATGCCGCATTCCCGCTTTCCGAGACGAGCGCGAGTGAAGCCACCGGAAGTTGGACCGCTTGTCCCGGAAGTCGGGTGTCTGCTGTGTATTTCAATGCAAAAAGTCGCGACTTTCACCCTTTCGTTCTCAGTTTTTTGCGCTGTTCTCCAGTAATGTCTGTTGTTATATGAAAAGAACAAGCAAGCTGAACGCGAGAAATGTGAGCATTGTGTGCAGAACCCTGTAATTTCTGCGAAAGCGAAGAAAACAGGCATGCAGGCCTATCGTTGCAGAAAAGCGGCCTGGAAGAGGCTATCCTGCAACCAGAGTCCAGCAAATTGGTTAAATTACAAATTTTTCTCTGCATCTTTCAAAAGAACAATTGCGAAAGCCAAGGAGGACTATAACCAAAATTTGAACACTTATCTTTCAAATCCTCGTAATCGGAAGGCCCTGTATAGATTTATGGAACGTAACAAGAGTTCTCCAGTCCCTCACCTTACTTCTTCAACAGTGTTATCACCACAACAGGCTCAGGAAACCCTGGATAGTATTGCTCAGGGACTAGCGGTACGTTTCCAGACTCAAAGAAATGTCCCTCTGCGCGCAATCACACCCTCTTCAGATTATACCGAGGTTGATGCGTCAGAGCTCCTCTCAGTCCTGGCAATGATGCACCCTGCAGCTCTCGGACAAGATGGTGTCACTGTTGGTATGATTAAAATTTTAGCCCAGGATTTCACAAGCAACCTCTTAGATATTGTCAATACTTCATTGAACAATGCATGGATTCCAGGCATTTGGAAGATAGCGAAAATTATTTTATTGAGAAAAGATGCAGGTAAAGGGTACGTTTTAGATAATATTCGGCCAATTGCGCTAACTTCAAATTTAGTCAAATTAATTGAAAGGGTAGTGCGCCGTCGTCTCGCAAAACATGTTCAGGATGTTAATGGCCTTAGCCCAGCACAGATTGGCTTTCGTCGCGGATGCTCTATATGGACCGCGCATGTGGATCTAGAGAGTAGAATCCGGCTCTCGATACGCAGAAGAGAAGTTTCAGCTTTGGTGACTCTTGATGTAGCAAAGGCCTACGATAGTGTAGAACATACTATTTTACTTGACAGACTTGCGCAGTTACATCCTCCAACCTACATTTATGCATGGATATCTGAATTTCTAAAGGACAGATACTTTTACTGCGCAGAGGGTACCCTATGTTCTTATACTTACCATCAATCAAGAGGAGTGCCGCAAGGTTCGGTACTATCACCGCTGCTTTTTAATATTTTGGTCAGTGACATCCCCATCCGTCCTGATGTAACAGTTTTTGTGTATGCAGATGACATAGCTTTTTTCGCCTCGGCCACGGATATCCATTCCCTTTACCAAATTCTGCAGGGATATTTGGATGCTCTTGGAGTTTGGTTGCACCGTATTAATTTATCCCTGAATGTTAACAAATGTGGCACTCTGGTATTTCCTCCAGACACGCCTTTGTACATTTCATTAGCCCATCACTCTAATCTGATTCCACAAGTGGAATCTGTTACATATCTAGGTGTTACTTACCATCCAACCTTAGATTGGAGCCTTCATATCAAGAACAACGTGCGTAAAGGAGAACGCGCTCTAGGCCGGCTGACACGAATCGCCAATAAAAGGTTTGGGATGCGCCGCGACACATTATTGTTACTATATAAAGCTTATGTAAGACCTATACTTGAATTTGGTTGCATTTTGTTCTCTGGTAGCGCAAACTACAAGGTCCAACCCTTAATATTACTGGAAAGGCGTGCCCTACGTCTCTGCCTTGGTCTCCCAAAATCAGTTTCAAACGCTCTGCTTTATCTCGAAGCCAGTATGCCCGATTTAATTTCCCGCTTTCAAATACTCACAGTGCGAACTTTCCTCAGGTCGTTGGACCCGATGACTAATGTCAGTACTTTTATTTTTGTGTCTCAGCAGGCCTTACTTTTTTTACCATCATTGGCCCCGATATCAAATGCCACAAATTTCCTTAACGCAGAAACTTTTAACACCGATTGATGTTGATCTCAGTTCTTTGCAGTGGGTTGAGGACACGCTGGCAGCAGTGGAATTCCATTTTGACCACATCTTCCCATCTCATGCGAAACACATGCCCACAAACATTTTAAACGGCATTCTTTCTGGTCATATAGCAGAATTCCCCCATCATGTGGTGCTTTCTACTGACGCCTCCGTCAGCTGCCAAAAAGCTGCAATTGGCATCTTTTCGCAGGATTTGGCATGCAGCTATTCTGTCCGCATCCCAGATTATATCCCCATATTCTTTGCGGAATTTTTGGCTCTTGGAATGGCTCTGCACAAAATTCCGTATCATGTATCTCACGTTATCATCCTGGCTGATAATTTGTCAGTTTTGGTCTCCCTTGAAACTTCCCAAAAAGATTTTTTGTGCCGCTTCCTGCGAATTTTTGTCCCGTGCACTTTAAAGGAGGTCCGTTTTGTCTGGGTTCCTGGTCATGCAGGCATTCATTCCAACGAGGTGGCTGATTATTTAGCAAGGTCAGCTCTTGACGGGCCAGTAACGCATCCCGTCCCGAATTTCAGCCTGCTGGCGATCTCCAGGTTTCAGCGGTTCCAACACATATCAGCCAGGTAACGCGATTCCTTACTAAATACTACTGATTATCAGCACTTAGCGTATAAATGGAACGTCCGTTCGTGTAAAACCAGGCAGTGTGAGGTAGCAATGACGCGACTGCGGTGCAGGATTCCCAGTTTAAATTTATACCTATGCAGATGTGGGTGGTCTCCGACAAACCTATGTGACTCATGCGGGGACGTTGAATCTGTGGACCATTTCCTGCTCTACTGTCCAAAGTTCGCACTTCAGAGAAAGAATTACCTTGTAAGGAGTCAGCGCCACACTGCGGTTACAGAAGACGCACGGGAGGCGGACGAAGAAGAAAAGGAAAGGAATACGTGGCAGAGAGAACGTGCGGGAGCAGAAGAGGAAGACGGCAGTCGGCGACGGAGGTGGACCTGTTCTGCTGGCGCCCCGAGTTACCAGGCTTGGGCCTCAGCCGCAGACGTCCGGGTGACCAGACCCGGACAGCCGTCGTCGGGAACCTCGGCCGTCACATCCAGGCGCCTCTCTTCCCGCCCAGCCGACAGCTTCTCGACACGGGCCGCCTCTGACATCTCCGTGGCGTACCTGGGCTACCGGACCTGAGGGTCGTGCCCGGAGCACACAGACGCTATTTTCTTCGGCAGCGTTGAGGCCGCCGTGGAGAACGCCGCCAACCGGGTGTCAACGAAGGGAACCCGACACACGTGCCTAAAGTCTGCCCCGACGCCCAGCCACGCCTCCTCGATCGACGCACCAGGCTCATCACCGGGACAAGAAGAAACTTAAGTGTGACTTTCCTTTTTGACTGTCTTCTCGCGAGTGTTTGTTTTCCTTTCCTTTTTCCTCTTTGTTCTCTCTCTTGTCTGTTTTTTTCCCCGTTTCATTTCAATACTTCAATTAGATTTTCCTTTCCTGCAAATGCCGCCTCGTTTATTTCTTTCCTATAACTCATGAATGTCAATGCGTAAATTTGACCTGCAGTCTTCACCTCCTCACAAATTTGGCGTCCGCTACGACAGGACGAGGTCGGCTGTTATCGCTTTGGTACTTGTTTTTCTTTAACCACAATGAGCGCGTCCGAGCTTGTGGCGGCAGGAGAGCGCATGGGGCTCCAAGGTGCAGAGTTGCGCGCGTGGGTAGAAGAGGAGCTTAAGAGAACGCGGGATGAGAGAGCCGCTGAGCGTGAAGCTTCCAAAGAACGTTTGGAGAAAGAGGCACAAAACTTACAGTTGCGATTGAAGCTTATGGAGGGTGGGGAGCGACGTGCTGATGTTGAACCAGCTGTTCCCAGGGCCGAATCGTCTATTCCCATCAACCCTCATGGGCTCATTCCCGTTTTCGACGAAGGTCGGGATGATCTTGACGCATACCTCAAGCGATTTGAGCACGTGGCTACTGGTCAGGGTTGGCCGAAAGACAAGTGGGCCACGGCGTTGAGCCTATGCTTGGGAGGAGAAGCTCTTCGTGTTTTCGGAAGGTTATCGCCGGAAGACTCTCTAGATTACACCAAAGCTAAGCTAGCGCTTTTGCAGCGATTCCGATTCACGGCGGAGGGGTACCGCGAAAAGTTTCGCCATAGTAAGCCCCACGACGGCGAGACCGGTAAGCAGTACGCTACGAGGATGTTTAGTTTTTTCGATCGTTGGGTCGAGATGAGAGGACGAGGCAAAACGTTCGAAGAGGTTCGCGACATGATTGTCGCCGAAGAATTTTTGAACAACTGCCACGCCAAGCTTGCGATATTCATTCGCGAGCGTGACTGCAAGACAGTCGACGAGATTGCGGTGGCCGCGGATCATTTTTTTGGAGGCCCAGCGGCAATCTAACTTGTCAACTTTCAAGGATAAGTTGGAGCCAAATATCCCCAAGGCGAAGGACAGTATTACGGGATCCAAATTACAAGTGCGATGCTTTTTGTGCGATAAGGCGGGACACAAAGCGTCGGACTGCCGGACGCAGCCGAAACAACAGTACTGCACGTTCTGTCGCACGCAGGGTCATAATGTACAGTCTTGCAGGCGCAAGAAACCAGGAGACCGCGAGGCGTCAGCCTGTTGTATGCATCCTGCCAGTCCTCCGGTTGAAGTGCGGCCTGATATTACCAGTGTGGATGCAGGTTACCGGCCAACGGTTTTCACTGCCAGCATGCCTGTGCAGCAAGGCGAGCTGTTCGGGCAGCCGGTTTCTGTTTTGCGGGACACTGGTACGAACAGTATCGTGGTGCGTAGGAACCTGGTTCCCGAAGCGGCTTTGACCGGTGCTAGAGCTACTCTGCTCCTGGCAGATGGCAGAAGTTTGGAGGTCCCAGAGGCGGAGGTGCTGATCTCGTCGCCATATTTTTCGGGCAAGTCCATCGCTCGCTGCTTGGAATCTCCACTGTACGACGTGATCATTGGGAATGTACCAGGCGCCCAGGACCCCTTTTCCATCAACCGAACGGTACCACCAAGAGTTCTGACTGTCCAGAAAGGGATAGGAGAGGCTGAAGGCTCTGCCGTGCTGGGGACGGCGAAGGTTCCTATGACGTGCAGGGACGTGTCCATCAAAGCATTGGAGGTGTCGAAACCCACCTTCCGAAGGAAGCAAGAGGAGGACAGAACACTGGATGTGTGCCGGAACAAAGTCGGCGAGACTTATCCTGGCAAGAACAACACCGCCTATTCATTTCACTTCGAAGACGGAGTTCTGTTCCGTGCGTTCCAGTTCTCGCGAGGACAAACGATGAAGCAGGCCGTTGTACCGAAAAGCCTTCGCCATCAAGTCCTTATACGTGCGCATGGAAGTGCTTTCTCCGGCCATCAGGGCATCCGCAAGACCACTGAGAGGGTGCGCAGAGAGTTTTATTGGCCAGGAATTCTGGCGGATATCAAAAGATTCGTAAAGTCGTGCGTTCTATGCCAGCATACTCTACCCAAAGGGAAGGTAGCGAGGGCCCCACTAGGTTGTCTACCGCTCATTGATGGACCGGGCTGAATGTCTCGAATTACTGAAGTGTACTCATGCTGTAAATATTGTACATAGTGGTCAATGTATATATGCTCCTTTAGTGTGCTGCTTTGTTTCCCCTGTTGTGTTCCATTGTGTTCCCGGCTGTATGGTTGACTGTCGTGTGTTGTGTTTTCTCGTGCAAACTGGGCTAGTGCGAACCGATGGTTCGGTTCAGAGTGCGTGTGTGTGGTGATGTTGTGCGCGCAAAACAGTGTCCAGCGCCTCCTCGTCGCGTCTTCGGCTTCAGCCTTGTGTGCCGCTGCCCCAGGTAATTTTTTCCCATGGAAAAAACTCTGAAAGGGGGGCTTTTGTAAGGAGTCAGCGCCACACTGCGGTTACAGAAGACGCACGGGAGGCGGACGAAGAAGAAAAGGAAAGGAATACGTGGCAGAGAGAACGTGCGGGAGCAGAAGAGGAAGACGGCAGTCGGCGACGGAGGTGGACCTGTTCTGCTGGCGCCCCGAGTTACCAGGCTTGGGCCTCAGCCGCAGACGTCCGGGTGACCAGACCCGGACAGCCGTCGTCGGGAACCTCGGCCGTCACATCCAGGCGCCTCTCTTCCCGCCCAGCCGACAGCTTCTCGACACGGGCCGCCTCTGACATCTCCGTGGCGTACCTGGGCTACCGGACCTGAGGGTCGTGCCCGGAGCACACAGACGCTATTTTCTTCGGCAGCGTTGAGGCCGCCGTGGAGAACGCCGCCAACCGGGTGTCAACGAAGGGAACCCGACACACGTGCCTAAAGTCTGCCCCGACGCCCAGCCACGCCTCCTCGATCGACGCACCAGGCTCATCACCGGGACAAAAAGAAACTTAAGTGTGACTTTCCTTTTTGACTGTCTTCTCGCGAGTGTTTGTTTTCTTTTCCTTTTTCCTCTTTGTTCTCTCTCTTGTCTGTTTTTTTTCCCCGTTTCATTTCAATACTTCAATTAGATTTTCCTTTCCTGCAAATGCCGCCTCGTTTATTTCTTTCCTATAACTCATGAATGTCAATGCGTAAATTTGACCTGCAGTCTTCACCTCCTCACATACCTGGAGGTCCCTCTCTCCAGGTTAGGGCTCCCGTTATCTCTGCCAGTGTTGTTATCGTTCTGAGCGTGCGCCAAAGGTTTTGCATTGAGTTCAATTTGTGGGAATCTCCATGATTACATAATTGCAACTGGTAGGTTGATTTGCTAACTCCTTTAAAAGTCTCGGAGTTTTTTTTTTAATTATTATTCTCGCCAAAATGTTCTTTGTTATTTCACTTCAAATATTCTTCTGTCGTTTTTCATGAATAAATTTTTAAAAATTCACGTTTGGCTCCGATATTTTCTCGTAATCTTATGAAAATTTCCTTATGTATACCACTATACCTTGGCCAATCCCCCCACGTGGGTATGTGCCATTATAAAGAGGTGAAGAAGAAGAAGAAGAAGAAGGTCTCACCCTGCCTCAGCAAAGGGGTACGTGCATTGAACACTATGTTCTTGCCTGGTTCCTGTCTTCCGAGCGTAAAGGAGAAGTTGTGGAATGACGATGAGGCTAGGTCTTCTTAAAACCGAATTTTCGTGCAGGAAAGAAAAGGCACAGCGCGAGAGGAATGACTGACAAGAAAGACGAATGCTGCAGTGCGCGGGAGAAGCGCTGTTAGAAGTCAAATGCACCAAACACCACGAATTAAAGCCCATTCAGGCTTAACTTGCTCCAATACGAATCAGTACATGACATGCTCCGTCGAAAAAGCAGTATACCATACCTTTTGGAGGCGCTAATGTGAACCAACCGAACACCGTCGACACCTCAGAAGATAAGTAGCCTAGCTCTCGCTCCTTCGCTAAATATAATTCGGTAAAATGGTCGCTGCGAAGAGCTGCCTGGTGAATGTTTCAACCTATTCTTTCTTATATTTATCCCCCATTGATAGCATAACTTGGGCTTGAGCGTGGGAACAAGCATCACAGTAAAGAGCAGAGTTGGCGAAGCTAGGCAAACGGGACGACACCGAGCCGAGTAAACGAGGCTCCATACATGCTGCGTGTAGCGACGTCGTGTCGTCTGCTAGTGTAGTCCCATTGAGATGCAATGGGCCCTTATTTTCGAAACGTCTTTCCCGAAGACTTCGCTGGTCTCCTCGCTCAGTTGATGACGCAACAGGTAGGCATTCTCATGTAAAAAGACGAGAACGACGAAAAGACGAAATGCTAAGTAGGAAAAGAAAACTGGAACTGAAAAACCGTGCTGAGGTCCGATTTCATGCACTGCCAAAGGCTGACTTCCGGGACAAGGCCACTTACTTCCGGTGGCTTCACTTTCGGGTGCCCGATGCGGCATCCAGCTCCCCTAGTGGAGATCAGTGGGATGATCAGCCCGACATCTGGCGCACCCCGACCCGACCCGCAACGTCAGGCTCCATGTGAACAAGGCTTTAGTCACAGCCATACCCCATGCCAGTTTACTGGCATTGTTCGTCAGGAATGGATGAGGCGGACCAAAAATTGGACGTCAAGTGACGCCTGGTCCGAGGGCATATCAACAGGTCCACCATTCAGACTTGTTAGTCCAGCCCTTGTACTGTGTGGTTCCCTCTTGTGTATGCGTCTTGCTTGTCTGGAAAAAATACTTCAAGAGGGCCAACAGTCCATCGTGTGAATCGACCTTTACTGGCAGCCGGGTTCCGCCTACACTGCGAAAGCAAGCCTGTGCGACCGAAGATGGCGTCCGCGACTCCACGTCTTCTGATATATAAAAAAAAATACTTTTCGCACATTTCATTAACTGCATTCGATCTTCTTAACACTTGTATGCTTGAAGTGGTTATTTCTACTGATATTGAAGCATATTTTCTTGCTTTTCATTATATTGCAACGGATATTCACAGAAGACGATGAGAAGGAAGTGCCTGACTGGTGTGCGCGCGCTATTGTTCGGTGCTTGCTGTGTTGTTCGCTCTGCGCTCCGGTCGCCCTTGCTTGTGACTAGCCTTTCGGGCAACGTAACATCTTTGGTGGAGCGCGCCGGGTATCGTTCCCAGTACCACGGAGCTCCGAAGCGGTCGTCAAACCGGTGCTACTACCATCATGGCCCCACCCAGCGAGTCGCCGACCACTTCTGCTGCTCCTTTCGTGGTCATGGCTTCGTCCCGTGACCCCGGTACATTTTCGGGAAACGACGGCACCGATGTCGACGACTGGTTAAGCCTCTACGAAAGAGTAAGCGCATATAACCGGTGGGATCAAACGTTAATGCTTGCTAACGTAATTTTCTATCTGAATGGAACGGCGAGGGTGTGGTTTTAAACCAACGAAGAACTTACCAGTTGGGATATATTCAAAGAGAAATTGCGAGCACTCTTCGGAAGACCTGACGATAGGCAGATCACTGCGAAAAAACAGCTTGCTTCTCGTGCGCAGTCGTCGACGGAAAGTTACGTGGCCTATATACAGGACGTATTGGCACTTTGCCACAAAGTCGATGCCACCATGAGCGAGTCCGACAAGGTGGGCCACGTGCTGAAAGGCATTGCTGACGATGCCTTTCATCTGCTCGTTTGCAAAGACTGCACAACTGTTGACAGCATTATCAAGGAGTGCCGTCGCTTCGAACAAGTCAAAAGCCGTCGCATTTCTCAGCAGTTTTCCCGACTTCCAAACACAGCCGCTACATCTTCTTGCCAGGACCAACGACTTCAAACTCAGGTGCCCTCAGAGTCTCCTCCTGTCACCGACACTGTGACAAGAATTGTTCGCCGTGAACTCGAAGCCCTAGCCCCTGTGGTAACATCATCGACCACACCTAATGACACACTGCCTTCCGTGTCGCTTATTCAGGCTGTCGTGCGGCAAGAACTCGCCCATCTCAACCTCCCTCCGGCTTTGTGCGCAATCGGAAACTCGTCCCCACAGCCAACACCTCCAGTCCCTTTCCGTCCCACCTATTATTCACCACGGCGTTACCGCGATCCGAATGAGTGGCGCACGCCAGACGACCGCCCAATCTGTTTTCAATGCTCTCGGGTCGGCCACATTGCCCGCCACTGCCGCAGCCCCTGGTCGTCACCCCCGCGAGACACCTCCTACTACCGTCCAAACTACACACGCCACTTTTCACCCCGCCGCCCATCCGAGACGTCTGAGGCCGCCGATCAACGTCCACGACAGTCCTCCCGTTCGCCTTCGCCGCTGGCCCGCCGCTCACGCTCACCGCAGTCGCCTCGTGTTTCGACTGCTGCGTCCTACCGCCCCTCTCATCGGGAAAACTAAGTGATGCAGCTCCCGGAGGTGACGCTGCATCAACGACCCGGACCTCAAACCCTCTACTGACGACTCGACCCAATCTGCTAGACGTTACAGTTGACGGTGTTCCTGTGCAAGCCCTTATTGACACCGGTGCCCATATTTCCGTGATGAGTGCTGCCCTCCGCCGTCGCCTACGCAAAGTCCTTACGCCTGCAACGTCCTGTGTGCGCGTCGCGGATGGTGCTATGCCTGCTGTCGAGGGACTGTGCACCGCTCGCGTGACAATCGGTGACCACAGTACGCCGGTTCAGTTCACCGTCCTTACCACATGCGCCCATGACCTCATTCTCGGTTTAGACTTTTTGTCGGATCATTCTGCCCTCATTGACTGCTCGCACCTTGAGCTTCCCCAACTCAATCCTGACCCCATCGACTCGTCGCTCCGGTTGACCTGCCCCGACTATGCCCACCTGCCCCCTCAAGCCTTATCTTTCGTTTCCCTCACACCTTCTCGCCCTGTTCCCGATGGTGACTACATCGTTGCGCCAGTCCTTGACCTCGCACTGACCCGCAGTGTTGTCCTGCCCCATAACATCGCCACCGTCACAGCCAACAACCTGTCTCTACCTTTCTTGAACCTCGGCTTCTCCTCACAGCTGCTTCCAGCCGGCATGTGCGTCGCTACGTTGTCCCCACTCGCCCAGTGCCATGTGGCTCCATTAGATGCCTCTCCTAATCGCGACCCACCAGACCCACCGCGGTCCACTCCGCTGTCCTCGGACGCATTCACGACCATGATGCCCACCGATCTCCGCCCCGCCCAAACTTCTCAGCTTCGTGACCTTCTCCAGTCGTTCTCTGACATTTTTGACGTCTACAACACCTCACTGGGCCAAACTCTCGCTGTGACGCACCGCATTGACACCGGCGATGCCCCTCCCATTCGCCGCAGGCCCTACCGTGTCTCCCACGCCGAGCGCAAGGTCATAAACAACGAGGTCTCAAAAATGCTTTCCAAGAACATAATCGAACCATCCCACAGTCCCTGGGCCTCTCCAGTGGTACTAGTGAAGAAAAAGGACGGCTCATGGCGGTTTTGCATAGATTATCGACATCTCAATAAGATCACTAAAAAAGACGTCTACCCCCTGCCGCGTATTGACGACGCCCTTGACTGCCTACACGGAGCCAAATTCTTCTCCTCCATAGATCTTCGTTCTGGCTACTGGCAAATTGCCGTCGATGAGAAGGACCGTGAGAAAACCGCTTTTGTGACCCCTGATGGGCTATATCAGTTCAAAGTAATGCCTTTTGGCCTATGCAACGCGCCAGCCACATTTGAGCGCATGATGGACGCCCTTTTGCAGGGATTTAAGTGGACCACTTGTCTGTGTTATCTGGACGACGTCGTTGTATTTTCGCCTACATTTTCATCCCACCTAGAAGACCTTTCCCAGATTCTTTCCCTCTTTCGTCGTGCCGGCCTACAGCTTAACTCCTCGAAGTGCCGTTTCGCGAGACGCCAGATCACTATTTTGGGCCATATTGTTGATTTCCAGGGGGTTCACCCTGATCCCGATAAGATCCGGGCCGTGAAAGACTTTCCCCTTCCCCGATCTTGCCACGACGTCCGAAGCTTCTTGGGGCTTTGCTCGTACTTCCGTCGATTCATCCAGGGCTTCGCCGACCTCGCCCGTCCCCTTACCAACCTATTGAAGAAAGACGCCACCTTCGTCTGGGGACCTGACCAAGAACGAGCCTTCGCCACTTTGATCGCCAAGCTGACCACCACACCAGTTTTGGCGCACTTTGATGTTGCGGCCCCCACCGAAGTCCGTACTGACGCCAGTGGCTACGGCATCGGCGCTGTGCTCTCTCAGCGACAATCCGGTCAGGACCGTGTCATCGCCTACGCCAGCCGCCTTCTTTCTGCGCCCGAACGCAATTACTCCATAACAGAACGTGAGTGCTTAGCCCTTGTCTGGGCAGTTGGCAAATTCCGTCCTTACTTATACGGCCGCCCTTTTACGGTTAAAACCGACCACCATGCGCTATGCTGGCTCTCCTCTCTGAAGGACCCTACAGGGCGGCTTGGGAGATGGGCATTGCGTCTGCAAGAGTATGATTACACCGTGACTTACAAGTCTGGCAGGTTACACCAAGATGCCGACTGCCTCTCACGTTACCCCATTGGCCAGTGTGACTTGTTTGGCACTGCCACCGAAGCCGACCTGTTTTCTATCTCTGTCCTTGCCAACATGGGCGAAGAACAGCGCCGCGATGACGATTTGAGATCAATTATCGACCGCCTCAATTCCACCCCGTCTGATCCCTCGATGCGGCGCTTTGTGCTCTCTGACGGAATCTTGTATCGCCGCAGCCTCAATCCGGATGGCCCCAACCTTCTACTCGTTGTCCCCAAGCACCTTCGTCCTGCTATCCTTCATGAACTCCATGATCTCCCCACTGCTGGCCACTTGGGTGTATCGCGTACATACGACCGTGCGCGACGTCGCTTCTTTTGGCCCGGCCTGTTCCGCTCCGTACGCCGCTATGTTGCAGCCTGCGATGAGTGTCAGCGCCGGAAACGCCCTGCTACTCTCCCAGCTGGCACACTTCAACCTATTGATGTGCCCCCAGAACCTTTTCATCGCGTCGGCTTGGATCTTCTGGGTCCGTTTCCAGAGTCCACCTCCGGCAACAGATGGGTTGCAGTTGCCACGGACTACGCCACCCGTTATGCGATCACGCGGGTACCGCCAACCAGTACAGCTACAGATGTTGCGGACTTTTTGCTATACGACCTCATATTGCACCATGGTGCTCCCCGCCAGCTTCTTACCGACCGCAGCCGCTGCTTTCTGTCCAAGGTTGTCTACGACATTCTTCAATCCTGCTCTACTAAGCACAAGCTCACCACCGCCTATCACCCGCAGACAAACGGACTTACTGAGCGTCTCAACCGCACTCTGACTGATATGCTCGCTATGTACGTTTCCCCCGACCACCGCGACTGGGACCTCGCTCTCCCGTATGTTACCTTCGCATACAACTCCTCCCGCCATGATACAGCCGGTTACTCCCCATTTTACCTTTTATACGGCCGCGAGCCCCAATTGCCTTTGGACACGCTGCTGCCTACTCCTGCTGCTCCGTCCTCTGAATACGCCCAAGACGCCATTGCCCGTGCTGACTACGCCCGTCAACTTGCACGCTCCCGACTTCTCGCCTCGCAGGCCTCCCAGCAGGAGTTCTACAACCGCCGTCACCGCACAGTCTCTTTCTCTCCTGGCTCCCTCGTCTTGCTTTGGTCCCCATCTCGCCGCGTCGGCCTCTCCGAAAAACTTCTGTCCCGTTATGTTGGCCCGTACCGTGTCCTGCGCCAGGTAACTGCTGTCACTTACGAGATCGCTCCAGCCTTCCAGCCCGCTTCCTCCCGCCACCTTCAACGTGATATCGTCCACGTCTCTCGCCTGAAACCCTACCTCTCGCCCTGCCGCTCGACGTCCTCCAGTACACCGTGACGGTGTTTTTCCGGACGGGGGGCCATGCAACGGATATTCACAGAAGACGATGAGAAGGAAGTGCCTGACTGGTGTGCGCGCGCTATTGTTCGGTGCTTGCTGTGTTGTTCGCTCTGCGCTCCGGTCGCCCTTGCTTGTGACTAGCCTTTCGGGCAACGTAACAATATTGTCCCAGCTGACCTCAGCATTGACCACTTAACAGACAACTGCATCACAAAACCATCACCAACAAACTGAGAAGCTGCTCAAGTGCATCAAACTTTCACACGCAGTTCAACAGTACTGGCAATGAATGGCTTCTACGTGGTAAACAAAACACAAAAATTCTTAATAATCTTGACAGGCGTGTGAATTGCGTGAATTTGAGCATAGCGCGCTTATTTAAAGAAAATCGCGCGTTTCTCTCGTCTTAATACGCTCACTGGGGCCACGCATCGGCAGATTTCGTCTGTCGTACCCGTCTGCTCGACAAGTGAATTTGAGCATAGCGCGCTTATTTCAACAAAATCACGCGTTTCTCTCGTCTTAATACGCTCACTGGGGCCACGCATCGGCAGATTTCGTCTGTCGTACCCGTCTGCTCGACAAGTGAATTTGGGCATAGCACGCTTATTTCAACAAAATCGCGCGTTTCTCTCGTCTTAATACGCTCACTGGGGCCACGCATTAGCAGATTTCGTCCGTTGTACCCGTCTGGTCGACAAGTGAATTTGAGCATAGCACGCTTATTTCAACAAAATCGCGCGTTTCTCTGGTCTTAATAAGCTCTTGGGGCCAACGCATCGGCAGATTTCGTCTGTCGTACCCGTCTGCTCGACAAGTGAATTTGAGCATAGCACGCTTATTTCAACAAAATCACGCGTTTCTCTCGTCTTAATACGCTCACTGGGGCCACGCATCGGCAGATTTCGTCTGTCGTACCCGTCTGCTCGACAAGTGAATTTGAGCATAGCACGCTTATTTCAACAAAATCACGCGTTTCTCTCGTCTTAATACGCTCACTGGGGCCACGCATCGGCAGATTTCGTCTGTCGTACCCGTCTGCTCGACAAGTGAATTTGAGCATAGCACGCTTATTTCAACAAAATCACGCGTTTCTCTCGTTTAATACGCTCACTGGGGCCACGCATCGGCAGATTTCGTCTGTGGTACCCGTCTGCTCGACAAGTCACTAAAAAAACAATTTCGTAACCGCCGCGGACGTGCTCTTTCGCTTGGCGAACAGGCGGCGGCCACTCCGGGCAGGGCTGCTCTAACGAGCTGGGCGGTTCCGGCGCGACAGCGTAGCTGTAGGCGGAGGAGAATGTAAAAGGGAGAGAGAACAAATAGTCTGGCCACACTGGGTTTTAGTTCACAATCTGGCAACCTTATAGCCTGGCAACACTGAGAGTCGCGCATGTCTGGCAACACTATAGCATGGCAACACTGGGATAGCAGACGGCGGGTACGTCTCACGAAACTCTGCCCTTCCAGGCTGATGGGGACGCTCCGAACTTGTTCTGTTCCAACAGCTCCTAAAATCCACGAATAAATTTACCTGGGAGGTCACACATGGACGACTTTTTCAATACTTACTAGCGTAAATCTTTTCTTCATGTTCTTCCAGCAGGTGCGCAGCTGTTCCCATGTAAAGTTATAATCCATACCGCGCTTCTCCCGCTCCAATTCTTTATACACTTCTTGGTTTCGCTGGCGCTTGCTGTCAAGAGCTTCGCTCACGTTTTTGGCTTCTATAAGCGCCAAGAAACATCGAACAGAATCTTCGCTCCATGCCGCGCGCGCGCTCGTACTCGTCATGGCACTCGTACTTGCTGCCATTTTTGCCTCAATACGTGACCGGAAAAAATATCTCCGAGTTCCTGCGCAGCGCGAGCCAGACCAGAGAGGAGGAAAGAGAGGAGGCACGAGAGGAGGCGCTAAGCCGATGCGGCAGCGTATACATGCTCCTTCCAACCGGGTCGGGCAGAGCCAACCCACCCCCTGCAGTCGGGCTGGCCCAGCTCGACTCGACGGTCCCTTTGCTCGACCCCCTACCGTATACATGAGCCCGACAACCGGTTCTCGGCCCGACAGCCTGCTTAACCCGACTTTTGTCGGGCTCATGTAAACGCCCAGGACAGGGACGCTTCGCGTCAGATGTGCAACGAGCTGCGAGTGTTTTAGCACCGACAGGGTGTCGCACGCCGACTGCTCACCGCGTCTTGACGGATACCGGACGCGGCTCAACCTAGCTACGAACGCTTCGTTCGGAGGTTCGACAGTCGGCGACAGTGCGGCTGGCTGGTGTTCGGTGATAGCGCCAAAGCTCTAAAGTCGGAGCATCAGCGGTTCTCAAGAAACGGCCGTGCGCAGGAGACGCCACTGGACAGAATGAAGACCGCAGTAACGGCCAGTTGAGTTATGACACCGGCCGAACTTCGGGGGGCGTCTGCTGGGTCAGCGGTAATCCGACACGCAATGGGGATGCGGTTCGGCGCTCCCGGTTGTTGTGCGCGACGGTAGCGGCTGGGGTTAGGGCCGATAACTACCCTCATTCCGAGAGCCGTCAAGGTCACGGGTCCTGAGGAGACCAGCGCACCCGTGGAAGTGCGTTGCTGTTCTTTTTAAGTGTTTTGCTTTTCTTTCATCAGGGGAGAGAGTTTGTCTAATAGGAGGTATTCGCTGAGGCCGCTCCACCAGACGGTGCGAGCATCGTCGCGGCAAATGCGCCATGTTTTCGGTCGTTTCACGCCAGCTCGCGCAGTGTCACGGTACGCCTTGAGGTACCCGGCCTGATCTGTTGGTGATCCGTAACATATTTACGCGTTGTTAAATGCGTCAGCGACCACTTATATTTGTGGAACGCTTATTGTGCATGAAGTTTGCAGCAGAATTCTCGGTGCCGTGATATCTCAACTCATCAGCAAAACTGGCCGGCTGCGCAGCACGCCAGAACGCACACGACTTGCAGCTTTTAATATCTATTGATAACTGTCAGCTAGTCATGCAGGGTGCATCGTGGATAAACAGCACGATTAATTGCCGAAATTCCGAAACTGGCGCCGCAGAAACTCATATTTCCAGCGGCTGTAGTCCGCGAACGGCTGAAGCTTCACATGTGATGTTTCAGCAGGAAGGTAAACGTCATAGCCGCCTTGTTTACACGACAGAACGGTCAAGAAAATACTGTCACGCGCTCGCAGCACGAACGGTAGACTTAGCGAGAATGTTATGCAGTTTTGGTCGTAGCTACGTAGCGCTGCTTCGAATGCACAAGACTAGTCATTTCGCAGCAACGCAGTGTACAGCCATTCCACTAGATTCAGTAGTACGTCACTTTCAGCAGATAGAGGTGACAAGTTAAGCTACAGCTAAGCAAACAGACCCTTCCTATTACTCACCTCTCTAAAAGCGGCACTTCGGCCTTTAGCATCTCGGCCGTCGGCACCCTAAGCACGGCTCTTGGACTCACTTGCTTGTCAGGTAATTGCACCCTCTCATAGGTTTGTATGCTTTAATTCCTTGGCCTGTCAGCAAACTTAAGATGTGCACAAGGTGGGGCCTCGATTCCGATGAATTCAACGCGCGGCAGCAGTCCTGTACGTCGCACACCATGCCGGCGCCTCCGCATTCCTACGGGGGTCGACCTTTTCACAAAGTGGAACCTTTTGAGCGTGCCCGCTCTTTTCTGCTTCGCGCAGTTCACGGAATATTCACTCAGTCACGCGGTGTTACGGGTCGGACAGAAATTATCTGCGGCGAGACGCGAAATACACTCGCATTTCAAGCATCACCAGCTATTTAAACGCTGCGACTGGCTGCGGCGGACGCGCGCGCTACCACCAACATGGCGAATGCCGCGCCGGCCGCTAGCGCCCCTTGCGGAGTGGAAGTGTGGGGCGTGGCACGTAACCCAGGGAGCCAATCCGTCTGTGTCCATTCTCGGAATGTACGATTTTGAAGTGAAAATGATGTCCTTTTTACACTATGAATTTTTGAGAGAGGGTTATGTGCCTGAAGGAAAGTGGAGGGCGGGCCACACGGCTGATAACCAATAATACTAAGAGACATATACAGAATACGTCTATTTAGGGCAGGTAGTGAAAGCTGATCCGAATCATGAGAGGGAAATAACTAGAAGAATAAGAATGGGGTGGAGCGCATATGGCAGGTTCTCTCAGATCATGAATGGCAGTTTACCAATATCCCTCCAGAGAAAAGTATACAACAGCTGTATCTTACCGGCACTCACCTATGGAGCAGTAAACGTGGAGGCTAACAAAAGAGGGTTCAGCTTAAGTTAAGGACAACGCAGCGAGCTATAAAAAGAAAAATGATAGGTGTAACGTTAAGAGATCGGAAGCGGGCGGAATGGGTGAGAGAACAAGCCCAGCGATGGGTTTGGTGGCGCATTTGCGCTTACTCTGGGTAAAAGACTTGTCCGCCATGAAAGGAGTGGTAATTTACCCAGAGGAGGAGGCCATATGGACCAGAACCTTTGCTGCCTATTCCGCTTATTTCGGCTCTTCGTAGTGGCAGACGGTGAATATTTCTGGTAACTTTGATCTAAACACGCAAGTACTCCACTTAAACATTATATGAACAAAAAGGAACCACGAAATGCCATCTCACGCGTCAAATTAGAGCATGAATATGCCAGCAGTGAAGCCGAAAAGAACCTTTTACAAGGTGCATTTAGCGATGCAACACCCGAGCCAGTTAAAGATTTGGCCGGGTGTACATAAATCTTCAGTTTTGCATCCCCTGCAAGTCCTCCGTTGTCGCCGAATATTGTCTGCTAGACCTTCAGCCTTCCAGACACACCCCTGGTGAAAGCAAAAAAAAAAAAAGGAACCTTTGAAATTTTACCCGGTCTTCACGCCTGCCCCATGCTTCCACATGGTGGCCTACGCGTAGTTAGTGTTTAGCCTCATTTGTTTTAAGACGTTCTTACAGTAGGACGCCGCTGTACCCTTCCAAACTCTGCCGGTGATCTCTTCCTTTTGGTATACGCGCCGGGCCGCAATTGGCGGCGCTTCTCTACCAGCGAGCAAGTTCTGCGGGCTAGCAGCAGGCCCCAGCTAGTGTTATTGACCTTCGTATTCCTTTTGCTTACCGCTAGCGGTATTCAGGCAGCACAAACACGGCAAGGCTATTTCGCGTCAAAGAAAAATGATTGCTTTTCAAAAAAAACATGGACATCAGGAAGTTCTCTTGGAAAAGGTTTTGGTGCTGTCTTTTCATTCTTCTGACTGATTTCTTGAAAAAAAATGTGAATTTAAAAGATGTAGATCACTTTGACAAATGGCCGGCTAAAGTGTTCGCAACGAGGTATCGTCCCAGTAGTTTTTTCTTAAAGCTCTAAAACATAGCGCACGAAATTCAAATACATAACAGTGGTGCTACTTGAGCGTCCCAGATAAAAAAAATCGTTTAGCGTATATCCCACGCCTAGTGCAAACACAATGCTCATTCGGAGACCCGTTTTGGCTCGAACACCTCGTATATTGCCATATGAAATAAAACTGTGATTCGCTCTCTGTTCCTCGACAGCGGGCGCTTTTCGGGGCGCAAGACGCGTGCATCTCCCGACGGAGAGTAAAAAAAAAAAAAGAGGAGGCCTTTTTTTTTTCTCTCTCTGCCCGCGCACTCGCGCATCGCCGCCGATGGTGATGATGATATTGTGGCATAGCCCTTCGTAGCGGGCGGGCACAGACTTTGTGCCCTAGCCGAAGAAAAAACGAATAAGAAGAAATAAAAAAATTAAGAAAAGAACGAAGCACACGCAACCAGAAGTCACAACATATGTGCACAGCGACTACGTCTGGGTCGGTTCAGTTCGCGGAACAGGACACCGCCGCGTCATCTGCCACCATCGTTGTAGCCGGGCCTTCGTGATGGACACGGCTTTCGTTGGTGTGCGCCTATTAGCACGGTTAGCACCGCGCTCTCCCTCGTCTTCCCCTTCGCCTGCCTCAAATCCCAACGCCAGTGGGAAGGTGGCGCCATCTGCATGTGGAGGGGTCCTGCAGATAGCGGCTTGCACGGCGGCGGAGGGGTCGAAGTGGCGGCGGTACACGAGAGTGCGCAGCGCAGCACGCGCCTCGAAGAGAAGAGCGCTGCCCCCGCTGTTGTACAGCTGCTCCGGGGCGATTTCCTTTTTATGCGCGCGGTACAGCTGAAGCGTCGCTTTCTTCTGCATATCGGATTCCCAGTGGGCCCTTACTTTGCGGCTCGGTTGGCGTTCGGTTTCTTCGGTGCTCTAGTTGGTCTGGGCAAGGGAAACCGAATTTGCCGCGCAGCCGTTGGACGCGAGCACGCCATTGCGTTCTGGTCCCTTTAAAGTATAAAGTACCGAAACACTCGGCTAGCCCAGTGGGTGTGAGGTAGTATGCGCAGCTGCTCCTCGAAGGCGATTTTGCTGCTGGCCTCTCGAGCCTCGAAGGACGACCAGCCGACGTCGCCCTGGATTGCCTCAACGGCGACTCGACCATGGCACCCCAGGGCCACTCGGCCAACTTCGTGCTGTCCGCGCTCTAGCCAGGCACGTGTGGAGGCCGACATACACACGACGGCATTTGCAAAGGGGCCTGCACGGCCTTCCACAGCTCACGCACCATCACAGACAACGTCTGCGCAAAATGCAGAAGGCGCGCTGGGAGGATAGTCGTACACGCTCCTCGTGTGCAGCGTATAGGCCTCCTTGGGCACTAATGGTGACGCCGAGATAGCGGTATTCGGGGGTCTGCGGTATGGGCTCTCCGCTTGGCAGATGCACCGTGGAGGCGCTGGTCTTGTCGCCCGCGAAGCGCAACACAGCTGACTTCTTCACGTTGAAGCATAACCCCAGCTGTCCTAGATAGTCGGCAGACAGTGAGATCAGCTGCTGTAGCTGCGCCTCATCTTCGGCCAAGAGCACGATGTCGTCCGCTAACACAAGGCCCGGGAGAGTCCAGACCTCCGGGATGCCGTCCCGTGTGCATGGGAGGGTAAGCCAATGCCGGACCGAACCAATGGTGCTCCAGCTCTGCCGTGTAGAACATGTAGAGGATCGGCGACACCGGGCATCCTTGTTTAAGCCCGATCTTCACCTTTACAGGCTCAAAGTGGGCATCGGCAAAGAAGGTCACCACTGTGCTGCTGCAGTTTAGGCGGCGAAGCAGTCGGATCCACTCTGATGGCATTCCAATAGCTGCCATTCGATGAAGCAGTGGCTCGTGGGGAACGCTGTCGTAAGCCCTGCTTACATCGAGGAAGCACGCCACCAGCCCCCGTGACTCCTTAATTGCGAGCGATCCCTACACACTGTGTCAGCGTGAAGATGTTGTCCTCGAGGCGACGCCCCTGTCGGAATCCATTCTGTAATTCCGAGAGTAAGTTCTTCGCCTCGGCCCACGCCACTATCCAGCCTTTGACAACCTGCGCAAACACCCTGTACAGCACACTGGAGATGGTTAGGGGTCTATAGTCCTTGATGGAGCCTCGGTCTCCGCCCTTTTTAGGGAGGAGGCACACCTTCACGCGAAGCCAGTCCTCAGGTACAGGGTCGCCGGCGATAATTCCATTAAAGAGCTCAGCAAGCTGTTCCCGTGCCTCTTGGCCGGGGCATTTCTCCAGGCCAGCGGGAATGTCATCCAAGCCTCGTGCTGTGTTGGCTCCCACACGGGCTATGGCCCGCTCAAGCGCCTCTGTTGTCACCGACCGCGAGTCGGAGGATGGGGCATTGCTACTACATGGTGTTGGTATTGCAGCGGTATCCGCTGGAGCGCAGGCCTGCTCCTCCGGCCCGGCATGGTACCCATATATTCCCTGTAGATGCTCCGTAAGGTGTTGTGCTAGGTCAGTGGTGGTTGTGCCTGTGGCGGCGTCCCGTAGCACATGGGGTGGTGGTTTTCTGTCCAAGGAGGACACATAGGCCCAGAACTTGCGTGGGGCGTTATGACCCGCTCTCCTGAGCTCGTATAACTGTTCTTGGTTGCACGCTGCTATTTTCACCTGGATCAGCAATTGTGCCTCCCTCTTGCGACGGAGGTACTCCTGCCAGGCCAGGTGACATTCTTCAGCGGAGAGATATTTCACACCTCTGCGATGGAGGCGATTAGCTGTACGTCGCGCCTCGAGGACAGTCTTGGCTTCCCTGTCCTACCATTCTTTCGACGCTTTCCTCCTCTGGAGTGGACACAGACTTCGTGCTGGCGCATGATTTGTTGCAGTTCTCCGATGTTCGGTGTACGAGGTGGCCTCCATGCGCGCTGTACTCTGCTCAGAAGCGTCGGCCACAGCTTCATACTAACTCACTTGGAATTACCGTAGTGCCGGATCGCGACTCTGTTTAGCAGAAGTGTTACGTACAGGATCTGACAGCGACAGACAGATGCGGTTACGGTCACTGCCGACAGTGTACAATCCATCTTCGTCAATGTGCACCCTATTGATGCTGGCTGCCAATTTGGGCGACACAAGCGCATAGTCTATGGTGGACCGACTGTTCCGGGCACTCCACATGAATTGTCCTTCGTAGTCTACCCTGAGGTTGGCTATTTCGAGGCTGAGTCCGTGGGCCTAGTTGAGCAGGAGGTCATCATTGTGGTACTGGTAGCGATCAAGAGACTGAATATGTCCATTGAAGTCCCTCATGAGCACCACCTCCCTCTTCGATGCCCATCTCCGGATGTCCTCTGTGAGGCAGTTCATACTGTGGGCATTCCCATCGTGTTGTCCACGCGTCACGGCGAGGTATACCACGCCGACAACAACAGGCATGCCCAGGATTTGGCCGGCCATCCAAAGGTGTTCCTCGCACTTGCCTGTCAACGGCTCCCACTCTGAGTCGCTTCGCCATAACATTCCGACACCGCCTCCTTTTCTGGATCCATGTTCGCGATTTCATCCAGCCCAGTGCCACTTGTGGACAGGGGGCTCCTTTAGGTCCCGAAGGTGTGTCTCGGCGACCGCAAACAGGGTGAAGGTCTCTTGGTCCAGTGTCCGAAATAGCTCTTCCCATTTTGCCTCCTTCCGTGCGCCATGGAGATTCAGGAAGCCTATGTTGACTGTGACAGGTCGGTAGCGGCGGCGTGGGCGGCGCCGTCGACGTAAAGCCCCTCGATAATTTGAAAGTAGCGACACTCTCCTCCACTCTGGCGTTTTCCTCCTCGAATATCCTCGCCCGCCGGCTGCGCGCGCTGCACACGGCACGCTTTTTTGGCCAACGCTCGCTCGCCGTCCGGGCAGTTGGCTGACACATGCGCGCGCTCTTAAGTTCGCGCTTTTTCCACGCTCTGCTATTGAATAAAAACACGAGAAAGACATGCGACACGCGTGACTACCAATAGCCACATAAATTAGCGTCTCGTACGCGCAATGAAAGTGAAAATTACGAGCGCTTGCGGCACGAACAAAACCACTTGCTGCATACATCTCACATTCTTTTTGACTTTTCAATACCGTCTGTCTCAACACGGCATAGTATATGAAGCATAATATTTACAATATATTTGAACATTCCTGAATATTTTCAGCATACCAATGTTTAGTTAAATGTAGATTCAGTTCGAACTAATTATCGTCGAAGTACAGTTTATGAAGTTGTTCACGAGTGGAGTTTCAGAAGTGGGATGGTTGCTGGGAACAAGCTGTGGCATTTGCTTCGATGGCCGTCCTAAAGTTTTTCATTAAGGTTCAGTCTGAGTTTGGCACCGCGCAGTGCACATGCAACGGCTTAATCGTTTTTGTAGTTGAGAATTTTCGCGGCGACTTGAAAACGAATATGAACTTTTTTCTATTAAGCATGAAACGACTTCAGCTCCCGCTGTCGGAGACCTTGAGGTGGTGTCGAGCCGAAGCCGAGAGCCAAAGATCCGCGCACCGATTTTCCGTCATCCAAGGAAAGTGTCCGCACCCCAAAATTTGGCCCTCTCAACCACCGAAATTTGACCTTGTCCGAATTTCATCAAAATTGGTGTCAAGCCTAATTTTAATATGACCAATTCAATGGTGAGCTCCAAAATTAGGTGGGCTATCCTCAAAATTTGTCTCTCTGGAACCCACAAATCTGACGTCGTCCATATTTGACCAACATTGGGGTCCAACCTAATTTGACTATTGAAAACTCAGTGTTGGCTTCCAAATTTAGGTAGACCACCCCCAAAGTTTGGCACACTTGGGCGTTTTCCGCCCACATTCTATTCCTTTTTAAATCTGCTTAAAGGGAAAGTGTATAGGTTTTAGAAATCAACGAGCTTAAGAGGGTCGAATGTGTGAAACTTGCTGGTAAAGCATGCGAAGTATTTTTGGGCTAGCACTTGAAATAGTAAAGTAATCGCCGATTTAAATCCGGACGCCCTTCAAGCTTCTCCGCAGCGCACAACGGCAAGTGGGGGGCGCATGATGACGTCATCGAAGGTATTGGTACATTTCCAATGCACAAACGCCTGCTTTGAAGGAAAAAAACCAGCGCCACCGAAGGCAAACCCTGCCGAGAGTTGTTTGGCAGCGTCTAACGAGTCAGTGCAGCGTGTGGCTGACGACAGGGGTAATTTGAAATCATACCTTCCGTGACGTCACGCTGAGTTTCCCTGCACTCCTTCGGTGCATTGAGGATAAGCGCAAAATTCAATCGTCGATTACGTTACTATTTTAAAGGCTAGTGCAAAAACACTTGGCATGCTTTACCTACAGCCTATGTAGATTTCAATCCTTGAATATCGCGAAATTCTCAAAAAAGTGCTGCACTTGCCCTTTAAAGAGATGTTACGTTAGGAAAGAAAAAAAGTGATAGCAACGACCGTGACAAAACCCAAGAGAAAGTTATAGGGTCTTAGCAATTTGGTCAGCTACAGTCAAGGCTATCCTAAAGCAAGTGCTTGACTAATATAAGTCTTGAGTATAAATACAGTCACAATATGACACACAGTTTTTCAGATGCAATGTTTATTACAGATGAGTCGTGTAGTTTTACGCCGAAAATACACATAAAAACCACGAATAAGCCAGCTGTGGACATCTGTTATCCGTTGGGTGCAGTCCTCAAAACAAAACACAGAAAACAAAAACATACTTAGGGAAATTAAACAGCTCAGATGTAGGCCTATAGTTTTTGAGCGGATGATGTATTCAACAAAAGGCTACGCGACCATGCTCAACTAAAGCAAATGATGACAAACTGTAACAATTAATATACAAAAATGGAAAGCATAGGATATTTACAATACTTGAGTACATTCAGGCAACAATGGAAAGCATTGAAGTGAATAAAAAATGAATTATTTATGTGAATGCAATATGAGATCTCTTCCGAGAATGTGGCATTGATAATCTCACCTGATAGAAGCGTAACGGTTCAGCAAAACAACAGATAAGCGTAGATCGTTAGACAAGTTGCATGCATAAAAAAAATATAAGTTAAATCTTGCTCGGGACATGCGCCGTATTACTGCGATGTGCACCATTACCAGAGGTTCGAAAATTTTACCGCACCGCGGATACCGCTGCAGCATACCAACACATTTGCTTCCACGCTTGCTACCACATGCACACACATTGTATGCATCAGCCGCCGCTGTTATAGCACGTTGAGCGGAACCATGAAGTGACACCAATAACACGCATAACGACGTAAAATGATCAATTAATTAAGTGAGGTTGTTAGCTTTTGTGATGCGCATGCATGGAGTTTCAGTATACACAGTCGCTTGGAAGAAATACACAGTTGCTCGCAGCGGCGGGCAGTCTTCGTCGGGGTAAAGTTCTTGCGGCCAATGTTGTGCAGCCGCTGTTTATGCGAAGCATATTGCTAGAGCTATGCCCCACGCCGTCACCGTGGCTGTACGCGTCCAACCACGTGACACGATGACGTCACACCACGTGACAAGATGGCGTCATGACAGATGAGAATCAGGTCCCCCACCTCGCGCCGTGGCTCGGAGCTGTACGCGACCAACCACGTGACACGATGACGTCACGACAGATCGACGTCACCTTAATTTGGGTCCCAGCACACACATCCGTCCCCGGTAACGAGGCGGCCCACATGTTAGCCCGAGATCTCTACTTCCGGGTAACTGTAGAGCCACCCGACCCCCAGGGGATGGACGAACGTTTGCAAACATACGCGGAAATCGCCGTGCACTACAGGTTAGTCAGGCGTCTAATGCCACCACCAGATCCAAACATAACCAATACAGAGGCCATCGCCTGGCGACGATTACAGGCCGGAAATTTCGTTAACCCTGTCTGGTTATTTCAAACCACGTTAGACGATAAAAAAGATGACAAATGTAAGACCTGCGGAGCGAGGTGGACCCTCGATCATATAATTTGGCAATGCCCTGGATCCCCGGGTGCTGAGGACAATATTAAGAGTAGAGAAGCCTGGGAGGCCCTTCTGCGAAGCGAGGTCCCCGCCGACCAGAAACGAGCTGTCCGCCTGGCGGCTGAAGCCGCGAAGAGACAATGTATCTTCGCCAGTCTTTAGTCGCGGAGGTCCCATCCCCCGTCCCCTAGGCCTGCGTGCCAGGGACGGGGAGTAGGGGGCCTCCTACATCGGTGGAAATAAAAGTTGTTATCATCATCATCATCATCCGTCACGCGCTGGGAGAGGGAGAACGATGCCATCGCACAGACGCCGGAATGTCCTCGAGCGGTATTCCCGCGCATTTCGAACGCGCGTTCACACTCGGTGTAGGTGAAACGCTCGCTCCACCGGGCAGGCGGACGCGGCTTCCGTGGCAATCCAGGCGCTCACCCAACGCGCGTCTCGGGGTTAGTCGGCGTTCCGCTGTAGTCATGCCGTTGTCTTCCCCCACGACGAAGGCTTCTAGTGGTTGTATTAAAATGACCAAGTATTCAACCAAGGAAAGCCATGTATTACCAAGCCTAGCCATCAATATGCTTCGCATCTGACAAGGCTTAACCTTAGCTAAGCCTCAGCCATTTTTTTCTTCTAATGCTGTCTTTCTTGCCGCTCGGAATCGCGAAAAGAACAAAGGCTTTTTCACGCCGGTTTGTGCACTGAAATGCGCTACAACTCGGCATAGTGCTGCACTAAAAGAGCGCGAATAACGCGAAGTGCAAGCGCACAATGCCAGGGAGCTCGGTCGTAGCAGCGGCGGCTGGCTAAATAATGGCGCCGACGAAAAATGAAAACACAAAAAGAGCGAACTTTCCGCGCGCTTTTCCCGGAGACCGCCCGCGGAGCCAATCACCGTTGAGAAAAGCGCCGATGGGAGAGGTGAGAGAGGAGGATCGGCGAGGGTGCGCGGCGCGGCGGCATAGTTCACAGAAAGACGCTACTTTCAAATTATCGAGGGGCTTTACGTCGACGTCCTAGTGGGGCATTCGCGCCCCTTAAGCGTGGCCCACATGGAGCGTTTTTCCGGGCGATTCGTCGGCGTCGACGGCACCGGAGCGTTTTTTTGCCGCCGGAGAGGACGTTTTTGCCAAATCGTCGGGTTCTGTCGAAACAGAAAAAAACGTCGACGCCGCGCCGACGCCGGGAGAGGGCAGCGACAGAGGGCCAATGAGAGCCGGAGCGGGCATCACGTGACTCTGGCTCGAGCCACGCCGGCCGAGAGACGCGCTCGCGAGCTCTCTCTGGCACTGTAGCTGCGTCGCTTCTCGGGTATCTGCGTCGTGTAATTGCGTCGTGCTTCCCGGAAAGACGGGCGTTTGGCGCTCCGAGGGTACCGAGTTCTAGTTCACTATAGTACCGGGGCTTAGGCTTCTGGTTTCTCGGCAGAAACGGCCGAGCAGCGTGTTGTCTTTCGGAGGAGTCGCTTTTAGCTGGCCGCGCCGTCCCTCAGGTAGCGCCATCTAGTGACAAGACGCCGAAGCTCATCAACGCTGTGTTGAAGAAATTTTTTATGCGTAATTACTGATAACTACAATGGGTGCGTTGCGAGCCTTTTTTCGTTCCAAGAAGAAAAACTGCAAATAGATGAAAATGTAGCAAGTGACTAAAAGCTAGACAACTGCTTCACCAGGTGTCGTTCTTGCGAGGTAAACACACTGTATTTAGTTAGGCCTAAGAGCTTGAAAATTGCCAAATTATCTGAAAAACAAGGTCTAGTTATCGCTTATACCTCTACGCGTGGGCAAGAGTAGGCGGAATAAAAGCGAACCGCTACCATTTGAGCGAGCTATCACGTCGAAGAATACAGCAGTGACATGTATTTATTCCGAAGTGGGCGAGCAGGGCGCCGCCATCTTGTCAACGTATCCCGTAACGCGCCCGTAGCCAAAGCCACCGTAGCGCGCGCCGCTCGGCTGCTGACCATGCGGGAGTGAATTCGTCGACGCTGGCGCGGGCGTCGGGCGCGCGGCGCGATTTCGCGGGTAAAAAACGCTCCATGCGGGCCAGGCTTTACAGCGCTTGCCGCGACCACTGCTGCAAGATGTGATGTCGGACAAGGTCGCCAACCATCTGGAAAAGGCCGACGCTCGCTAGCGCCATCTCTTGGTCGCAGCAAGCAAGACGCGGGTGACGTGAGCGAGCTCGCGCTGTGGCTGGTGCGTTCTCCGTGGGGCGGGCCTCCGTCGCCGCCGCTCGACGGAAACGTAGAGCAGGACCCGGCGGCACCGGCCGCCCGATTTGGGGGGGGGGGGGGAACGGTCCTAAAGCAGCCCCCTCCGTCAGCTGCCGGCGTGACGGAGGCGACGGAGCAAGGGAAAAACCGGCAGTGAGAATGTGGCCTAAGAGCTGCGCTCTAAAAAAATTCAAAGACAGTAAACTGCACAAAGGTGCCATAGTGGGATAACCATGATAAACTTAGACTCTCATTGTTTTTGATTTTTGACCTGTGAAGCATTTGTACCAGAGACGCATCTGTTGCAATGCTAATTTATAAGGGGGCCGGACCCGCGTAAACCCGTTGCCACGGCTTTAAGTGCATTCTCCTCACCTCAAAACAGAAAATAAAAGAATTTAAATTGAATTTTGCAATAAATATACTTGCTCGAGAGAGAGGTAGGCGAAAAAAAATGAAATCTAGGCTTACCGGCCTAGCACATCAATCAGCTAAAGCTTATTGGCATTAGCGGTTGAGATGTCTAGAATGGCAGGCCTATTTTGACTTTTCACAGGCGATTTCCAGTTTGGACGTCTCACAAGCCAGGTTTGGAGTCTATACGATCACGTTTATACTTGGTCTTGTTCAGCTCTGAGTCTTTGGTTCGATCGCGTTCTCGGAATTGTTCACGGACGCCAGGGACCGCTTTCACGAAGCAAATAGCGCAATTCTCAGTCTACTCTTATTCGCAGTCTAAACCCTACGTTAGTTTTGAGGAAAGGCACATACCTGCTCACTGGGTCAGTGGACAAAGCAATCGCGGCTGCCGTTGTACCCAGTAAATTGATTCTAAAAATGCGAAGGGGGAGATCAGTATGGCAGGACTGGCAGAGGCCTCCGGACGACAAACAAACGGGTGCGCCGCGTACTGCAGAAATTGCGTTTTGTTTGAAGTTGCTCAGACATAGATATGTCCACTGGAGAAGACGCTGGGTACATGGGCCTGGCCTACGGGCTTCGGTGAGGCAACGGTACAGCGCACTACATGCGCAGAAGAGCCACTGTGAACTGCAAGCAACGTTCTCTCAAGACGACGCAAAACAAATACAACACTGCATTCAAAGAAAGCGCGCCTCTTTGGTTTCCATGGTTCAGAGATTCACTGTTCACTCGGCACGCTGCAAACTTGGCGAGACGTTCTCGCGTGGCCCCAGCGCCACTCAAGATCGCGAACCTCGGGAGGCAGACATTTTGCATCTCACCCGCACTACTTGTTTACCGCCGTGCGAAGCTAGTCGTCGTTTAGATGCGAGCAGGCGACAAGCTCGGTGGCCTGAATTGGGTACTCTCGCAAAGATCAGCGTAAGGCCCGTTTCACATGCATGGGATTCTCGCCTGCGACGCTGCGAATTCGGTCGGTCTGCGACTGGGGAGGGCCGTCGGTCTAGCCGCAGACGGCCTGCGACCAAGTTCCGTCCGGTTGGAATTCAGTCGCAGCGCCGCTCTGCGACTGACCAATGGGCAGCGCCGAGACGGCACGTCACGTGACGTCACGCGCCGTCTCGGCGTGGGGTCACGTGGGAGCTGTTCATGAGATCGCAGCGTCATGAGATCGCGCTGCGACTGACCAATGGGAAGCATCGTGACGTCATGTCACGTGCGGTCACGCGTAGCAGAAGCGGATGCAGCGGCAAACACAAAGTGTGTTTTGGTTGCTGCGCGCGCACGTGGGCACAAGAACATGTCTGCTCCTCGAGGTGTTGAAGGCACGCGCGCGTGTTTTAATGAACTCCTCATCGATTAAGTGGAGAGGTGGCCACTTATGTGGAACGTGAAATCGAATGACTACAGAAAGAATGCAAACAAAACTGGACTGTGGGAGGAGGTTAGAGACGCCATGCAATCAATCGACCCCAACGGTGAGTACCACTTCATTTGGTCCATTTTTATTTTAGTATGTTTTTCTTAGCGCTGTTAATTGTAATGTCGTAGTTCTGAGAAGGAGTGATTGCGCCGCCCCTTGTTTGACAATAAACGATAGCCGGCTCGGAAGGTCGACGCAGGCAACATGTTCAATGCACGCTGTATATGTATGCAGCTGCACGTGCGGATTCTCGGCGTTTTAAACAGTGGTACTCTGCACTGCTTTGTTTAACGAGAACATAAAAACGCCATTAAGCCATAGTATACTGTGCTCTGCTAAAAAAAAAGAAATATCGAAAACGTCTTTTGCTCGCATATTTTTTCAGGCCTTATAATTGTTTACACACTGCGAAGGCCAACCACGTGCACAGTGTGGGCTCTCATTTCAGTAAAATTTCTATTCCTTAAACAAGAAAACTGACACTAAGCGTAATGACGCCCAGTCTTGTTCACGAATTGGGACTACACGCCTGTGCCCGGTTAAGTACCGTAAATTTTGCCGCTCAGCGCGAGACGAATGCCTCCGAGTTTGTTTACGGCTTCCGGTGGCGGCGAAATGGAAAAATAGTCGCGTGCTGTGCACTGTCGGTTCGCTATAAAGGCACTCAAGTGACCGGAATCATTCTGGACCTTTGAAATTACTGTGGCAGCTTTGCCAACATTTGTGTGCTCAAACGTCGAAATAACCTTATCCCGGCACCAAACCCGTCCTAGTTTTGTCTTGTGCTGTCACTATTTATGGTGGTATGCATTTTCACTCGCTGAAGTGAAGGCACGTTCAGGGGAATATCACTGAATATTCATTCAAAATATGAAGGAACCAAGCACTCGCCGAAACCAAGAAACGGATATGGGAATGTTTCTTAGTCATACTTGGCTCATTTTGCTGCTTTTAATGGAGTGTAGTTCTGTCAGTTTTGTTTTACACAAACAACTTGGGAACGCACTAGACAATTTCTGGAGCATGTGGGAAAGCGTTCATACTTCAATTCAGATAATTAGTTTCATTTGTAGCTAACTTTCATATATTTTTCAGTTACAGTTGATTGTGTACAGCAGAGATGGAGAAATTTAAAAGACACATATAGAAGGAAGCTCAGAGAACTCGAATGTGATTCAAGGAGTGGCGCTGGAGCGTTACCGAAGAGCAGGTGCTGGGTGCACCTTGAAAGGATGAGATTTTTAAAAGACCAGATGGAAGCACGTCAGTAAGTATTACTCCAGTGCAACTTTCCCACCAACATTTCATTTTACTTGTTTGCGATACTTTCAAGCGGAAACATTTAGGCATCATTTTCACAGAGAAAATGAATGTTGCATGTACTGCTTCTCAGGGTGTATTCTTCATCCACCACAATAATTGTTCACTGTGATGCCTCAATTTAGTTTGTGCAGCTTCATTGCAGCTGCGATTTCGTGAATGCCAGATTTGCGAAATAGTGATCAGTAGAGTCACAGGTGTATTCGCAGTGCTGGTGTGAAAATCTATCACTACATTCTCTTAGTGATCAATGTTTACGTAATGTGACCATCCTGCAGAGGACACAGCAGCATGGAGGTGGTGGCCGTGCACGAAGCGCTCTAAGACCACCCACGACCAGGGTCTCCAGCTGCAGAGTCAGCACCGGAAGCCTCTTTCGAGGACATTTTTTTGTGCCCTGAAGTGCCGGAGCCCAGCACCTCTCAGTCTGTGGCTGTGGATGAAGGCACGGCGAGCCAGTCTGCCCCGCAGCAGCCCAAAAAGCGGAGGAAAGCTCGGGAAGAGCTCGATGTTGTAAATGCACAGCTTGCGACTGTTCGAAGTGCATTACTGGCGCACAGGCCAGCAGATGCCGACGAACACTTCTTGCTGTCCTTAAAACCATATGTGGCAACTGTGCCAAGCAATTTGAGACACAATATGCAAATGGAACTCCTCAACATTGTAGGGCAATATGGGCAGGGTGTATATCCCACTCACCTGATGATAAATCCAGAATAAATAAGTAATAAGGGTGTAATTACTCATTGAGATCCACCCAAGCACAACCATACGGCTACAAAGGAAAGCTATACAGCTTTCCTTTGTAGCCGTATGGCTGCGCTCGGGTGGATGTCAGTACACCCTTATTACTTATTTATTACGTTATTTATTTATTTATTTATTTATTACCCTTATTACTTATTATTTATTACTTATTTTACTACCTGATGATAACGCCAGAATAGTAAGTAATAAAGATGTAATTACTCATTGACATGCACTCGAGCGCAGCCATACGGCTACAAAGCCGTAAAGCCATATGGCTGCAAAGCGCAGCCATACGGCTACAAAGGAAAGCTGTATAGCTTTCCTTTGTAGCTGTATGGCTGCGCTCGGGTGGATGTCAATGAGTAATTACATCCTTATTACAAATCTACTCCACCTTGGGGGATTCCCCTAAACATTTGATCCATCAGAATAAATAAGTGTGAAGAGATGCGGTATGTATGACACCACATTTATTTCACTGTGCTGCAGTTGCGAAAAGAAAAGATGGAGCAAAGAAGCCATGGCAAGTTATTACCTTGTAGGGCTCATAGAACAGTGGTATGAATGTGCTTTACTTAATGCCATGTGTTCAGGGGGAACAGCTGAAACAGGCTTTATGTTTTTTTCGCATACTATGCCTGCGCTGCAACCTATTTCAAGACAATATTATGTGCACTGGAAAAGAGAGAAAAACAGGCAGTGGCACTTGCTTTTTTGGTACAAAAGACGAATGAATGAGACCTGTTGACCACACGTGGCACACTGATGACAAAGACAAGGAAAACTGAGCTACCAGGACATTACAGTCACAAATATCTTGTTTAAATTGCTTAAAAAGAGAAGAGACCGCCCACTGCATTTACGTAGCCCAGCCATGGTTTCTGATTATGCTACTGAGGAGCACAAAAATTACGAAACTTTAGCGGCTAAAGTGGTGAAAGGCGAAAGCCTGAGTGCTGCATTCTGCTACACGATTGTTCACTTCAGATTTTGTTGCTGCTTTAATTAACTGCCAATTAATGACGCTTAAGCTTCGCGTTTAGGAGTGGAACGCGAAAGCGTGTTGTAGCGCTGCCAGGGAGTCCACGGAACGCCACCACCCGTTCGGCGCTATGCGTTGTCCTTTGAACGCAACGCTTTTTAAGGAAAGGAAATGGAGCTGTAATTCTCTGTCGTCTCGGTGGACACCTGAGCCGCACGGTACAGGAAGGGAGGAAGTGTGAGTGAAAGAAGAAAGAGGGGCCGTAGTGAAGAAAATGAAAATTGTATTTGAGGAAAGGAAGTTGCGCAGTAACTGTCTCACATATTTAGGTGGACACCCGTCAAAATTCGCGCGTGGTAACGTCACGACAGTTTTGACCAATGTGAAACGCGGACAAATACGCCTTGCTCGTCGGTAAATTCGTTTTTGAGGAAAGGAAATGTATCTGTCTCTCATATCTCGGTGGACACCTAAACCTCGCCGTAACGGGAAGGGAGGAAGATGGGAGTGAACGAAGACACCGTATTCACTAGGCGCACCTTTATTCATTCCAAACCATCGAGCTGGCATGGCGGAGTGGTAGCGTGCTCGACTCGCACTCCGGAGACCGGGGTTCGATTCCCAAGCTCGGCCAATTTCTTACTCGGTTTAATTTATTTATCTGGTGACTAGAAAGGTTAATTGGACTAATTGGTTAAGTAAGTAATTAACTAAACTCAGTCAAACTTACTTGGAGCATCACTATACGATCCCTTTAATTGGTTGCATGGTTAGTAGCCAAAGTACAATTGGCTCCGTTTGAAATTCGCGCACTGTGACGTCACGACCGTTTCGACCAACTGAAAAGCGTGACATTTCTGTCGACAGCTCCTGCTCACAACGATGAGACATTAAAGGCTTCCGCCTTAATAAGGTGTTGCTCACATTTAACTAGGCCGTGCTTTTTGCAGTGTTTGTTTATTTCCGAGCTATAGTGGGGGATATTTCGAGGAATTTATTTCTTTCTGAAAAAACAAACAAACACTATTTTCGGCCTAATTGTACAGTGCAACTTCCCTGTCATCAGAGGGAAGCTGCCCATGGCTCTTTGCATTGAAGCCCTTGATGACAGTGCACATTATTAACGAAATTCTGTAAAATTCCTTTCGTTGCCTTGCTCCCATAGCAACAAAGGATAAGATGATCTGCCTGCACCGCCAGGATTCAGGACATCATTGTTGGCTAGGCAGTGCTCATAAAGAGCCCCTTTATGGTCTGCTGCCCAAGAGTTTGGTTTTTGGTGGTCGACATGCGGGTTTTGCTAACGCATATACCTCATGGGCGGCTTGTCAAGCTCCCATCTCCTTATAGACAGAGGCAATGACAGACTCAACACAAGTGGTACGGGAATACAAGGAATAGGCAAACACTGGATAGAGAATAGGTACAACTCCACAAGTGTAATCTGTATGCATACAAATATTCACAAAACAAACAAATCGTCGCTCCCTTCACACATGTCAGACAAATAATGCGAACATGCATAAGTACACATTATATACACTATATACACAAGCACATCTACCATTGCGTTATACAGCAGTCACAATGAATGAGTACTGAGCATGCAGACGTCTACAAAGCAAACAACACAGGTTCCACATCTGACCGCAGGGCTCAGACAAAAATGTAGCCATGTTATTGGCGTTGATCATAGCCATAGCTTAAAAAATGAAAGTTCAAGAAAGCCCCATGGCAGTACTCCTGATAAAAGGATCATATTGAGAAAGTGTGCACACCAGTGCTTCTTATTGCCCTTGTACAGACACGAGATTGCTGTGATGAACTCTACACTTTACAACACAGACTGCCACGGTGGCTCAGTGGTTATGGTGCTCGGCTGCTGACCTGAAAGGTGCAGGTTCGATCTCAGCCGTGGCGGTCGAACTTCGATGGGGGCAAAATTCTAGAGGCCCGTGTACTGTGCGACGTCAGTGCACATTAAAGAACCCCAGGAGGCCGAAATTTACTGAGCCCTTCACTATGGCGTCCCTGATCACCTGAGTTGCTTTGGGACGTTAAACCCCCAATAAACCTTTCCGAAAATCTTGCTGCACAGGAGACAAAATATTATTTCCAGCTAGATAGAAACTATGTGTTCAAGTAACTTGTAACAGGAAGAGGTGATAGAAATTGGTCGATAGTTAAAGAGTTAGGTTATCCCCCTTTAACCGGTACGATGATGGCCATCCACCAGAGCATCACCTGAAAGTATAAAACCCGAGAGAGAGATCTTCGTTTAAAAGGTTTAGGGGGTTTAACATCCCAAAGCAACTCAGGCTATGAGGGACACCGTAGAGAAGGGGCTCTGGAAATTTAGACCACCTGGAGTTCTCTTAACATGCAATGACATTGCACAGTAGATGGGCCTCTAGAATTTCGCCTCCATCGAAATTTTATTGTTGAAAAGATCTTATTTATGGCCGCAACCCGGCAGATGCACGCTGCCATGGTACAGCACCGGCAGCACTAGAAAAATAAGAGCAAAAAATGTCTCGCGCTTCAGCTGCTGCCCTAGAGAAATATGGCCAGCAGGAGGCTGCAGGCCCAGCATCGCTGAGCCTCCATCAGCTGCCAGCGTAGAGCGCCAATGTCCTTCGGTTACGTTACCGAAGTGGTCCTCGTGGTCCACGTATTGCCCATCAATGTAGTAGGCGTCCTCGGTGAGGAAGCTGTGCAATGCACATGTTTCCAACACCACAAAATCCGCATTTTCCGGCTTAAGGTTGATGACACGCCGAAAAATGCGGAAACGCGAGGCCATCACACCAAATGCATTTTCGACGCACCTCCTGGAAATAAATAGCATATATTAATAGATGTTCTGAGAACAGCATTTCAGACCATAATTTACCTTGCCCGGCTCAGGCGATAATTGAAGACCATTTTTCTTCTTCCTGGCACCTGCCAGAGTAGGGCCTGAGGAAATCAGGTCGAAGCTGAAAGGCTTCTTCCCCAATAAACACGTGGGGTGCGACAACTGCAGAGCCGGGAAGTTGCTTGGGGGCTGGCAGGCCAAGAACACCTTGCTCCAGGCACTTTCCGAACCTGCATGCACTTAGTGTGCCGCCGTCACTCTGCCGACCGTAGCCACCGACGTCAACCATAATAAACTTAAGGTTGCTGTCGGCAACCGCCATCAGCACAATGGAGTATGTGCCCTGCAAGGAACCAAAACAATAAGCATTCTTGCTGAAACCTAACAAACCACTGGTAGTACCTTGTAGTTGTAGTACAGGCTTCCAGAATTGGGTGGCGCCTGTATTTGTACATGCTTTCCATCCAATGAGCCCACGCAGTGGGGAAAATTCCACTTTTGGTGGAAACCATTCGCAATTTCGCACCACTTTTCAGTTGCTGGCATCTGAAATAAAAATTTGCCATGCCATCAGATGCACATTTATGAGCGGGGGGGGGGGGGGGGGTGTAAGAGATCAGATTGTTACATGGTGGCAGTGATGGTATATTTATAAATTCAAGTGCTAATCGAGATTTCAAGGGTACATTGAACACAGACCTCAAGTTAACACAGCAAGACTAAACATTTTTCTTGCACCAGCATTATAACGACACTGTTCATCTGCATTACACAAGTTCATTAATGCTGTTTTATTTAATACTTTCAGTGTATCTTAATATTTGTATTTAAAAAAAAAAGTGAATAGACATGCAATGCGTAAACACTCATAGCTGCATAGGCTTCTGGCACTTCCCATAGCAGCACTGTAGAACTCAAAACAAAACTGCTGTACGAGACTAAACAAGAGTAGAGTAAACAAGACGAGCGTTACATTCCGGTTTCTCAGTTAAAAGCCTACGCTCATCTGGCACTCTTTAGTTTGTTTTTATTCACACCATGCCCACTGACCCCTCATCACACATTCCTGGGAGCTTTTGTACAACTGGAACCACTGAATTATATCTGCAGTCATTACGTGCCAATTTCCTCACGAAATGAAGGAAGAAAGCATGGGTCATGTGGCCATCATCCCCCCAAAAATGCATGCATGATCACTAAAGCATGTACAGTCTTCAGGTATACATGACATAAAGCATACCTTTAAGCAGAGTGGTTGCAACACCTTCCACAGGAGCCGACATGTGAAGTGAATGGTCCCGGCTACTGTGGAGATGCCTACCCTGAAGGACAAGGCCACCTCCTGTATATGCATCGCCGATGCCAAGTACCTAAAAGACAAAAGTGGAAGAGAAGGTGAAGAAAGTTAATGCAAGATTTATGGCACTGAGCAGTCCCTCCAAATTTAGAAAAACTTTCCACATTCTTTTTCTCAAAACTGTATCGCCCCAATGAAATAGTTAGCCTACCGAAGCGATTGTCAAAAACACAGTTTTTGCTCCGATATTGCAGCTCAGTTTTACGAATGCCATGTGGCAACAAGGTAAGAGACATGACCGCTTGCCCGTTCTGGTATGTGCGGTGACTTTTCAGACTTCCAAGTCCACAACTACTGATTGCAGGAATGACAGAATTATTGGGATGCGAACAAGAATCTGACATCATAAATCGGCCGCAGACGTATAGACACCCCACGAACTTTCACGCAGTAAAGCCACTAACCTGAGGGTGATCGCGAGCCTCATTCGTGAAGGAAGTGGCTCACGTGTCACGTAATCTTTCGTGAGTGCATCCTCCAACAGCGCATGGAGTTCCTCGAAACGGTCCGGCGTCATCCGGTAGAACTTCCGAAAGTAATCTCGGTCTCCCGAGATCAGGAGTGGCATCTGCACACCACGATTATGGCTAGACTCAGCAAGCAGCAAATATGCGAAAAAACACACAAGGCGACATTAAAAGTTCTCAACTTACGGCTGTGTAAAATTCAGACTCCGCCTTCCTGTTCTCCCGGACTGGCCGCACCCACCAACGCCTCGGTGTCGGCAGGCCCTCCAACAACTTCTTCTCGAGGAGGCAGTACTCCTCGAGCAACAGGAGCCGGCGATTTTCGGCATCGAAGGAAGCGGAAAGCGTCGGCGTGTCGACGTCTTCCGCTTCACAGACGCTGTCTGGGTCCATGGCAATCAGCAACTTTTTTTTTCTCGAGGAGGTAGTACTCCTCGAGTATCAAAAGGCGCACGCCTTCAGGATCGTACATTCCTACTGTCGCCATTGCCAAATTGAGGAGAGAGCCCGAGCAGCGCGAGCCCAAGCGTTATATCGACGCCTTGGTGGCCCGCGCTATTTTCACGTCTCAATGGTTTCATTCAGCGCACCACCGTACTTCTCGAATAATTCAAAACTGTTTACTTTACTAAAAACATATGAAATGTTACCTGGTATCTAAAAGTACGCATGAATAATATAACATAAACACATTCCATGTTGCATTACAGTCGTGTTTATTCACGGGTTGCATAAGCAGACATCTAGAAACCCTGCTTGTCACGCCGACCGAATTCGTTGAGTACGCGTTGCATGTGAAGGCACTGACCGAAAATCGCACTGCGGCGTCACCGACTAGGACGACTATTTTCGTTCTAGTCGCAGCATGTGAAACGGGCCTAAAGGCCGGTTCACATGCAAGCGACTGAGCGATAGAGCGGCGCGTCGCAGCGAAAATTTCCAACTTGTTGAAACCTCGCCGCTCGTCGCAGCGACGACTCAAAACAGGTTTTTCCAGGGCTGCGAACAGCTTCGCGGCGAGGAGTCGGGCCACCGTGTTGACAGAGGGCAGGCTAAGGCCTCCCTGTCGTGCGATAGTAAAGGAAACGGCATGCGACCAGGGCCATCCCAGACGAAGGCCCTAGACGAAGACGGGCACAGCGCAACCCAAGCGTTGGGCTGTCGTCGCTGTCGTACAGGCTTGCATAACTACTTCGTGTGATAAGAGGATGCACCTTGCCCTGGTCCGCGGATGTTACGTGCTCAGTTCAGTACGCAGTTAGAATCGTCTAGGCAGGGGCATGCGACGTGACAGAACTGAAGGTGTCCGTTGTAGCCCGCGCGCGTAACGGGCGCATACACATTCGGACCGTCCGCCCGTGAAGAAAAATGTCAACCGCGAGGATGGGGCCATCAGCACCAAAGGTGCGATGTTCCCCTACCGGAAATGCTCGCGCCGCCGCGGTGGCTCAGCGGTTATGGTGCTCGGCTGCTGACCCGAAAGACGCGGGTTCGATCCGGGCCGCGGTGGCTGGAATTTCTTTGGAGGAGAAATTCTAGAGGCCCGTGTACTGTGCGATGTCAGTGCACGTTAAAGAACCCCAGGTGGTCGAAATTTCCGGAGCCCTTCACTACGGCGTCTCTCATAGCCTTAGTCGCTTTGGGACGTTAAACCCCATAAACCAAACCAAACCGGAAATGCTCGCGTAAGGAAAACAACTCACACGCCACGGGTTAGTGAAAGTAAAGAACGCCTATAAGTTAAAACATGAATGAAAAGAAATAACGTAACAGGGGTGCGAAAATTGCTTTCTTGCAGAAAAAAATTATCAACATTACATAAGCACGCGAAGTCCAGCACTACCCGTTGCTTTTAGGGGTTTCTAAACATTTGCACGTTGAACGTAATAGAGCGACTTTTGCATTGTTAGCGCGAACTTTGACGGAACGACACAGGGATGATGAACAGAACGGTTTGGTTTGGTTTATGGGGTTTAACGTCCCAAAGCGACTAAGGCTATGAGAGACGCCGTAGTGAAGGGCTCCGGAAATTTCGACCACCTGGGGTTCTTTAACGTGCACTGACATCGCACAGTACACGGGCCTCTAGAATTTCTCCTCCAAAGAAATTCTAGCCGCCGCGGCCGGGATCGAACCCGCGTCTTTTGGGTCAGCAGCCGAGCACCATAGCCGCTGAGCCACCGCGGCGGCCTGAACAGAACGACGGAACAGAAAGAGCGCTTATTGTAACAAAGCAAAACTGAGCCCCAATGAAGATAAAGGGAAAAACCAACGCAACCAAATAGCAAAATAAACAAACAGTTAAAGAAAAATGTGGCGAACCCATGAAATTGTCCTAAAACTTTTCAGGAAGCTTAAGTTTAATGGCAGTTGGTTAGGTAGCATCATGAAACACACAGCGCGATCCAAGACACACAGCACGGAATGGAACGAAAGATGATACACGGCACAGGGTAACAAGTTCTATTTCAGTGGCACCATGTGTAACACCTAACATTAGAAAAAAAGAGAGAACACAAACAAACATGCTCTTCAAAGTGTATGCTGGACTCGGTTTTCTTTTCTTTTGCTCTATTTTGGCAGCTGTGTACTTAAACACAATTTCACTGAACTAAAATCTTGTGCTCATTACCTCATCTGGTGAAATTAACGATCTAGCCCTGCGATTAACACGAGACTACGATGAACCGGACGAAAGTATACCAGTATGTTTCGCCAAGTGCAGCCTGCAAGGAACCCAGGGACACATACCTCTGGTGTGGTTTGGTTTATGGTGGCTTAAAGGTGCACTGAAGAGGAATCTGAACTCGTCTTTTTGCCGCGGGAACTCAATCTACACGTTCCGAGCTTTCTTAGAAACCTCGATTTATTACCCTGTGTGGCCGATTTCCCTAATTAAATCGAATTAACGTCCGGCTCCCGCCTATTTTTTTTTTTAATTCTCCCTCGTACGATGGGCTGAGTCGACCAACGCGGGGAGTGCCTTTCACCCAGTCCCGTGGCGGCTTGCCGCTCTGCCAAGGGCGGAGTAATACGTAGTAGTCCGTAGAAGCAAATAGTCCGCGCATATCTTTATTTCTGCGGGCTTATTTTGCGGTTACATTATCTGCAAATGAAACTATTTATCCACGGAAACCTAAAAAACAAAATGAAGCGAAAGCAAAGCCTCCACGGAGCTGGCTGAAGGGCACTCCACGCGTTGGTCGACTCCGCCCACCGTGCGAGGGAGAATTAAAAAAAAGGCGGGAGCCGGACGTTAATTCGATTTAATTAGGGAAATCGGCCACACAGGGCAATAAGTCGCAGTTTCTAAGAATGCTAGGAACGTGTCGACCTAGTTCCCGCGGCAAAAAGACGAGTTCAGATTCCTCTTCAGTGCACCTTTAACGTCCCAAAGCGACTAAGGCTATGAGGTGCACCGTAGTGAAGGGATCCGGAAATTTCGATCACCTGGGGTTCTTTAACGTGCACTGTCATCGCACAGTACACGGGCCTCTAGAATTTCGCCTCCATAGAAATTCGGCCGCTGCGGCCGGGATCGAACCCGCGTCTTTCGGGTCAGCAGCCGAGCACCGTATCCACAGGGCCACCGCGGCGGCGGACACATACCTCTGCCGTCGCAAAACGACGCAAGCAAGAGCTGCGAAATGCACTGCGTATCGTGGTGGGGCGCCGTAATAGGTGACAGCGAAAGTGCCTTCCCGCGCTCACCGCACTGCAATAAGCGCCTTCGCCGAATGCTACTTGATTATGGCCATGCAAGGCCGGGCGGTTTCGTTTGAACAAGAGAGAGGGGATAACACGGCAAAGAGCAATAACTGGAAGCAGCCGAATATCTCGCTCGAATATTTCCGAAGTCTCCCGTACATAAACAACAGCCAGAAACCAAGCGCCACTCGCACTGCAGTCTCTTTAGACCAGCTTCTTAGCTGGGTTTGAAACGCGAGCGCGGAAAAAAAAATAAACAAGAGCGCGCCCAGACAACATGGCCCCGAGCTCATTTCCGGCTTCACAAAATGTCACACGACGGCTTCTCCTCTAAACATAGAGAAAGGAAAGAACCGTGGATGAAGGAAAGAATTCAGTAGAGGCGGTTATGCCAAATTCTTTTGAAGCCGGCTCCCCCCCCCCCCCCCCTCCCTCCCGCGCCTCTCCCTGCTTGTCCGCCGTCTCAGCGCGCTTGCGCATGACCAGCAAGCTTAGGTGGTGTCCAATCTGAAAAAGCCAGCCGGAAGGCATGCTGGGTAGTCCGACTTCCGAGTCATTTGGGGAGGCGAGCGGTATGGTTCGGTATTGAAAATGCAGCAAGAGCAAGCGATATTTCGTTTCTTGATGACCCAAAAGCCCCTACACGGCCGCCAGGAAGCTCAGTAAGCACCTTACCAATATTACGTTCATGTTCATTGTAGCATGTTCGTGACTAAAGAGTGATAAAGCTGTGTAAGTGCGAGCGTTGGAGAAGGCATGTCGTCTCTCCTCGTTGCAGTTTACATTGTCACACGCTGCAACGTTTTCATGTTCTTTGTGCGGCTGTCACATGCAGCTGCAAATTGCATTACAGCGCACCTTTTCTGGAGGCATCGCGCTTCAAGGGGCTTAAAGGCCTACTTGACCGAAATTTTTCAAACCGTAAAAAGGTTGTTTTTTCATAGTACACCCCCGTATTATGCTACCCACAAAACATTACGTTCCAGTTTCAAGCAGTTAAGGTGCCAACGGCACACAAAAATCAGAGTTTTCAATACCGAAAATCTAGTGGCGCGAACGGAGGCGCGCGGTAGCGTAGCGGCTCAAGCAAAACGCCTCTCCTCGCCGCAAGGGTCGCCACTGCGCCTTTTACTAGCCCTGCGCCAGCCTGCGCTGCCGCTGCCGTGTTGCTTTCCACATTCGGAAAGGCTACCCGGGCGCAGAACCGAAGTGTTTTGTGTGCGTTCTACGTTTCGGCGTGACTCCTCGAGATGTGAGTGATCCGGAGAAAATCATATTGCTTGTGTGAAGTAGGTGCTATATACCACAGAGATGCACGATGCCGAAAAGGAAGACGGACTCCCATTGGTTTGCTCCGGGCTATCGGAGCGGCTATCCGGGAGCTTCTAAAGGCCGTTGTACGATTGTTTTTGGGCGGATTCGCCAGCGAGCGAACCGCTCGCTTTCGGCCTTCGCTCGGGCGTGGGGCGGAATGGGTGTTGTACGATCATTTTGGAGCTGGCGGACGAGGTGGATGGTTTAAAGCGTTCCGATTGGCACGCCCGGGATTGCCGTCTGTCCAATAGCATGCTCCTGTTGGCAACCTAGACGGCGCGAAAACGTGGTCTTTTTTTGCTCCTCGGCGACCGGCACTTAGGCTGAACTTCGGCATAGCCATGGCGTGGTTTTTGAAGTTCTTGCTCTTGTACGCGGCTCTCGTCAGCTACCAGATGAGTAGCTCGGCTGTAGAGGTTTTGACTGCTTACATGGGCAACACAAACAGGGTGAACTGGCCATTAGTCGCGCAGTTCGTCGCTGCCGACGCAGTCATTCAGCAGCAGCGTATGCGTAGGCGCAAGCCTATACGACGTTGCGTAGGGTTCTCTGTGCTGCTGAATGATAGCACTGATGTCGGGTGAATATGACTGTTATTATTTTCAACTGGTAACCGTCTGTGCAATCAAACACATGCTTTTAGTGAGTTTCCATTGTTTGCAGAAGCAAACCGACATCCTGAGTGGAGTACTTTAACACAGACGTTGGCTGCCTACCTACAACATAACTGCAAGTAAAAAAATAATGGTGCATTTCATGACAATGGTTTGCTAGATTTGAGGATGGTGACCTTGTGAAACACACATCAAACATCTGAACAAGATGAAATTGCTGTAACTGAAATGTTATGATTCTGGTTCACATACTGCGTACCTCATGTATAGTAGGATAAAACTTAAAAGAAACAGCAGTTGTTAGCACTCGGTCATGGCCCGAGGCATCCTGTATTACTCCACTAACCAATAACAGTAAACAAAATAAGTTGTTCGATGTTTGACTTTATTAATCTATCCAGGTATCAGAATTCTAGAGCTTATCATTTTTTCTTGTAATAAGCTTCTTATGGTAGTATACAATAAAAGTTTTAACAGCGGACTACTTTTTTTGGCCCGGAAGAATTCTGTGCGGCGGTCCAGATGGCAGAGCTTCACTGCAGACTTAAATTGAATCTGACTATAGTGTTCGGTGATAACATGTTCTGACAGCCAAAAACCAAAACTGAACATTGGTTGTTGGCTGAGCTTAGATGCCAATTCAATGCAAACAAAAATATTTGTTGTAGGAATAGATACGCATAGTTAACATGAAACAAAAAGAGACAACCCGCAACAAACACCTCACTGATACTGCCAACTGTCCAAAGCATATCACGAACAGTGTATGCTGGACTGTCCTACACAAGAGGTGATGTAGAGCAGATGCCTCTGTGTGCTCTTAGATAAAAGGGAATAGTATCGAGGCTTAGTCCATGCTACTGCTTCTGACGTCAAGGTGACCTTGACAAGATTGGTTGTTGCATCTGTAGAGAGGGCATCTGCTGCTGCTGATGTGGACTGCTTGTTCACAGCCTTTAACAATGCTCTGTCATAGCACGTTAAAGAACCCCAGGTGGTCGAAATTTCCGGAGCCCTCCACTACAGCGTCTCTCATAGCCTTAGTCGCTTTGGGACGTTAAACCCCACAAACCAAACCAAACCAGACCAGATCATTTTGACAGCTTGGTTCTTCAGCGGTGGGAAATCCAGCATCACCTGTATATCATTCTTCTTGTGTCCCTGTTCACTCCCGCCGCACTTCAACTCTATCCACATCATAGTATGTGTGGTCAAATGACATCAAACACGCCACTGTCTCTCATTAAAGAAAAGGTGTATGTGTATGTGTGTATTATGCATGCATGAAAAAATCAGCATATTTTAGCATGTTACCATCAGATATGAATGCATCTATACATGAGGAAATTACAATGTTCCCAACCTTTACTAATATGGAAGATCAGTGTTAACTGTAGGTGTTTACAATATCAGAGAAAAATGACGACGGAATAATACTGATTTCTTTTCTGATTTTTTTTCGTCATGTTTTTCACACCATTACGAAAATCGAAATAGAAATACCACTCAGTGGCTTCAAAGCAGATATGGTGCGTATCACTGTACTAAGTGCACGCTTTTGTTCTGCAGTGACAGTGGGCAGGCCGCTTCCTTTTACCAGTGCTTCCTGAGGTGATATTGCAGTGAACATTGTGCAAACCAGTATGCAGCATAGTAAACAAGTGTCGAAAGTTCTGTTGAGAGCCAATCAATGTTGACATGCACAGAAACAAGGTGGAGTATTGTGCGTATGACCACAAAGCATTCTTAACTGTCCCATGAATTTAAAACAAAGTGGTTGCTCCGTATTTCAGAAAAGTATACATGTGCCATCCTCATTAATCCATACATAATTAGATAAGGGAGTAAGTACACTGGCCTAGAGGTTAAGGAAATGCAAGAACCGATTTGGAAAGTTTACATAGCAAATATTGGCGGAGACTAGGAAAGAATGCTTTGTATAGTCAAGGGAACGGGAACTGCTTCATATTTTGTAGTTACCTCAAACAAACACAATCATATGAAGCAGAATGCGAAAAAGTTAATTTTCAGAAATAAGAGCTATGATGTCTCAGGACAGAATGAATTGAAAAATAAGCCATTGAAGTATGTGCGGGCCATAGATGCTTAAGTTCTCCAGTAAAGCTCTACAGCAATCTTGAAGGTACGTCCTTTCTGATCAGTAAAAAATAATATGAGAAATTTTAAGGGCAACTCTGATTTCCAAAGCAGCAAGCAAAAGAGAGAATCTGTATTTGTTAATCGATATCTGCACCACTTGTTATATATAGAATAATGTCGTACTAGTTACTAATTACCAATTTCTTAGCAAAATATCCTTATTCCACTGCCAGTCTGGGTTGCAAGGAAACGAATTAACTGAGCCATCAGTAGTCAAAAGGAAGTTGAAAAAAAACCAAGCTGAAGTCAGGCCGAAGGATGATGAAGAAAAACAGAAAGGCAGTGATGACTTTTGTCTTTTATTGCTATCTCTTTGCTGCAATCGGATGATGAGAGCTTTTAAGCTCAACCAATTGCCCAGTTAATACTACCCTTAGTACATGTGACTATATACAAGTTACATGCATAAGCATACACATGTAGAATTCTCACTGAGCCACATCATGAAGTCAGTGTGTTGCTCAGCTGAGCAGAACAGACAAGGACAAACAGAAGCCTGGTCAACAACAGGTGGGTGCACTAATGCATGTTTAGCTTTGCAGTGAGCGAATGTAGGTGGCTACAGCTAGCTTGTGCAAAGTTAGCCCAAATGCGAATATTGTGTAAATCTGCCCCGATATAGTTTGAAATAAATTATGCACAAAGTTCTCAATGAACACGTTATGCATAAGAGAGCATTGTACTGGTTTGCCGAGGTGACCGAGTGACTGAGCACTATATCAGATCTATTTGTTTTCATATTTATCACACCTCAGTGGTCCTAAAAGACGTTAGTTTAGTAGCGAGCTTTAAAATGGTGTGCCAGGTAGGAGCTCAGTGAGTTCGTAATTTATAGCATGATTTCTGTAGTAACCACTTCGAAGGACAGTAAGATACACAGCCTTGTGGGATGCAAGACCATTACAGCCTTCTGTGGCACGAACAAAAACGAATCTTGATATTCAGTGGCATATGAGCTAAATGAGGCACAAGAGTGTTAGTGCACCTAGTGCACGAGAGACTACAAGTTGGGACTGATTAGTTGGGGACGTGTTGGTAAGGAGCAAAAAAAAACCTGCATAAGATGAAGACATTCAAATATACACTTTTAGTGCTGTCACACTGGACCTTCAAAAATGGCCTGAGAAAATAAAACAAGCGGCTCAGGACTGAACTAATTCAAGGATTCTAGTTAAATTAGATTTGTGCCATGTGCCATTACAATACCCAAGTTGATGACACACAGGGGAATTGAATGCAAGTAACTTGGAAGACGTTTAAAACTAACGACACGTCATGGTGTAAATATCCTAGGTTGTGGGTGGGTGTATGAGGATTATTAGGTATTTGAACCAGTATACAGTGAATATACCTTTATCGGAAGTCCTTATAAGTTGGCAAAATGTAATGCTGACAATGAAAAACAATATTACTGCATTCTTAGTAACATTAGCAAACAGGACAATCCAGGGCATGCTAATTGTTGTTTTGAACAACTGAAATGCTGGTACTGATTGCAATATGGCACACCCCATATTGCTGTCAGTGAAGGCATATGACAAAACACTGAAGGGACGGTAATAATGCAAGTAATGAAAAGCTGAGGCCCAAAGGAGTGCCTTGGCGGACGTCCGAGATTGCAGGAAAAGGCACGATACATAAGAATTGGCAAGGGAAATCTGCCGAAGGCTGGCTGTTTAAGCTTGGATCCAGTTTAGAGCTATTGGATGCAAGTTAAAGCACAAGAAAACCAGCCTCACATAAATAGGGGAATCGCATGCTTTTTCAAAGCAAAGAACAAAAGCATCACAGGGGGATGTTGCAGTCAAGGTGCATGTCGTGAAGAACAAGAAAAAGTTGGCTATTGCAGAAATGTCTTCTAAAAGCTTGCCGATTTGAATCAAAAAACTTAATGGGCCAAAACAATCTAGCAGGGTCAAGAGTATGAAATGTGTTTGGTGATTTGCAGCACATGCCAATAACACAAATAGGGCCATAGGTGCTGGGTGATGAAGGATTAAAAACAGAGGGGCCAGGCTATAATAAGGCATGAAGCTATCTGTACAGCATGCACTAGATATGCCTATACAGCCTACTTCCTCTCCCGTTGTTGCTTTCTGTAAATTTCACAGAACTTGATCATAGCGTACTGTGGGGTGCACCGGTGGCAATTTGGCATGTCGAAACTGTGCTAAGGGACGACAACAGAGCAAGAATTGCTACCCTGTGCAGTGATGTTGTTACCATCGTCTTTGTTCCTAGCGTAGCTTTACCAGCTCCACAGGGCTTATTTTGCTGTCTGCAAGTAGTCATGTGTGTAGCAAGCAGTCACAGGCAAATGAAGGTGGTAGCAGACAGACATATGCAAGTGCATCGACGAGATCTTCTCAAAGCTTCGAGAATGGCTTGTTAAACAAAGTGCTGCGGCTGACCCAGGAAGCGCCGCTGAACAACCGCTTAACACCAATAAGGCCGATTTCGCGAGCAGCTCTGCAACAATAGCATTGCGAACACATCCAGTTTCGTACCACTGATCCCCGGATCGAAAAGGACCATGAGCAAAATCAACAACAGACACTGTCATTGCTTATGAGGTGCTTCAAGACCACTGTATTTTTCTGATTGCAGTGGAAACCAACATCCCACTTAAACTGAATACTGCCAAGCATTTGTCAATATTGACTTAACACTGCTAAGCAAAAAGAGAAAAAAAGCAATGGCAAAGGTTTTCTCAATATTTTTTCTTCTTTTTCATCAAGACTCGTTATGCTCAACTTGCTCTGTGGTCAGTTTTGATTGCATAAGCTGCTGCCACACTTTTTATTTTTTTTTCTGCACTACATCAATTGAAATGCTCATGAAAAACAGACTTATGAGTTGGCACATATTAGAGATTTGTACACTGTCAATCAGCCGTGATTCAAAAGCGGCAATGATTCTTGTTTGTAATCGCGGAATACCATGTTGTTACAACCTAAACCGAAATGGCTAGCGGAAGTGTTCAGTCACCCATTCATCACGCCGATATGTTTATTGCAGGCAAATGTGCGCACAGCCGGCAGGAAATAAAAATAAATGACGCTCCCGAAGATACATTTGCTCTTCACCGATGTTTTCACATAGGTTACACAGTTTCTCCGGCGAGTCGTCAACCGAGCACCCATCATCACAAAACGCACTGAATGGAGCACCAAAGCGCAGAAGGGTGGCGACATCGCTGTTTCGCCGCAAAACAGTCCTACGGCCGTGCAGCCAAGCTCGCGTCGCGTCACGTCGCACACACGGCAATTCTCAAGCACAGTGCCAACACGAATCGCGAACAAAATGGTAACGAATGCATGCGTAGCCAGCAACAACGTCATGTGCACGCTTCGGTCGCGACCACTGCAACCATCGAAACGAATGCGACTAGTTGCACAACGCCACGTTCATTTCAGCATTCGGAAAGCATGGCGTGCGTAGTGAGCTCTCGAAGGCGCACATTTCACTGCCTTGACGTAAAAGCACTCGCTTCGATCGCAATCACTTTCACTACGCGGACGATAGTCACTGTTCTACGCAGCTCATGCACGCACAAAAGTTCAACGTGAGCAGCTGTTGTTCTCCGCTGTGCGTGATGATCCTCGCAGGAATTAGGAACGCTTGCAGCAACCACAAACAGCTCCATATAAACACTTCGTGACACTGCCAATACGTAGGTCTTGCGTCGGTTTGAAGAGGCGCTCTGTCAACTACATCAGCGTGGATTTCAACTCGGGAAACTGTCGCTGCTCGCCGCTGCTGCACGCGGAGAAGTTCGCAGTCGCTCTGAACACTCGTAATATCAACATGTGGCCAATATAGTATGCCTCGCGGCATAGGTGCCACCACTACAGCCACGACCTATGCCTCGCTCCCCAGTTCAGTCGACGGACGGCCATCTTGCCCGGCAGGAGCGGATGCCTACGTCACGTAAAAAGCAGCCAATCGCTGCAATTCGGTCGCCGGGCGGTTCGCTCGTCCGCCCCAAAGTTGAAGTTCACCAACTTTCCTTTCGCCTGCCGAACAGGGCGAATGCCTATTGTCTGGTCGTTCGGTCCGCTAGTCCGCCTGCCTGGCGGATCCGCTCAAAAGCGATCGTACAACGGCCTTAAGGGCCGCTGTACGATCGCTTTTGGGCGGATCCGCCAGGCGCTCCATGTATTCGAGCGTTTTTACCGCGGCGGGTCGTCGATTTTCGCCCGACGGCGCAGATTTGACGCCCGGCGTCGAGAAAAACGCCCGCCGCCGCCGATCAGGACCGGCTAGATTTTGACGCGCGGCGTCCGGTGAGACAGGAAGCGGCGGCTGAAGCGAGCCAATAGAAGCGCAGAAAGCCCGCTCTTCCGGTCCTCGGCCTGCCGCCGCCAACATGGCCGCCATGGCCGTCGAGCTACGCAGTTTTTTTGGCACGGAAATGTTATTGTCGTGAAAATAAACGCTTCATCAGACTTGAAATGTCGCTTTTTTTTGGAGAACACGGCCGAATCTTGGATCGGAATGCCTGCGCTCCCTCCCTGAAGCGAATGTGTCGAAGATAACCGCAGCCGCTGGTGTCCACGGCCGAGCGGGCGTCCAAAGGTACGCGACGGCATGCATTCGAGCACGCAAATCTTTAGAGACACTTAAGCGCGCGTGCTAAAATTTGTACAGTACTGTCGAAGTGAAACTTTCCTGATTTTAACACAATGGTCAGCGTCGCTGTTCTCACAGACGTCCTTGCACAGTGGTTTTTGCCACGTGTTGATCACATTTGCTTTCGCATTGAGGGATACGCGCACTCTTAGAAAAAAGGGTGTGAGAAAGGGGTAAAAAGGGCATAGCATAGACTTTTACACCCTTTAGAGGGCCCTAGGAATAACTTTACACCCGTTAAAAACACGCTCCCGATCACTTACCCCCTTTTAGAAAACTTGCACCCTACTTACACTCTCTACCAGTGTTGATAACTACGCGTCCGTTCATGCCCCTAAAACAGCGGGAAGGCTATAGTTTGCTCGTGTGCCACGACGGGGCGCTCGTGCAGCATTTTGTGCGGAGTGCGTCTTCATAGAGTTGTCGTTTGTGTTCCTCGTTCTCCTGTCTTGTCCCATTCGTGCTTTTCTGCAATGAACCAACTAGGCCACAAGAACGTTCTACTTCATAGAGGGACGGCGAAGAACGTATATAATGGTCGATTTTTATTGTGTGGCAAATACATCAAGTAAAAAGATTAAGCTGAGCAGTCTATGCTGAAAACGGAATGCAAATCCTAAGAGCTCTTTTTCTTATAGGCTATTTCTAGTACGACAAAAAATATTCGATGCTTTAATATGACATGATGCGACGATAAACTCCTACGTTCACGTTCTATGCGCATTTAATCTGTGTCCATTATCAAGAAAATGCAATATTTACATCTCGCGCTCAGCTGCACGTAACAACAAGATCGGCGGGTCTTGATTTAGTGTGATAATTACACTTACATCATAAGCTCACGTTTGTCTGTAGGACATTCGTGGTTTACGTATTGCATCAGTCGATGTTGCGAGTGCTTAAATAACCTAAACGCAGTTTGCACTTGACAACTTTGCTGTTAGGAGGACGGGGGCGGGGGTGAGCCTACGGTAATATTTTACATAGGAACAGAAGAAAAACATGATTTTTGGGAAGCAAGTTGAGTCCTCGGCCACTTTATCCTCCTCCCTAGCAGTGCAAGTTTTTTGTTTATTTCTCCACTAAATCTGAAAAGTTCTTTTGAATACTATGCGCCAGGAGAAAAACAGAGAGCAGAAATACTGCTTGTCATTAATTATTGTGTGATCAATGAATGAATGCTCAAACTTTGTTACATGCCATATTTCTCATGGCACACTCGCAAACAAATTTCTGTAGAAAGGGCTGTGTACGAAAGAGGGAAAGGAAGGCGCCTTCGGCCACGTATGACTGCAGCAAGTAGTCCGAATAGTTTTTTGTCGCGAGTCCACTACTCCGCATTTATAAACGACCAAAGGGGGCAAGAGCGCTTCGCTCGAAAACCGATGAAGCTCGCGGAAGGGCGCGCATTCGTCACTTAACCTGGTTTCCGTGTCTGCTGAATATATCATGATAAGAGCCTTCTGCATGGGCGTGGCTCGCTGTCCAGTGCAGTAGTTCCCTCGAAGTCAATGTTGTGGTCACAAGCCTCACTCACAGTGTCCGCCACTGCGCTTCGTTGCCTGTTCATTTGTTTCACATCGTTTTGTTCAGCGAAGTTTTTGGTCTCGCCATGACTGTAATCTCGCCGATGTACGATGCCGATCGCGCCGCCGCAGAAGGCTCTTACTTGAGTCATCAGACACACGCGGCGCAATGTAAACCACTCCCAAGAAACTCTTCCCCCCCCTATTACATCCACGGTTTACGTTCAGTGACCCGGCGGATGACTAGCAGAATGCTTAAAAATGCAAGCTACAACTCGCCCACAGTCGCACGTGGTGAAAAAACCGAGTAGGTTCCGAAACGTGTTTTTTTTATTTTTTGGTTGGCGTTCTCTCCAATCAATTATATTTCAGTTGGAACCATTTTAATTGTAATCGGTTTGCTATTTTCTGTAAGGTGTACAAGACTGATTTATAACCGAGCTGTGTCAGCTGTGTCCTCATTTTCTGAGTAAGGAATGCGGTTTGTATCACTGTTCATAGTTTTCCTATGTACGAAAGAGGTGGGGGAAAAGGGTAAAAAAATATTTTTTGTATTCATCTGTCTTTCCTCGGCTGTTCTGGGGGGAAACGGTAGAGGTGAAATACCAAGAAAGCAGACACGAGGGACACGCGGAAACCGGTTAAGAGAAGGAAAAGAAGAGAAGAAGCAAGAATCTGCCTGCAGGAGGAGGAAATAGTGAAGGGCATGAAGAAAGGTTGCAAGGGACACGTGGGTTCGCTCATTTGTCCTTCCGCGAATAGAGCGCGACCCGTCATTGTACTGCGTGTTACTGGCAGCTGCTGCCAGATGTGGTTTGGACTTGGCGCCTCTGGACCGTGCTTCTCATGTTGTCTGCTATGCGAACTCTGTGGTGTGCAGTCGCCGAAGGAATAACGCGTTTCGATAGCCTGCCAACAGGCTTACTTCGCGACGACGTCATCAATCCTGGTAAGTACTGTCGAACGTTTATCTGCTTGTATTCTGTAGAAGGGTGAGGAATTACTTATGCTCATGTACACTTTCACTAAAATAATTCAATTTCGTCACCGTTTTTCCATGCATCTTAGTATAAATATATGCAGACTAATCGTAATGGTGAAAATTGCACAGTGCAAACCTTATATCTCCAGCAATAAGTTTTGGACGCTCAGCTTTTACATGTTTTCGACGCAGTCGCCTTTCATGAGCTATTGACGGCGGATGTATGTTGTAAAATGCACGCAACTTCCAGCATGAGTGAAGCTATTAGGCCATTTTAGCTTCAGAGGTTGAGTCCTACTTTCATTTATGAACCTTGATTATTTCTCTGAATGGTTGAAATTAAAAAGAAAATAATTGAACTGGAGACCAACACTTTTTTATTATGCGGCTCAGAGCCATTTGGCAATCTTTGTTCCAGACGCACGCGGTTCGGGTGGTCACCGTGATATGTGAGACACTTACTGCGTCATTCATTTCCTTTCCTCAAAACCAATTTTCAGTTCTTTCTCCAAGTCGCTATAGCCGTGCTCAAGCTTCACCCGCAAACATTTTTCTGTCGCTATTTCACGTCAATAAACCCTCACAACAGTTCACAACTTGCAAAATTGCCGCTGACTTAGAAGATATTTTTTAACACAGCAGATTTTTTCCCCAGACTGCATTATCACTTCCTGCTCGGCCCACAAAAGGGGAAATGCGTCAGTCGATCCCGAAATAGATTAGGGGCTTCTCCCACCTTCCTTTTCTAGAAAGAATGCGAGACTGTTCTCTGTGAACGAGTGCTTTTGGTCAGAAACCATCCTTCTTGAGGAGCTGACTTATATAATTTTGCAAGTTGTTGCAGAAAGAAAGGCAAGATCTCAGTGCGCATGCGCTTTTGTGGAGGCTCTGTGGAGGCTTTGCTTTCGCTTTATTTTGTTTTTAGGTTTCCGTGAATAAATAGTTTCATTCGCAGATGATACATCCGCAAAATAAGGCCGCCGAAATAAAAATACGGGCGGACTGTTTGCTTCTACGGATTACTACGTATTACTCCGCCGATGGCAGAGCGGCAAGCCGCCACGGGACTGGGTGAAAGGCACTCCACGCGTTGGTCGACTCCGCCCACCGTACGGGGGAGAATTAAAAAAAAGAAAGCGGGAGCCGGACGTTAATTCGATTTAATTATGGAAATCGGCCACAAAGGGCAATAAATCGAAGTTTCTTAGAATGCTCGGAACGTGTAGATTGAGTTCCCGTGGCAAAAAGACGAGTTCAGATTCCTCTTCACTGCAACTTTAAATATGTGTACTTACCGGCATATTTCAACGATCTTTTTTTTTTCTCACACAGGTTCGCTTGGAGAATGGATGCCATCACGACGTTGACAGAAGACTGCTGAGAATTATTTTGTTATTTTAAACTCAATACGAAATAAACCCTGTCGTGCGTACTGGTGTACTGTCACTGGAGTGCAAAACTGCCCTGTGATGTGCTGCACGGCACGCCACAAATTTATCGCACTAACACAAACATAACCAGGATTGTGGAAGAGAAAAACGTCTGTGAACTGCACGTAAATGAGGTAGTTATCGTGTCTTTTCAGCAAGCAGCTTTGCTCTGTAGGTGTATGATAACATACACACTTGCAGGGCAATGATATGCCCACTGATACGGTGCAAAGTTGCGCTTCGGGAGCGTCGTTATGAACTCATTAGGTAGGTTTAACTATAACCCTTGTGAGGGTAAGTTTACACTCTAAAAAAACCAGCCCAGAGGGCAGTAAAGACAATTTGAGTCCTCAAAAGGGCCCGCTAGTCCCTAAATTTGCACACGACACTCTTCTTGTCACAAATGCGCGCTGTGCGCAAACTTAACAGACTAACTGCCGAGAAAGAGACTAACGGGGGGCGAACCGCAGCATAGCAACACGCGAAAATCGCGCGAGAAGACTCCGACTGCAATAGTACTCGATTTTTGAAGCGCAGGGCGTGGTCTAAGGCCAGTGAGAGCACCGCCGTTGCCTGTGACGAAGCGGATAGCCTTTCGCGTGAGAAAAAGGCTTCGTGCAACCGAAACGGCTGGCAGCTGTGCAAGTGCATAAACAAATACTACGAGCTTCAATACGTGTCGAATGTGAGTAGTAAAGGTTAGGGTTGGGCAAGTACACGTAGTTTCATATCGTTGCCGTTTGTTTACGAGCTTATGTGATACTGTGCAAGTATCGGCGACACTTAGCGAACCGGAGAGTGGCAAGCAGTCAATTCCCTGTTACCGCTGTCCGCCAGTAACAAAAAATGAGGTGAACCATCGCCTTCTAAATTTGTTTTCAACAGGCTGTAATGTGCAGCTGGCAATTGCTAGAAGTAAGACCAAAAAAAGAAACGAAAAGAAATCAACTGTTGTGGTTGTGAAGTACCGGCCGTAATGTGCACACAGTTCAGCACCTCTTCTTTGGCCAAAACACGATTTAGACAGTTGTGCGTGCGCATTAAAGCTTACCGCAGGTTGTTCCAAAAGCATATGACACAAAAATTACCATACTGTGCTCTAAACAGCAATATGTTTGATAACAGCTTGAGCGGTAAAGACAGGCAATGTGTGTGTTTCGCATATAAGGCTTTTATTTTCTGCCTCAGACCGTCTGTTGTGGTGGTGTAGTCGTATCCGCGCTCGGCTCGTAATCCAAAGGTTGTCGGTTCGAATCCTGGTGTTTTCATGTATGTTTATTTCTGTTTCCTTTATCGTTGTTATGTGTGTTAAGCTCTGTCGGAAACTCTCCCCCTCTTAATTACACTGGAAGCCACGTGTAGTTTGCTTTCATTAAACGTCTGCTCCCGGGGACTAACTGTAGCACCGTTTCCAGGGGACCAACAGTTACACCCTTCGCCCCCTGTTAGTCCTTTTTTTACCCTTTCTAACATGGTGTAAATGTGCACCTGAAAAGATCAAAACCATATGCTCTTGCAGAGCAATGTTACGCCCATTGATAAGGTGTAAAGTTGCACTTCAGGAGCGTTGTAGTAAGCTCATTTGATAGGCGTAATTGTAGCCCTTGCGAGGATAAGTTTACGCTTTGGGATAGAGCATAAGCTTATTCCGAGTGGATGCAAACATGCACCAGAAAGTAAAGCATATGTTTGCACTTTCATGGCCTAAGCGTTAGTCTTTCTTAGGAAGGGTAACGTTAGTCATCAAGGGCGTATACTTACACTTGTCCAAACGGAATAACATTAGTCCTATTGCAGCCTAAACATTACACCGTACGCACTTAGTCCCCCGACGAGGGTGCAAATTTGCACCAAAAGGGGCTCGCCACAGCGTCAGTGGATTTACCCCCTTAAAGGACTAAGATCACACCTTTTTTTCTTAGAGTGCGGCGGCGCGCCGCCGCTTCAACGCTCCTTGTGTCTCCACCCCGGCGTCGCGCCGCCGCGACGTTTTCTGCCGCGCGAATGTCGTCGAAAAAAACTTCGAATGTATCCCGGCCTTTATGCGAAAGGCACTGCCATCTAGCGGTCGCCGCGCGCGATCCACCATGTTGCAGGATAGCCGCCGGATTCACAGCACGTGCTGGGGCCCGCTCGTCACTCGCGCTCGAGTTTTACCGTCCTCAATATGCCCACATATTGCTTAGTGTCTTGCTGTACGCAGAAGGGTCACAAAGACGCCCATAGAAAAAAGGCAAGAGCTCTTGATTTGAGCGCATTTCTATTTTTGGACTGTGATCCCCGACATCCGCGGCACAAATGTTGAACCGTCGCTACATGTCGAGACATCGCGCAACACATTTCGTTATCGCCATGTAGCAAATGAAATTACAAATGAGCTTTGTAGGCGCGAAGAAAATATCACACAAAAGCTGTTTTTCTCCTGCGATTGCCGGTACGTAAAGTAGTGCGATTATCGGCCTCGCAAGAGAGTAATCGTGATCAGCTGTTCAGTGGCACGGGTCGCGCTTTGTGAAAACCGTCGCTCCTAGCGTTATCCGCCGCAGCGGTTACACGCGTTAGTTTTTAGTGCGAATATTTGTTTCGACGGAAACACTAGCAAGGGTCAAATGTCCGTGGCACGGAACGTTTGCGCTCTGCAAGTCAGTCAATCGTTTCTGTTAGACCAGGGAAAGGTGCCTATTTTGTGGAGCGACGGTTTGTATGCATGTAGCGATTTCACTTAACCGGCCGGTTTCCACGAAGCCGTGTGTTGTGTAAAAAAAAAGGACCGCTAGTAAAGCCGCTCAAGCGGTACCATAGTTCCAACTAGTAACGGGAATGCATAACGAGTGCAGAATCCTCCGAAAATCTCAGTGCACAACTGCTTGCTCGTCGTGGTAAAATCACAGGCACTGCTTCATTCAGGAGCTAGCTGTTTTTAACGGCGATAGTCCAAGAATGGTAAACACTTGTGTAGTGGGGACGTGCGGGGACCTGGGGGTCTAGGTGCCCGGTAATAATAATAAAGTGTTTTCTCGCTCTGTCTAGGGCACTAGGGCAAACTAGGGGCTTTAGGGCACTAGAGCACTAGGGCAAACAGAAATGCTGTATGACGTTTTCAAGGAAAATGAAAAGCGTCGCATGTTGAGAGGCCACTTTTTTCGACACTACCAACATGGGCGTGAGGTTTACTATCGTTTGCTTTCGGCGCCGACGCAACACACAGAAAACGCTACGAAAACAACAGCAATTCAAGCAGCACGCCCGTTCGCAAAAATTATCGAACCAAATGAAAACTGTCTTAAACTAGACCGAAATGCGCACATTTTTAGCCGTAAACGAAAATTACGCTTGCTTCGTACATTTCTTGGTGTTCAGCGTCGGCAAACTGACGTAGGACTCCGTGAAAAACTTGTAGCTCCGTACCCGGTGGCGTTCGGAAAGTGTTTCGGACGCGTTGTAATTGTTTGCGAAGTCACTTGGAAACTTGGGCAGCAGAAACAGGTCAACTGACCGTTGAGTCATGTTTACAGGCTCAAGTGACAGGAAATAAGATTTTCGAGACAGCATAGCAGTAAGGAAGCTAACGCAGGGCACGCCTAAATCCAGAGAGCAGAGGCGGAACGAGCTTCAGTCATCCTCCAACATGGCGGCTTTCCACCGGTTCTTCTTTTCTCCGATAGATGGCAGCAATTTTCCATAAGGTCTATTGTCGTGAAAATAAACGCTTCATCAGACTTGAAACGTCGCTTTTTTTGGAGAACACGGCCGAATCTTCGATCGGAATGCCTGCGCTCCCTCCGTGAAGCGAATGTGTCGAAGACAACCGCAGCCGTTGCTGCCCGCGGCTGAGCGGGCGTCCAAAGGTACGCGACAGCATGCATTCGAGTACGCAAATCTTTATATATACTTAAAGGGACCCTGAAAAGCTCTTTGCCAAGGTTAGCAAAAGCGCACGAGAGATTGGCATTCCATCATTTGTCACATTACCGCAAAAATTGTTAAGCGAACTTCATCAACAACGAATATATTGCCGATTAAAAATGATGCTCCTCCTCTCCTCCACCTACCACCCTCAACTCACACACGGGAGGCTCGTTCCGAAAAAAAAAAGAAAAGACGGGGCGATGCTCCGCCCACGACTACGTCACGCAATGGCGCTCGGCTTGTTTACTTCCGGTGGTCCCAGCCATTTGCCCACGCGTGAGTTTCGCCGTTCAGCTGCTATCGCATAGCCTCCTTAGCCTAGCTGTTCGAACGGCATGGATCCAGAGCTCGAAGCGCGGCTGCGTGAAGCCACTGCTGAGATGGGCTTCGAGCCTTATCAGTACACGCCATACAGAGACCCGCAGGACGACGACGACGACAGCAGCGACACGTCGGCGTGTTCACCGGATTCACCCGGCGGCAGCGGAGGCGACGGCGTTCCCTGGTGCGTTCCGTAGTTTGCGTGCTTACGCGCATAAATTATCGCAACTTTCTTCTTTCACGAAAGCCCGTTTCATGTCTGCCTCGGCGTCCTCTCTTACAGGTGCAGTTGCGGCCACTGTGAGCGCATGGCGACGCTTGAAGAGCAGCTTTGCTGCCGCAACGTGCCAGAGGTTGTGACTGAACAGGGTGACGGCTGCATCACTGCTCACCCTGCTTTCCAGAGCGTCTTTTGCACCCCGCAAGTATTGCGGGCTGTACATATAGTGCTGGATGAGAACGGGGTCGACGTCGAAGGGGATGACGATGCGAACAAGTAGATAGTGCGGAAGCGTCGAGTGACATCCGCTGATTTGTGATCCTCTGTAACGCTTATTTTCAGGCAGGACCGCTTCATAGCGTACCGCCAGTTCACCCATTGGATCTGGGGCAGGCTGGGAAGGGGGAACAGGGTGGTGCAGCCCGCCTGCGTCGTAGCCCGGATTCGGCGCCAGTTCCTCTCTGCAAGCTACGTGGGGTTCAGGCACCCTCCCCTTTAATCCCAGGTGATTGTCGCTGCGCCATATGCTTGCCTCCAAAGGGAGAGAACTCTTTAATGAAAAACAGATTTTAGCCTGCGTGAATATTCGCTGGCATGCTACTCTGCATAGGGGGAGTAGCATGGGGCTTCTTTGGATAAAGACTGAAGTCAAGTTCTGTGCATGTACAGCTGTGTGATCAAGTGTTCGGGCAATTTGGTGTTTGTGTAAAACATCAATAGCGTCTAAACAGACAGATAAGAATTATCACGCGTGCCTGGCATCCTGCACAGAATGATGCTTGCCAGTGCCCTTTTATTTTTTTTGGTGGCCAAACATAGAATGGAATTTGACGAATGCGAAATAATTAACATCGTCGGGCTGCTTTTGTTCTGTGTCTCTATTCAACAAAAAAGGCATTTAAATCCATATCAAAAAGACACACCCAGGCAACAAAGCACTGGAATGGAGGCAAGGCTGAGCAAATCACTATGCCACTTTGGCATAAGGCCTGTATGGGCATATGCATCCCTCAAGTGAACAATCATTCGGTTGAAATGCGATTTTGTCAAAACAGTAGTCACAGTGCTGGCCCTTCAAGCAAGCTTTCCATAGGGTGTGCAGTCCAGTAACAAAAAATACGCTTCAATGTCCCCTTCTATTGTTCATTGAACAGAGAAGTTTGACTCAGTTTCAGTTGCTTGGATCGATCATACCAAGAGTTCTAGTTTATGGTTCGGTATGTAGGGGCCTACACCTGATGAATGTGCTGGTATTGCACGGATACGCAACTCTCCATGCATTTGATTGCTAGTTTGTGGCCTCCGTCGTACGTGCTCTTGTCTACGTTCGCATGTGCTGCTTGTAGTGGCCCTATTTGTTCTCTCCGTGTGGAATAGCTTTGTTTGCTTGCTTTGTTGTTTTGGTGTGTACCTTGAATGCCTGTGCTTATGCCATCTCCTCCACTATTTCTTGTACCCACCTGATGGGCCTGGCGTGCAACATTTGACACCACTGGCAAGGCAGCGAGACCAGAACGGGACTCTAGTGGGAAGGATGTAGACGTTATTTCACCATTGCTGCCATGTGATTGTTTAGTATCGGCACCACTAAATTAGTGCATAAAGGTTTGTTTGTTGACAGCATTCACTGCTGTGTTATATTCTGTTTTCAGAGAATATAACACAGCACGAGTGCACTCCAGGAGTGGGGTAATGCAGGCCTAGCACAAATCATATTGGAACTCTTGTTCCTGTACGTGCTGACCTGGAAAATTAATTTGGATTTTATTTGCAGCCTGATGCAGTTACACTTGCAGTGTGTCACTCCTCTTGGAGGCAGAAATAGCTGGCCCCTTTCACCTGCGTTTTCAAAGTGTAGGTACACTACTGCAGGCACACTGCTGCAGACTTCGCGGCCACCACTCACGTACTCACCCTTACTGGCTGTTGCTCCCCAGCATCCCCCTCTTCCTTGATTATCAGCTGTTTTGCTGCACCTGCTGGGTACTTCGCCACTGTCCTTTTCGACACAGAATATACGCAAGCCTTCCAGTAATGATATCCCCTACTTCTTTTGGGGCCTATCCCAAAGGGATCACTTGACTGTGGCTGGTGTTGGGGGAGGGGGCCTCGTCATTGCATGTTTTGGCATTTGTCCCTCTAGCTTTTTGAAGAACGAAGAGCTTCTTTCATGGTTTGCATTGTTGACTGTGGTCTGCAGTTTTTAGAGCCTGGGGCCTGAATGCTGTTGACAGCTAGGTTTCTTTTCTTGGTTTTCCTATGTGTGCATTGGTAGTTTTTGCATTCCTTTTCTAATCCTCATATGTCTCCCTTTCTGGCTCCTTATCATAGTCGCTGTTTGCAAAATCATTGGCAGCTTATTTTTCCATCTTGCTTTTTCAGCCTGAGTTATCATTTTCAGCAACATTAGGTTTATCCACTCCACTGATCCATCTGCCTCTGGCTATGGCTTTGCATGTTTCACTAGAGTTTCGTGAGGCTTTGGGAAGTGCTCCTTGGATGTAAAAGGGGCTTGTTGCCTGACATAACTTCTAGGTTTCTAACCCCTGTGTATGTGCCATTCATCCACTTTCCAGCTGATCTTGCACTGGTGCTCTTCATCACTCTTGGCTTCTGCCCCCATCTAACCCCATCTACCAGGTGCAGTACTCAACTAGGGCTGCCATGAAGTCTCCCCAGGAAAGGGGCACCATATTTCTACTGCCACTTTCATTCAAGGCTGTCATGGCAGCTTATTTGGCATTAGAAGTTCTGCTGACAAGATGACGTGGGATTTTGTTCTGATATTTTTCCATGGCGCTGGTGATTGAAGGCCAGCACGTTTTGTCTTCAACACATTGCTTCACCCAAAGCCAGTGTGGCCCACATGTGCCAGTCAGCATTATTTTTTTGCAGCGACTTCTGAATACTGCTCCACAAATGCAGGACACTGTGAAAGCCGAGGGAAGCTAGTAGCCCGGCACCAGTGCTGACCGAAAAAGAATGCACACAGGAGCAATGTGAACTTGAACTCGATGCTCATTTATTTGCCTCAGCAGCTTGGACTAGGCGTTCTAGTGACTCATCTTCTCCTTGTGTTGCTGCTTCTTTTGTGCTGTGGTTTCTTGCAGCACCTTTACAAGGCTGCCGATTGCAGTCCTGTCCTGCCGACGTCTTCTAGCTGGTGTTGCTTCAGTGCTGCGGGAGGGCATAGCTGGTTCCTCTTCAACATCAGCAGGCCCATTGTAGGGCAACATGTTCTCTTCTTCCCTATTGCTTTCATTATTAAAGGGTCATTAACTTCAAGATAACAAAATTGTTCGTTCCATGCTATAGCTATACAAGAGGAGTTGCAGAGAAATATGCGTTAGGCAGCTTGGTTTCTTGCCATTCCTGTAAGGAGAGCAGCGTAGATAGCGTATTTAAGAGCTGGAGAGGTCACTATAAAGTGAAGTAAAAAATTAATTGCAGATTCAAGAAAGTCATATTTATCTAAATTGTGCAATAATCAGAATTCGTTAATTAGTCAAGATTTCTCTGTACAGGCCCACACGACAAACATATGCATGGCAGCATGCGAAAGCAAATTAAAACCACAACTAAAACATGCCAGTTCGCATTATGTGAACATAATAAGATGGCACAGTTTTAAAAATTTTCGTCCTAGAAAAAAAAATGTTTAATTGTCAACTTACGCAACTACTATTTCTGGTGCGAGCAATGCGATAGGGGTAATATGGTGCTCTTTCTCCAGCTTCTCGGAGAGTTCTCTGTCAAGAAAATACAATGTCAGATTATCTTCAGAGTATATCTGAGTGAACAAACAAGTAAAATGTCTGCTGTCCATACCGTTTGTACAAGCACGTTGCTTGCAAATGGCCAGGTGAATCGTTCTTTGCTTTAGATTTTTTATGCGCTGTTTCCATTGTTTTCCATTTATTTTCCACCTGCAGTGGTGTGATGTGGCTGCCAAGTTCACAGTTTATAAGATGCGAAAGTTTTCGCGCATGACCTTTTTTGTCCCGAGAAAAAAAGATTTTGCTAAGTGTTAGTACTTTTATAAGTTCTTGCATATGGATAGCATAAGTTACAGCACGTTCCAAGCTTATACCATGGACCTGTGTGCTTTTGTGTAACTTTTAACATCAAAGAAGAGATGAAACTGAGAAACAATGAATGATGTGCTTCTAGAAGTAGATAGTAAAATATCCGTTGCCTGTTCGCCAAGCCATAACTTACGGCTGAGAAAACATGCATCTAAAATTCAGCAAAAAATTCAGAGGGGTTAACGACAGAAAGTGCACCAATGGTGCATTGCAGAAATCAGACATCTGTGCTATCTGGTACGCGTCATTACGGTATTTCACATGCTGTGACTTACCTAAAGCCACCCTTGTTGCCAATGCTACCTTTGGCTTCATTGTACTTCGTGATCAGGAATAGAGAGTTGCTCTCGCTCCATGATTCGCGTTCACCGTCGCCAGGCGGTGGCGGTGAACCACGACATGGAGGCACAGGTGACTGCGTGGGCTGCTGAAGAGGCGGTGGAGTGAGCTGACTGGCACCCTCAACGACAGCCGGTACTGTGGGTGGAGGTGTGCTGGGCTCTGCCGGTACAGCACACTGATGCAAAGGCCGTCTGGGCAAATAAAATAATTTGAAGCACATCACAAACCGCGACATAGTTAACCAACAACAGCACTCACCTTCAGTCTTGTAAAGGAACCGATCATCGCTCTGCATGTGCGAGCCTTACTCGTCAACCACGACATATACCGGTGTTACGTGCTCACACACGAGCTCGCACGAAGTGAACTCGGTGAAATGGTAGTGCAGAAGTGTATAAAAACTCGTGCAGCGCTTGACCAGATCGAGTGCCGGAGTGCAGGTGGCGTTGGTTACACCAACATATCGAGTGCGCGAGTGTAGCACTGCCTGCACTAGTCTATGAAGTGTAGCCAAGTCGAGGAGACCAACTGCTTCAACCCATGCAGGACTTGCATCCACAGTGTTGTTTTTGCCTCCTCGAAATCGGAACCTTTACTTTACTTCTATTTTTCTTTTTGGAAACTGCCTGGAACTCAGGCTCCCAGTACCAGTCATTTGTCTTTTGCAGGAGCTGTTGCAACAAGCTAGATAGACTTTCAAGCTGTGGCAGGAGTTCTGCATTAAACTGGCAAGTCCCGTGAATTTTTGCAGCTCACTGACCATTACTGGGCCTATTCTCTCTTGAATGGTTGTCTTCTGGTTTGATGCCTTGTTCATAAAGCATGTAACCCCAAAGCTTTGGGCTTGTTGACTGTAAATGCACACTACCAGTTCCCTTTCACTTCGTCTTTCTTTGGCATTTCCAGTACCCTGCCTAGGCATTCGTTCTGTTCCATGTCCTTGCCATATGCAGTGGCGTCTGCTTAGACATTGCTTGTTTCTGCGCAGTGTAGGAGCGTTTGACTGGATTTTCAACCTGTATAGCTCACTGTGTCTTCAGAAGGTTGCGTACTAGGAGGCCTCTTCAATTTCCAGCTGGTGTTACTGCAGTGTTAGGTCCAGTTTGGTATCTCATTTGCATTGTGCATCTCTTCTTTGGTTGCTTCAACTATTGACGTTGTGTATCTATCTTTTGATGGCTTTCTTGGCTTGTCTCAAGTCCGCATAAGGCCAAATGTTGTTGTTGCTCTTGCAGATTGCTACAATAGGTGAGGCACCCAAGGTGTTGATCCTTGAATTGGTTTTATGGCATCATGTAGGAGCAAGTGTTGAATTTTTGCTTCCCCTTTGTTTCATCGACATAGTAGTATCCACGTCGAGGCTTGTGCTGCTGGTTGCACATTATTGTTGATATGCAGTTTTTGCCATCTAATGAAGCTGCGTTGTGTATGGACCCAGGATGGGCCCTTTTCGCTGGTTTTCTACTTACCAGGCCCAGGATCATGGCGTGCTCGGGCGGTCAGGCGAGGGCTAGCGAGACTCTCCCGTGGTTGCTGTCGCCGGAGCTGGTAGAGCTACGAAGACGTTACCGGCAGCGTCGCGGCAGTGGTAAAGGAGGCCCGCTGTGGTGCGGGTCCAGGCAGCTGGTTCCTGGGGCGACTCAATGCAATCGAGCCCTGAGCAAAATAGGAGCTCCGCCACTTTGGCCACGCTTCTTTCACTGCAACTCCACTTCCAGTACTGTTTGCCCACGCCGCAGTAGTCCACTATCCACATTATCACAGAAGCGTTCTTCATGCCTTTTCTTGGATTGACCATTTAACTCCAGTGGCTGCATTGTAGAATTCTGTCTGGTTTCATCTGATGTGTTGGATACCTAGGTTCTCGGAAGTGTCGCATACTAGTAGTGGGAGATGGGCGCTGCTTACTTGTGAATGTTGCTTTCGGTTGTTTTTGTCCAAATATAATTTAACTCATGGACTGTCCTGATGTTGCCAGCGGTGTTGTAGAATCATTTGACAATACCTACCTTTGGAACACGAACTTCGCGGTGTTTTTCTTAAGCCGTCCCCATTTTTCATTGCTGGCTCTTACTGTATTGCCTGAGTGAATGGTGAATGTTATCAGCACGCCCTGAAGCTCAAGTTTCTCCCAGTGCACGCACTTGTGCCGTCGTACGTATGCCAGTCCAAGCTAACGTGTCTTGCACCACCTGGCTGACCTGTTATGATGCTTGCGCCCACAGCTTTTGCCTAGTAGTTCGGGCATCCAGCTTGCATGCAGAAGGTGCGGGTTTTTATCCCCAGTGCTATTGGGTACCTGGCAATGATACAGTGGGTTCAAGCTTTCCCATGGCCTGGTGCACGGCTTTTTTGAGGTAAACTGCTTGGAATATAGGTCTTTGACTCCACTTTGAGTAGACGAAGACAACTTTAGCCATGGCACACATTAGCCACAGATGCCCTTGCTCCATAAAAATCCACAAACATCATCGTTATAATCCTTTCTTCCTGCCAGTAGCGGGGAAGTGATCCTGCAGATAGCTGTGGGAACAGGCAGACGCTGAGAGTTTGTACACCAATGAGGCCCAGGGACATTACCTTCACTGCAGCTGAGGCGATATACTTTGACTCCTTTACACTTAGCAACAAAGTTCAGCTTGTTTTTCATGGTGCCTCTTAACACCATTTTTTTTTTGCATCCAGTCAGCCGTGTTGAGCATTCTGTGGTGGTAAACTACAAGGCCAATTTCTTCAAAGCCTAGTTTGCACTCATGGAGTTGGTCATGAATTTGGCTGCTGGCAAATTCGGTGAAAGCAAGATCCAAGGAGCTTTCTTCATGGCCATACTATGACATGATGAGGTTCCTGATGCTAGTTAGTGGACTTTGTAGTGCGAAAGAACTATTCGTCTCCTACACCACAAAATCCGAAGGCGGACATGAAGCCACTGAGATAGACACGTGACAGTGTTGCGTCAGCCAAAATGAGGCCGGGAGGAGGCAAACATCGGCTGATTTATTGGCATTAGTGCCAGGTTTGGATGCGCTGCCTCGAGCCAGCCGGACCAGAATCACGAGAGGCTCCAGCGCGAGGACGAGGCCAACCAGAATGCTCCTGGGTGTTGTCTTTGATGGCAGCCACTACTACCTGTTCTGTGTGAGGCCGGTGGTGATACTGCAATAGGCCCCTCTGCTAGTGAAGGATCCCGGCGGAGTTGGGAGCTGGAACGACACATGTCGCTCCTGTGGAGTAGAATGGGGAAGATAGCGCAGATGGGCAGCCGGCCATTTGCGGCAGAGAAACCGCACAGGAAGATGTACTGGGAAGAACAGCCTTTATGAAGGCTGGCTTCAGGCGGTCGGTAGAAATGGAATTAGGGCATCTTTGAAGGTCTACGATGAAAAACTTCGACTGGCATTTGATGACACGGAACAGGCCGTAGTATGGTCGCTTAAGCGGTTTGCGGAAGGAGTCTTACTGAATGAAAATGTGAGTGCAAGTTGAAAGGTCAAGAGGAACGTGCGAAGGTGGACGAGTCTGGTATTGAGGTGCAGCAGCTGGAAGATGACTGCAAAATCTGCAAAGCTGCGTGATGTAATCCGTGGGATCGGGGCTTGGAGAGGAAACAGTGACGTCGAAAAATTCACCAGGAGGACGGAGGGGTGTGCCAAAGACAAGTTCTGCCGGAGTGCAGCATAGATCTTGTTTCAAAGTAGCCCGGGGGCTAAGCAGAGTAGTATGCAGTTGTGCTTTGAGGGCTGTCTTTAGCGAACGATGTAACCTTTCAATTATGCCGTTGGCGATAGGATGGTAAGCGGTAGTGTGAATTCAAAACGTTCCAAGCAGGTCCGTACGATTCTTGAAAAGGGAAGATTCAAACTGTGGGCAATGATTGGTGGTGACAGTCGAGGGAACCCTGTATCGTGACACCCATCCAGCGGCGAATGTTCTGGCGGTGGTGTCACTGGTGGCATTGGGGAGAGGGAAAGCTTTGGGCCAGCGAGTGAAACAGTCGATCTACATAAGAAGAAAGGAATATCCAGCAGAAGGTGGCCAAGGGCCCAAGATATCGATGTGGGCGTCGTTCAAACATGCTGATGGCGGAGGGACCAGCCCGAAAGATGTCCTGTGTGGCTGTGTCTTAGACTGCTGACATGCCAGGCAGGTACGGAGCAGGAGCGCACATCTTTTCTGATGCGATGCTATACGTAACGTTACGTAATGAGATGATGCGTGGCACGAATTCTAAGATGGGAGAGACCATGGAGGGTGTTGAAAACAAGGCGAAGAAATGCAGAAGGAATCAAGGGAAGGAGTGCCTGTCACCATGTCGAAATGATGGGGACAGAGCACGAAGGGAGAACTTCATGGAGAACCAAGGAGTGTGGTGAAGTCGAGGTTGGCTGACGAGGCGGCAGAAGTGAGGGAAGCAGTGACACATGACAGTGCATCAGCCAGGGCGTTGTCAAGGCCTTGCACATGTCTGATGTCTGTCGTAAATTCCGCCACGTACTAGAGATGACGGATCTCACGCGGCGGAAATTTACTGCTCCCCGACTTGATGGCAAAAGTGAGTGGCTTTTGGTTGGTAACTATGTGGAGCTGCTGACCTTCAAGGAGGAGCTTGAAATGCCGAGCGGACATGTAGATGGCTAAAACTCGCGGCCGGATGTACTGCAGCAGCTTTCAGCGGGGGAAAACTTCCGGGAGAAAAACGATAGAGGGCTCCAGGCACCATCTGCGAGCTGGTGAAGTACGACTCCAACGTCATTGTCAGAAGCATTGGTCCTGAGGCGAAGAGGTGCATCACGACGTGGATGGGCCTGGAGGGCGACATTGGATAGCTTCACTTTGGCGGCTTCGAAAGACTCTAGAGCGGCGAACGACCATGTAAGTTGTGCAGAGTTAGCTTCCTTGTCTTGAAGCATGTTCATCAATGGTTTGAGGAGGGCTGCACAATGAAGGATAAATCAGCGATAAAAATTGGTAAGGTTAAGAAATTCACAGAGTTAGCGGATTGAAGGAGGCTGCGGAAATTCTTGAATGGCCTTGACTTTGGATGGAAGAGGATGGATGCCCGTACGGTCAACGTGGTGGCCGAGGAAGTTGAGCTCCGACTTGCCGAAGTCACACTTGGCTCTGTTGATGATGAGGCCATGTTCAGAGAGACGCTGGAAAAGCTGCCGGAGGTGTTGCATGTGCTGTTCAGCATCGCCGCTGAAGACAAGGAGATAATCGATGTAAGCCATGCAGAAGGGTAGACCTCGAATCAGGGTGTCTGCAAAGCGTTGAAATGTTTGTCCAGAGTTACGGAGGCCGAAGGGTGTAATGATTGTAGTTTTGGGCACGTCAGATAATTCCACAGGGATTTGGTGGTGGGCTTTGGCCAGATCAATTTTAGAGAAAATGGTGGCGCCATACAACGATGCTGTGAAATCCACGATGTGAGGTAGGGGATAACGGGCCGGAACTGTTGCGTTGTTGAGAGCGCGGTAATTGCCACATGGCCGCCAGTCCTCCGGTGATTTCTTCGGTACCATGTGGCGAGGTGATGCTCAGGAGCTAAAGGAGGGTCGGATAATGCCGAGCTCAAGCATGTGCTCGAAATCGTTGCGGGCAATCTGGAACTGGTCTAGAGCAAGGCGCCGAGGTCTAGAGAGTGTGGGCGGGTCAGTGGTTACAGTTTGGTGCGTGATCTGGTGCTTGATGGGCAGTAAGAAGTTGGATGGACGGAGCAGGAACGGCTATTCGTCCAGGAGGGTCTCAAAGGCCAACTGAGGTATGCTGGCCATAGAGGCAAGACAATGGCCGCCACGGTGGCTCAGTGGTTATGGCGCTCTGCTGCTGACCCGAAGGATGCGTGTTCGATCCTGGCCGCTGCGGTCGCATTTCGATGGAGGCGAAATTTCAGAGGCCCGTGTAATGCGCAATATAAGTACACATTAAAGAACCCCAGGTGGTCGAAATTTCCGGAGCCCTTCACTACGAGGTCCCTCATAGCCTGAGTCACTTTGGGACGTTAAACCCCCATAAACCAGTCTTGCAAGACAGTCTGGCATGCTGGTTTACACGGTGAGTCGCTTTGGGACATTAAACCCCCATACAGCAGTCTTGCAAAACAGTCTGGCATGCTGGTTTACACGGTGAGTCGCTTTGGGACGTTAGACCCCCGTAAACCAATCTTGCAAGACAGTCTGGCATGCTGGTTTACACGGTGCCTTCCTACTCAACGGTGAGTGGCCAGAAGAATCTTGGCTTCCATTTTAGCTGAGCTGATGGCATTGACTTTGCATAACGGCTCTTTTTGGATGCTATAAGGTCCGCTTTGTCTGGCCTGTCATATGCAGCCGCCATGTGGTGAGGAGTGGCTTGTCGCTTTTGCTGAAAACTTTCTCTGTATAAGGTTTTTGAGCGCTCCACAGTGTCTTGCAGCAGTGCGTCAACATAGCCTGTGTGAAAAGAAAGAAGCAGTGTTACCTTAGCATATATCTCTCGGAGCTGTCTATAGTACTGCATATTATTATTTAGCAAGCATGCATTTGGTTGGCTTGTTCACATTTTGTTTGTTGCTGATTGTACTCTTATTCCCTGAATAGTGCCTGTGGATGCACTAGGGCTTAGTATTGGAAAGTACTGAACTCTGTGTGCATCAGCATATTTGCACTAACTCGTGATCAGTTTTCATAGCTGGGTTTACGTACTGTAGCTTGGCTCCTCCTTCACTTCACTCACAGTGAAGTGGCCTCTCCTCGCCTTCGAAGTTTTCACTTTCCAGTGTTCCTCGCCAGCTTGGGTGACAGCTTGTGCTCGTGAAGCACTTTCATTAAATGCAACACGGCAAGACGAGTCCTGAAAATTAAAAAGACAGTGTAAGATTTCTTTCCTGGCTGCTGTTTGTTGCTTACATTTCTTGCATTCCCTCCTCTGAAAAAGCAATCGACTTTAGAGCAAATCTGTTCAGCACACTGTGCAACGACTCCAAAGAGTACGTCTGCATCTTCGGGGAAATTTGACGTACGTCCCGGAGCAGCAGTGGGCTGTCCACGATTTTGTGCAGCTCCAGGAATGCTTCTGATGCTAGAAATGGATTGCGGTAATAGGTTATGAATTATCACATTTTAATACCTTATATTATCACTATTAAAATGGGTATACAGTTGTGCCTTGTTAATATGGACACTTTGGTTTCTGAATAAAATTGTCCATTAAGCCAGTCATCCATAATAACAAATCTTGAAGCAAAAAAATGTGCTACGATTAAGGTCTGCTTTTGTGCATACTGGCGGCTGGCGAAGTTGAAATTAGACTTCATTGTGGGAATTGTGGGAGCTACAAGCCCATTATTGTGGTCGCCGTTGTGCTTGAAAATAATGTGGCGCAGCTTGAAGCGCCTGCAGGTCTATATGTTTGATGGCATCTTATGGCTGAATGACCTAACTGCTATTGTGACTGTTCACATCTCTCAAACCACTGCTGCATGTCAGCACTGATTTGGCTGGCAGCTGCTGAGCGTGGCTTTCTACATAGTACAAGCTACTGTGGGAGTTTTCAACAGTCCCTCCTGCAAGCTGGAAAATTGAGGCCCTTCGATAGGATAGCTCTGCACTGCAAAGCATTAACCACAAAACAAAAGGGCCAGCTCTCAGCCATTTGCACTTTTCACTGCATTCCTCTGTTATCCTGCACGAAAAATGCTGAAATTGAAACACTTGGGTGTGGCAGTAGAAATTTTGGTCTCTTCCGTCCTAAATTCAAAAACACATGGGCCATAATGGATACTGTGCACTTTCCCATGTCCATTGCCTGCACAGCGGGTTTCCGCATTAACAAGGCCTGAATACCAACACTGTCAAGTGTGGTCTCCAGAAATATTGTCTATAATTTGTGTAGTCCATATTAATGGGGGTCATATTAACGGGGCACAACATAAGCATTGTATATAGCATTTCAGGTGCTACATACTTTGTTTCAGCAATTTCTTGTTCTCAAGCGGTTCATGTAGACAACGCTTGTAAGGGCCATCGTGTCCGTCATGCGTGTTGCAGATGTGGTTCAGCAGGCTTCTCCACATACTAACAACAAGCTCTTCATCACCTTTTGCTGCTCCAGGTACCCAGTAAAGATGGTTGATAATTAACTGGATCCATGCTGTCAGAACTGCATGCTTACGGCTGGCAGCAAGCAGCTTCTTCTTGAGACCTACATTGAATGAGGAAAGAAATGTCACAAACAGGCCTATCAAGGTGGAGAGAAAATATGGTTCCTTGCCTTTTGCAACATGCCAGACGTCGAACCAGTGCTTGATGTCTGGCCGGCTAATCCTGCAGTACCGCCTGATGGCAGGGTGGCGGTCTAAGAAAAAAAATTAAGTTTAGCGACTGGGCTCGGTGAAAATGTTAAGAGCACAGTTAAATACTGAGCACTTCGTGATAATGGTGTCAAAGTCTCATTAAAAACATTCATATCAGAGTGGAGAATTGGGCCAGTTAATACATATTGAGAAGAATGAAACTAACAGAAAAGACACACAGTAAGAAACTCCTTTCCTTACTGCGTTTGTGTTGTTTCCGCTGGTTTTATTCTTGATAGTGTGTCCTATCTGGGACAAAAGTAACTGATCTCCACTTCAAATTCCGCACCGCAAGTTCACTGGTCTTGATACTAGGAGTGCGTCAGGTGATGCCCGCATGCAGTGATACACAGTTCGGAACTTGGAGGAAGCTCAGTTGCTTTTGTCTCCGATAGTACCAACTAGCCGTCCTCTCCATGTACTGTAACCTGTAACCATGTAACGTTCTTCATATACAACCTTCCAAAAATGAAGGCACCACATGCATAAGTGCCATCGCCATCATAATGTGCAAAGCTAGTGTAAAACAAGCGTCTTCCTGTGCTCCTTACTGTGTCTATGTCCTTTCCACTGGTTTTATTCATGCCATCATTGTGGCCAGTAATCTGGTTTTGGTATTTTAGCACTTAGTGGTGTCATGGAAAATTGCAACCAACAAGTTGTTAGTACTGTTAATGTTGCTAGAATAAAGATAGCAATGAGTGAATTTATTATATGTAATGACTGTAGGCAACAATGCAGCACTGTGCATTCGCATCATCTTATGTGATATCTGACATGCATCCAAGTGCAAGATCAAGAAACGCTACCTGTAGTCAGTGAACAAAAGCTTATGCCCATATCTTCCACTGCAGCCAAGCACTTAATCAGCCCTTGCTTCTCCATTGACTCACTGTTTGGTACCTCTGGCGACTGCACAAGTAAACAGTAAGCGTATTATAAAAATGGTGCGAAAATAATTATTCCAGGTGCTCCAGGCTTACCTCACCAACTTGAACTTGTGCAGTGTGCAATATGGCTCCAGTCTGCACAGCCAGTACGCTATATGTCATATATTTCGCACTGTAACCTGGCGAGTCACACCGGCCATCTCCTGCCAGGTCTACTTGCATGCCCACTAGGCCACTGACAAGTTGCGCTTGCTTTTGCTGAAAAAGCTGCAAAGAAGAACATGTACAGTTTAGATAATACAATACAAAGCTCACGGTGATGTATTTGCAGTAATGCGCATTAGCACAAGGCATCCTTCCTTCTTGTGTTTCAGTGTTTTTTGAAATACTTCATTAACTTTAATTTTTTTGTCAGCACATTTACTTAACAAGATAACAAAGTGAAAAAATGCTGATGACATCATTACTAGCACATGCAGTTGGTCTCTAAAAACATAACCCAAGACAACATAAGTGCCGAGTTAGTGGCATTGCACTGCAGGCACTGGTGCAGTACATATGTTGCTTTGCGCTGTAGTTATCCAGTTTTCATTATGACCGCATGCGCCATCAAGCTTTAGGCATGAATGATGCATACACATACATTCAGAGTATTAGAGAATCATTATTGGCAAACCTCATTTATAGCAGGAAGCAAGTATGCCCGTTGGTAGTTATAGTATGTCCTCTCTGTGATGCCTTGCACCCCGATGGATTGCAGGTGCCAAACTGTTGAAGCCACCACCGAACCAGAAAACAAGATGCCTGCAGCCAGGAGGATCTTGTTTGCTGCCTTGCCTGCAACCAGTGGTTGGCTTCTCCAGAGGAAATTGTGCTGCAGTGGGCAATTCCCCTTAACAGTGAGAAGGCTGCCCACCGTGCTCATGTCTATAGTCCTTGTTTTTCCGCACACTATGCAGGTGTCAAGCAGCTGTCGCAGGCAACATTCAAACACAAGGAACTTTTGTTCCTTGTGAAGGGGAACATCGGCGAGCGACTGGCCTGCTTCTTCTTGGTGGTCACTGGAAATGAAGGGCAGTGACCTCAGCGGTCAGTGCTGTGTGATTTTTAATGTTTTCTACCAATAAGTGATAGCAGTAAATGTTCAGCTCATGATGTGTTGGTTGTAAAAAGGTGTGTTAAATAAAGCTGCTATCAAAGTACACAGTACCAATGCAGTATTTTTTTTCTTTCTATCTGCGGGAAAGGAAAACGGCAAATAACTGTAAACTATGTGCGAGTAATTTTTTTTCCAAAACCGAATCGAACATTCTTACTAACATTCTCAACTTCTGCAGATATTTGCTCTAAATGAAACAGCTAATTGCTTGATGCTGTAACTTAAGAAGTTTCAGCTGTAGCTACGAATATACTACCAATATACTACGAATACATTACGAATATACTATGAATATGCTACCCCCACATCTCGGTAGATGAGAGGGGCATGAGGTGCATATGAGCCATAGCCTGTGAGATTGGGCATCAAATCAGGCTTTGCCAAGCAAATCGGAGTATTGCCACATCACCCGATATTCCAAGCCAAGTGTGAGAATTACGAATGCTACCACACAAATGAAGTGCATTGCACTGTAGATCCTGTCTTTGAAGAAAGCTAGAAAGCACCTTACTCAAACTTTGTGGTATTATTCGTGTAGCTGCATAGAATTATTCTAAAACTCAAGAACGCAGTTGATTAGGTTGAAACAACTGAGCATCTACTGTACGATTCACTTGACAAAATAAAACATTTTGAATACTCGCACGCCCCTACTGGACATATATTCCATGTATCATCCGGCTAGTTTTGATAAGTCTGTCCATCTACAGTTGCAGTGGAATGCACAATTTCTTGGCTGTCTGCAGCTGAGGCTTTAAATTTTAAGCAATGAGATACATTGAAAACTAATGCTATCAATACCTGCAGAAGCTGTTGTCAGATGACAACACATAACTGGGGTCCTTATCTGCAGTTGGGTGCTCCTCACTGTCATCTTCAGTGCAGTGGGACTGGTCCACTTCCATTGGTATTGGTGTGGAGCCACGAAGAGGCTGAAAGATTGCTGGCACAGGTGGCAGCAGATCAGGTACCGCTGCAGCTGAATGTGCTGTCTCAACTGCATTGGTCTCAACTACTTGGTCAGCCTGTATTCCAGCTTCTCTGGTGGCAGGCTTCTCCGTTTGCACGTTTGCAGCAACCAGAGTTTTCAGCCCAAGGCACACCTGTGCGGCTAAAAAAATTACTTATATTTGCAATGGTTGGCAGGGTTTACATCCACTTTTGGCTGTCAGCAGTTACTAGCTTTTAATTTTAAGTTGTATTTATAACTGCTAACTACCACATTTAGGAATACTACCTCGGTTTTCTCATAGATCACTTACCAATTGACTGGTGTTCCCATGTCGTCTGCGTTGCCACAGTTTTCCTGCTGACACCTGAAGGGCACGCTTGCAATGGTTCCTAGGGAAGGGTATTTTTACCAATACTAAAGTTTACATGAATTATTTTGCATGCTTTTAGTGTTGCATACTCCAGGCATGAAGTGTACATTAGAAAAATTGCAATAAGGAAGAGCTGTGAACCACTGAAAAGAAATTACACAAATCTACTGAAAACAGATTATACTGGTGTGGTTATAAAATATGCACACATAAAATATTGATTTCTTTCTCATTCCCAGGTTTATTAATGACCATTGAGACCAAACACAATGACTCTGAATTCAATGGCACATGAACATGGCAAGCAAAAGACGGGCACAGTGAGGAACAACAGACTGTGCTGTTGCATGAACCAATCGAGCAAGTGCCTATTCTGTTGAACCTGACGTCTGTATGTCACATACTCTTAGCATATGTTAATAAGTTTCCTCTTGATGTGCCAGTGCAAACCATATGCCTTGCATCATCCATGAGGCAAAATGAACTTCTTTAAAGCACTGCTGTTTTAACATCTCCAGGAATATTCGCACTTCTCTAGGCAGAGCCACAGCATCTGAATCGCTTGCTGCAGGCTCAACACATCGCTGCGTGAAAGCACGTCAGGAAATAATATACTTGTTCTATTAGAGGGCATAATTTTTGCTTCAGCAATAATATCTTATGTGGTATTGTAGAAAGCTGTTCAGTTACGCCTATGCTTAGCATATACATGGTATTCATGCATGCAGACTTGTCCCTTATGTGCAGCTCGCCCAATCCTATTTTTTCTTTTTTTTTGTTATCCATTTCACAGCGCGATAGGTAGAAATAACAGGGCTAACAAGGAGGTCTGCCGACATCGCGGAGCGAAGTGGAAAATGCGTGCTCGGAGAACTATGCTAACTATGCTCGGCTGCTGACCCGAATGACGCGTGTTCGGCACCGGCCGTGGCGGCGGTCGCATTTCGGTGGAAGCGAAATGCGAAAGGCCCGTGTATTGTGCGATGTCAGTACCACAGCAGGTCGAAATTATCGCGAGCCCTCCACTACAGCGTCCCCCGCCTTAGTCGCGTAACTCTGGCTGAAATTTAAGCTGTTCCCACAAAATGCACACGAGGTACAGTACAGGGTCAATCACACTTAGAGGGAACACGGCTGCGCGTGTGCGCAGCCACGTTGAGCTCCATTGAGACCAAGCCGGTGGCAAACCCGTGCAAAGGGGCAGAAGACACGAAGCACCACGTTGAGGTCTCTCTTCTCGTGCGCCGCTCTGCATGAATTCATGAACGGGTTAGATGCAATGGCACTCCGCTGGTACGGGGCCACGCAGAGCCGTGTTCCCTCTAAGTGTGATTGGCCCTGTACATGCGGTCGCAAAACAGGGTGCGGCTCATGCACCCGCTACTCCATGCGCAATTCCCAGGCTTGGAAACGCTCGCCTGGGTGCATTTCCTGAGCTCTATTTGCTACACATACGCAAAGTGCTCGCGAGCGAACAAGCTGCACGTGTGCACAACTCGAAGCCAGGAAACGTATACCTTTGGGGGGAGAAACAGCGTTGGCAGCGCGTCGGATTTGAGCCGCAGCTGCACGTTGATTCCAGATTGCTGTACCAAACTGGGATTACGCCGGTACGCATCAGGAGGGAAGTGGCGACCGCAGACTCTTAGATCCCAGCGACTGTCCGATGCTGACAGCCCGATGCGTTGCAGCCAACCTGCTCGCTTGTCCCCTATTGGGGCACGATGCCTCATCGTAACACCGTGCCTGTCCTGGGCTTTACATCCGACTACACAACAAGGGAGGTCCATTTCCGACTAGAAACGAGGCAGCAGCAGCTAGGAAACTCACAAAGGCGGGTGCAAAGATTTGACGAGAACACGTGCTTTTGTGAGCAGACGGATTTCCTCTGTATACGTGTGTTTTAAAAAATAATAAGTAATCAATAAAATAGCATTTCAAGGAAATGCAGTGCTCTGTTTCAAATGAATTATTGCAAAAATTGCGCGTGACGTCATTGGGCAGAGCCAATGATCAGGGTCGCCCAGTCCATGGCCAAGGCTGCCCAGTTTACGTCATGTGGTAGGGTCGGATAAAAACGCGCGCTGAGGTGTCGCCCTAATCGACTGTGAGCGGCAAGTTTAAAAAATTGTTTGTAAATTGTTTGTTCCACGCGCGGCTTTCTGAATCGGACTAGAATACTCGTAAAGACCACCTCTATAGAGTTGTTGCAATAGAATATGATTGTAGAAACCTTTTCAAGGTCCCTGCACCCCTGCACCCTTTTACCCACCACACACCTGCACCCTTTTAGAAAAGTGTGTTAGGGAGGGTACTGCAAGCGCATATGCACCCTTTGATAAAAGGGTGTAAGATCTGCAGCCTTCAATAAAAGGGGGTTATAAAGGTGCACATTTTGCGGCGCTTTACACGCGCGCTTAGCTATAATGGACTGGTGCAAGTTATTGCACTTTTATTATGCAAACCGCCATCAGCTGTCTTGCGCGGTGCCCTTCTGCTCGCTACTGCAGCAATAAATGTGCATGCTCTGTGTTGTTGAAGCCTTGTCTTTAAATGCATGCATGTGCAAGCATGCATGCAGTGATGCAGACAATACAGTGTACTCAGTGAACTCATTTATTGAACAGTTGAGAACGGTTTATTGAACGGTTGAGAAATGAGGGGCTCGTTATCACATGAATATGAAGGAGGCCAACAGACACCGAACCAGGGAAAACACAAGAAAATTGTTTTATTTGTGGTGCTGATCAGTGAAAAAAAAATAGTGCAATCATTTTGTGCCTAAAAATACGATTAGAAATTCTGATTTTAATCATCTTTTATGCATTAAATGAACACTGATAATTTCGCACTGATCAACACCAGAAATAAAAAAAAATTCCCTCATGCTTTCCTTAGCCTAAGTGACTGTTGGCTTCCTTTATATACATTTGCTGTAGATTCCTAAAACATGAAGTCCGGCTTGAAGCTTGAAATGAACCTCTGGGCGGCTGCCTTTGGCTTTTAAACATTCATAGGTGTTCTACTACGCAGCACATGCTGTACGCTGCCATTGGCTAGCTGATGTTAAATAGCCAGTATGCAGCCATCAAGCCGGCAAGTCCCTGAATTGCATCAATTACACTAAAAAGCCGTTGCTTCTCCACATACAGAAAATAATCATCGGCCTGCTCGATATCTCCGTTGGAGTACAAAATGCACGGTGTCGATGGCTTCTCTCCATCCTGCATAAACAAAGACAGTGTAAAACAGTAATGTTCAGAATATATTATAGGCACCCAGTCAGGGCAAGAAACCATGCCAGTGCACATATATAAGGGTGTAATGAGTGGGACATAATATCTCTTTGGAATGCATGGTATTGTCTCAGTTTCTCCTCTCTAGGACCTGCATGCATTTTTTGCTCTCTCAGACAACACCACGTAAAGAATCTGACTTCACTGTGGTAGAGCAATATGGTGTCGCCATGTGCCTGGTTGCACGTGACCACTTACAACAATGATAAAACGGATAGATGGGCGAACTTATTTACATTCACAATAACAACAGCACACAAAAAATGAAATGCTAAAAGAAAGAAAAAATTGGGGGACAGACAACTGCTGTATAATTCTGCGAAAGCAGCTGGATTTACACTCCACGATTACTTTGATGCTTTTATTTTAAGCCGAGACTTCACACACTGAACGTAATTTTTGTGAAAGGTGAAGGTGGGCAGAGGTGAGTAGAGTGTAACAGTGGGTTGGTTGGCAGCCCTGACGCTAGAGGGGTGAGGAGGTGGCTGGTGCTTCTGGAGGGAAACTCACTTTCCCACTGCATGTTTTGAGTCGATTCCCCCTGATGTGACACGGGCTATAAGAGATGCCGCAATGACTACTCCGGATTAATGCAGACGACCTGAGGTCCTTTAACATGTGCTGACATCACAAGGAATAAATGCACATGACAAGCAGTGAGCTTACTAGTGGCGGGTCACAGTGACAGATACAGAATGTATGACCTAAATATGCAGATTAAATGATCAATTCCAAGTTGTTCTAACATCATCCGTTAAAAAGAAACAAGTAAACTTAGCACAATAATAGCATAAAACAGCATCAAGCACAATTTATGCGACACCTATGCAAGACAGCATGAGAAATGGCCACAATTCCAAGCAGAAAAAAAAGTACCATTTAGTACATGGGCTGCAAATTCTTTAGTCATGGCTCTAGTGGACAATTTATGTGCATCTGGATGCTATATTATTTTTCTATGTGCTTTTAAGAGTGTCAGTGAAGTGCTCCTTCATGTGCCTTGTTGCTAATGCCCCACAGCATACATTTAACTGAATTCGCCTCATTCAAAATGCAAAGGCTATTTCGAGGGAATAAAGAATTAAGACCGCCTTTGTACATGGTCTATATGTATACTGGGCTAACAAAAAGGCAATGCTTCAATCTTTTCTATGAACGAAAAAAAAAAGCTTCGAAAGTAAATGTGCACTGTTCCACGACCAAGGAGCACTGAATAAAGTACCACGTGGTGGAATTCAGGAAGTGTAGTGAGCCTTCGAGAGTAATGCTGTGCCACAGTTGCGTCCAAACACAATTTGTTCTTGAATTTTCTACATCACTACTGTTTAAATGAGTGGTTCGGTAATGTGTTTTCTACAAGTCGTGCACATCTGTAACCAATTAGGAAACAGCTGCTTTCTAAGAAAGGTGCTTATGTATTATTACGCAATGTTATCAAGTTGTACCAAAGCGAGAATGAATGAAGCTATGTTTGTGCAGATTTATTGTGCTTGTACTCTAAATAAGGAATTCTGAGGCAAGTGAAGAAAGTATACGAATAGTAAACCTCCATCAGTACCTTATGGATTAATACAGCTGCTTATTTTTGTACCAGCAAATTTAAGCCAAGAACGGCGCCTAATTTCTAATTTTGCAATATACTTTCCCTAATGAGGAATGCAGAGCCACGAACCGTAATATATGTATAGCGCTGCTAGACTTAGTAACTACAAGCACAGACGTCTGAGAATGACTGGGAGATGAATCCTTTCCACAACATAAGCATGCTGTATTTTAGGCTAATGTTGCACAGCGTTATGACAGACTTCATGCGCTTGCAACTTTATTTCAACCTTTTTAGCAGCCTTATAGAAGATGAGCTTACCACGGGCACAAACATTGTCTCCGTTGCCTTTGGCTGGCAAATTATTTTAGCCAAAAGCTTTAAGATTCGTACTTCATGGATATCTGCAACAAAAATGAGAAATCCTGCATAAGTTTTCATCCTGTAATAGAATATGTATTGTTTAAACACCAAAAGGTCCAAAGGAACAAGACAACATCAAGTCCTCACTTCAATAGATGCTGTGTATGGTTGGCATTATTGCGTTTTGCACCTGTTCACACAACATGACATGCACAAACAAACAGTCGCTGAAAGCAAGGAAAGCATAGAAGAACGCTCTTCTGTGGCGACCGTGTTTACAGTAAACAATCACTTGCATAACCATTTCGGCAAGGACAGACAAGCAAATGCCACAAATGCAATCCAAACCGCGTGAATGCTTTAGAAAAAAGAAAAGGGGGAATGCCTTTGTTGCTCAGTTTGTATGCATGCAACGCTGCAAATGCTATGGAGATCATGAGTTCATGCTGCACCAACAGCATTTCATTCTTCTACTTTTTTGTATAATTACTGTCAAATGATTACACTATACTTTCCTACCACGATCAATATCACCGTGTGAAAAAACAAACATTCTACCATGCCCCCGTTGCTTGCAATGTCTTCTTTCATGCATGCATCTTAATGAGGACAGTTCACGCCCTTGTCTATCTTTGCTCCTGGATAATATTTTGATATCCTCAAGTCAATGCTCACAAAAGCGGCAGTGGGTGAGCAAATTCAAGTTTGTTTTGCTTTCCAACAGCCTTTCATGTCCCCCTGAGTGGTCATGAATGCAATGGCCAGTCTGGCTGACATGTTTTAAGGCAGAAAACCAGGGTCACATAAAGCACAGCTGTGGGTACTGAATGTGGTGCATATTAGCTTCTGCTGGCTGCAGCAAAAAACACAAAAAGCTACATGCTCAAACAGCACGTGTGTGGTCCACAAGTTCCACAAGATTCTTTTATGCAGGAAAATTGTTGATATTTACTAGCGTAACTTGTGCAGTTTTTTTCCCTAAAATTGAAGCTTTAAAAAGGGGTGTGCAAATTACAAGGAGATTTTCCGAACATGTAAAAAAAACTCTGGAAAGGTCTCAACGCACAACGTATACGACATTTTGCCGCATATAAGTCAACCATGCAAATCACGTTAGCCAAAAGAAACCTTTGACTCCAAATATATGTCAACACATACCTCACCCCCCAACCCCCCTGCGCCTGCCCCAAACACGAGGTATGTCTACTTCCCCACGAGATGCATGACAACACGTGCACAGCTCGAAGCAATAAACAATGAACGATACAGTCACAAAGCCATCAGTAAGAGGCAAACAGAAATGCAAGACGATAAAACAGTGCCCTCGCTAGCGGCCTGGCGGAGTTGCGACAAACAGAACAGCTAACAGTTCGGAAGTTTCGCATTCTGTCGCGATGCATGCTCCAGAGGTTACTAGAAGTTTGCAAGTATTGCAGCCACTAGTATGGGAAAATGACCACAGGTGCGAGCCAGCCGGATAAATGGCACGCAAGTGACTCTTCCTTACTGGAACCAATTTACAAATGATTTACTGACTCTCTTTGCACCACTCACTCACCTTTCACAGCTGTGCACGGCAACCTGGCTGCGCTAATGTTTCGAAGCCTGCCCTGCGTGCACCCGCAAGCATGCTGGTGTGCTTGCACAGCAGGAAGTGCAAAATATGCGAGTTGTTGTTATAAATCCGGTAATAAATTAGGGATGCAGAAATTCCACGAGTAAATGCAGTATGTCAGCCAGTCTGGCCGCAGCATTAAAAGTGTATAGACATTAAGCTTGAATTGCACGTTTCCTTCTTTGTAATGGTGTACAAGACTGTAATATATGGATCACCATGTCGAATTCGCATAAGACTTCTGAATAATTTGTCTGAATTTCTCCTCTGATCTGTTTTGCTGTCAACAGCCTAGCAATGGCTATGATGTGAATGGCCGATATAGTGAAGTGAGACATGAAATAAACCAAGATTGCTTCAACCTTTTAAAGTACTACAACGCTAAAGCCAGCTTTTCCTCAAATGCCGGAATGACCGCGAGTGCATAAGCAGCAATGATATCAGTTTTCGTCATGCCCCACATGGACACAGAATACTGAAAATAACTGCCAGGTACATCAGACACCTCGTAGAGGCAATACTTTTGTTCCTAAAAGCATTACAATAGCGTTAGCGCACCTGGCTGCAGTACAATGCACAGCATCAAAAAATTGAAGGAAGCGTCATGTCACCTGCACAGCAACCATCTTAGTAACTCACCAAAGGCACAAACAAGCACCAATATTCAGGGGTGAATCTATGGCTACTCTTGGAGCACTTACACCCAGAGTTAACTGAGCTTTCTCGACTCAGAAAATAGAACTATTGCGTTTTTTTTCATAATGTTTACCTTTTCAGATGGCAGGCCCAAAAACTAAACATAACAATGAGCCTAAACAAGCTTCAAACACTCACGTTTCTGACGCCTTAGACTTTCGGCAGCTTTGTTGGCTTCTAGGATAGGCAGCATGTCTTCCCTTTTTGTGCCAAGACTATCTCTTAGCACTAGGCCCAGCACAGTTTGAACACCTGCTTCAATGGCCTGAACTCCGTCTTGCTTGATAAGTAGGTTGAAGTCATGGAGAAACTAGAACATTGCCAAAACAGTTTATGCAGAATTGCTGTAACTGCACTAAAATTTGGCATCTAACACACAATTCAATTTTTAGAGCTGACAGAAATTTGTAAGGCTATTGTAACAACACTATGTGCAACCATGAACATTACAAGGTATAAAAATTTGTTTCCCCAACATATTTTTAAACCTCCTCATTGCACAAAAACCTTCAGATTATCGTCAGCCTATGTCTGCTGCTGAAGGAAGCCTTTCCTGCTGACCTAGTTATCCCTGCCCTGCACCAGCTGCAGTCATCTGATCACTGCAAACTAATCCCCTCCTCCCACTGAACTGTTTGCCAATCCCTACAGCGTTTACTTTTTCTTGGAATCCACTCTGTTACTGCAAAAGACCTTATGTTATTCGCTGTTTTCGTTAAATGGCTTGCCCATGTCCATTTGTTTTTTATTTCGTCTATAATATATCACTCACGCATTTTTCTATGGTCCATGCTGCCTTCCTCATGTTTCTTAACGTTATTACATACAGCACTTTCTTTCCATACCTTGCTGCGCTCTCCTCAAACTGAATTCAAGCCTTATCGTTAACTTCTAAATATACTGATTTGCCAAGTTCAAGCTTGCCAGTATTCAACCAGGCAGCATGAACTTGGAGGGAAATTTAAAATTACAAAATGGTCAAATCCCAATGTGCATCTTTAAGCATGCTTTGTTTAGAGCTCTCTTTGTGCAACAGCCAGTGAAACAAGCTTGATGTGCCAGCTACTGACTGGAGTGTGCTGCTGAGCATGGTCACTGCACTGAGATTTGCGGTGCTTATTTTATTTGACAGGCTACGCCAGTTTGCCAGATGTGAATGGCTGCTTTTGCCACTAGTTAAATTTTTCATGGAAGAGACAGTTCAGGCTCTCAGAGGTGGCCAATGCATGTTTTTAACATTTGCAAGCAATGACTGCAATTGAACACGCCATAAAAGAGGACAATAAAGAAACGATGGACACAGCATAAAAAACCGACCTTACAGTTCCCAAGAAATTGGGGCCATGTCACCGGCTCAAAGGAAATGACCTGCTTCCAAAAGTTAAGGATTGGTTTTATTAATCTTATGGCATTTAACGTAGCAAAGCAACACAGGCTGTAGTAGGGGGCTCGGGAAATTTCGACCACCTGGGCCTCTTTCATGTGCACTGACACCGCACAGTACACGGGCCTTTAGGCCTTCATTAAAATTCGACTGCTGAGGCTGCGATCAAACCCGCGTCTTTCTAGTCAGCAGCCGAGTGCATAACGACTGAGCCACCACGCAGCTCCAACAGCCATGCTTGTTTATTTGCCATAGGCAGGAACACTAGGGACGTGTCTGCGATTTAGTCACTGTTATACATTGTACTTTGTTTTTTCATTCATTTGAAATAATATTGATGCATTTGTCCCCTAAATATACAATTTCACAAATGTGACCCATCCTGATTTTGCACAACCCACCAAACAATCGCATTTAACAGCACAGAAGACCTCTTCAAGCACTGCATAAAAGCATGATTATCAAGCACTCGCCAAGCCCACATCTGCCAAATAGGGGTACTTCACAAGTGCCACAGCGACAGGCATTTGGCAGAGGTCCTGCACCCTTCCCTTGTGAGTAATTTCGAGCCGGCAGCGCAGCTGCTCAGTGTCTGAATTCGGTCTTTTCCACTCCTGACACAGCCAAGCCTCATGTTGGGCAAGGCTGCAGGCATCTTCACCCTTTTTATAGTAAACTCTCAAGAAATGAAATAAAATAAACAAAAATTTGAGAGGAAACCCGCACCCAACCAGAGGTTATCGCAGGCGATCCAATTAAACATAAAAGAAAAGGGGCCAACGCCCAAGAGAAAATTTAAGAAAAACCAATTACAAGAGAGGAAAAAAAAAAGGCACAAATGATGGGCGGGGAAAAGTGATTTTTAAGGCAAGACGCCCCTGAAGGATTAAGAAGGACGAAATGAACATGAAACAGGGATGGGTCCAGCGTGCCCCGATTCTTCAGACAGGCTAGCAGGCGGCCAGGAGGAGGGAAGGTGCGGGGATCTGTAGGACGGAAGAAGAGGCAGGAAAAGAAAGCGAGGAGAAAAAAAAACGAACAAACAGGAGATACCGGGCTTAAGAAAGCAGAAGGGGTACATGAAAAAAGGGGAAATAGAAAAGCGGATCAAGTAAATGACAAAAAGGCATGTAAAAAAGCAAAGAAATAGAACGAGCGAAAAGTTAAAAAAAAAACAATTAAAACATGAAAAATATAACAGCTAGAGAAAAGAAAAGGAAAGGCAAAAATAAATAAAAATAAACACGAAAAACGAAAAGCAAACAAAACAAAGACTGCGTGCGCACGCAAAGCCAGCAAATATCAAGGTCCACATGCCATCCACATGCCCGTGAGGCAGGGGCAGGGCCACGGCCCACCAATATTGGCCATATGGTGCCCCCGACCACATGAGACATGGGGAGGCACAGAAATAGCAGGGAGGTCTACGAGCCATCCGGGCGGGAATAAAGACGAGAGACAGGTGAAAGAAGGGAAGAAACGCGAACAGCAACGCGAATAAGCAACGCACGAGACCGAGGGGAACCTAACAAAGAGGGGAAGTCATGAGGGGAAAGAAAGTGCGGATAGCCGGGAAGCCGTGCTGCTATGTCTGCGGTGAGAGGGCAGGCACGCAGGTAATTGAGAACATCCCCCACAGCTGCCCAGCATGGACAAGAAGGCGAAGGAAGGAGAGCAAAACGATGGAAGTACGAGGGAAAACGACCATGGCCAGTTAGGAGAGGGACAAGAGATCGGAGTGGAGGGAAAAAGCGGGAGACGGTTAATAGAGGGGACAAAAACAGCCAGGAGGGTGTCCGAATGTTCCGCGGTCCAGGTGTCTGACCAAAGCCTGAGTACGGTGGTACGCATGCGGGTGCGCACTGCTTCAGGCTTCTAGTAATACAAAAGCGAATAATTCGTCATATTGCTAATATGGAGCCAATGGCCACTACAACGAGTACCTTTAGGTCATTTGAAATACTTCGTATTGAGGATATTTATGAATTCCGACTATTGAAAACATTTTACTTTTCCTCCCTTACTACAATAAATCAACTAATGTCATTAGCATCACTGCAGCGCCGCGACGCTAACGTACCCACAAGAAACAAAGATTTGTGGGAAATCCCACGGTTCCGAACCTTTTATAAGTATCAAGCGTTATCACACAACCTCCCAATTATACTAAACAAAAATACTCACACTTTAGGTTTGAATAGAAGAGGTTTGAGGTCTCGTTTTTTGTAATTGCTCACCCCTGGTAATACTTTGTATTGTTATACTGTGTTTTGTTGCACATTATGTTTTTTTTCTTGTTCTGTTCTTGTGCTTTGTTTCATGTAAATCAATTGTACAATATTTCTTGCCACGTTTCTTGAAATGTGTTTTTTGTGTGTTTTGTTTGATGTCTGACTTGTGTTATTTACATGGTATAATTTCAGTGCTCCGAATGTTGTACAAAACTTGAATTCACTGTTGCAAATTAGAGGTAAAATGTCTGTTTTAATTATAATATGTTTTCACTGTAACTGCTATGTAAACGGTCTTCTTGGCCTTAGTCAAGCTGCGTGAGCAGCTTTTAGCCAAGGAGACCCTCCAGGCACTTTCTGGAAAAATAAATAAAATAATGAATTGAATTGACAAGGGTGAGAGCCACGACGGCCGCAGGAGGCCACGCGCCGACGCCAGTGAGGCGGCCCAGTCAGCGAGCTCGTTGTCCCAGACACCACAATGGGCGGGGACATGATAGAGGAAGACAGGACGCTGAAGAGAAATGGCGGCAAGAGTGCGCTTGATGTCTCGGACGCGTAAGTCGTTCGCAGAAAGAGAGTGAAGAGCCTGAAGGAGAGAAAGGCAATCAGAGTAGACATGCAAGGGTAAAGGAGAGGGGGCGCGCCGGGCGTAACAACAGGCCTCATGAAACGCAACAGCCTCTGCGCAGAAGGCACTAGAGGCTGTCTCTAGACGAAACCGGCCCACGTTCCGCAGCGCGCCAGAAGATGAGAATGCGACGTGAGCAGCACCCGCAGAGTGGGACGTATAAGAGCCATCCGTGAATATATGAAGGCCAGGATGGAAGGACTGAGATGGAAAGTGAGAAGGGAGAAGACGGGCGAAGGAAAATGAAGAAGCCAGAGAGGGATGGTCGCACCAGGGATCAAAGCGGGGCAAGATATCAGACGGTAGGTAAGTGTGACCGCCAAAGGTGACGGGATCTACACCATTTAGAAGGTTGTACTCTGCACAGAGGCGATCCAATTCCAAGGGAAGAGGGGGTACCCGGAGGAGTACCTGAAGCGCAGCTGTGCGCGTTGTGCGGAAAGCCCCTGTGATAGCGAGAAAAGGGACCCACTGCACAGAAACAACCTTCTCCCGAAGGCGAGAATTGGCGCTGCGAGACCATCAAGCGGGCGCGGCGAAAGTAAGAGCGGGTTGTATTACTTGAAAATAAAGCCTATGTAGAGAACAGGGAGGGAGGGAACGGTGGAAAGAGAGAAACGAGGCAAGACGCGAAGTGAGGATCTCTGCCTTGTCGCGGAGGAAGTGAGCATGCGGTGGAAAAGTGAGGTGGCGGTCGATGACAACGCCTAAAATTTTGAGTTCCTGTTTGAAACTCAAGGGGCGACCCGAAAAGCGAACGGTTGGATTTCGCTTTAACATTCCGCCCACGCCATAAGAAAACAGCATACAAAATGTTTTTGTCCACGAGATCGGCACCCGCGAATCAGAGGCCCAACAGGCTATTCTGTTAAGGACATCGGCACACAACTGCTCCAGCTCGTGGCGCGTGCGGGCCGGAACCAGAACAATGGTATCATCGGCATAGGCATGTGTTGTTACGCCAGGAGGCATGGGACATTCGAGAAGGTCTGCGATTATGACGTTCCACAAAAGGGGTGAAATTGGGGATCCCTGAGGGCTGCCGAGAGTGGGGTTGGCGGACACCTCCTCACCAGTGCGTTTTACGATAGACTACCGTGCGCTGCGAAAGAAAGGAGCGCAAGAGGTGATACAGGTTGGAAGGGAGACCGCGGCAGCGAAAGAAGCGAAGGACGAAGGGGTGCCAAACGCTATCAAACGCGCCCTGAAAATCGAGTGATATAAGAACTACGGGCGTGCGGGATATGCGGAAATTTTTCAGGGCCGTTCGCAACGAGGCCAGGGCTTGCACTGCGCTGCGCGAATGGGTAAACCCAAACTGGTTGGGGTGGAGATGGCCCCTGGCGTGCAAGAAATAGTAAAGACGGCCGTGAAGTAGGCGTTCTAAAAGTTTACCGAGGATTGAGTTCATCACTATTGGCCGGTAGGAAGTAGGAAGGGAAGAGGGACGGTTTGGCTTAGGAAGGAAGATGATCCGCCCCCTTCGCCACGCGGAGGGAAAGTGGCCGAGACGGAGGGCACCGTCGAAAAGGAAGAGAAAGAAGGATGGGTGGGCACGCCAGAGGCCCGTAACCAAGGGCGCAGTCAACCCATCCAGGCCGGGAGCTGTGCCAGTACCGAGTGCGTTCACGAGCAGCTGAAGCTCGTTACGCGAGAACGGGACGTCCGGCAGCACAGAAGGATGGTAAAGGTGCGCTCACACTGGCGGGAAAACGCGCAACGCAGGACGTTTTCCGCGCGCCGCTTCCCGCACAAGCCGGTTTTTCTCCCGCAGACAGGCTGCTGTGCCGTCCCGCACAGCGATGGGTCCGGGAGCTATTTTTCCCGTGCCGCTGACCAGAACAGCCAATGGGGTCCGACCGTGAACCGTGACGTCGGTCCCAGTTCAGTGACCCCGTCGGCGGAGGCGAAGGCTGCGCGCGTCCTGCGAGGCACTCGGCGCATACCAATACCTTTCTATTTGCTCGGCGGTTGCTTTGCCAGCATGAACATGCGACTTGAAGATTTTGAGCGCTTTCTGGAATGCATTCGGCCCTACCCTTTTCTTTACGACAAGACCCATTGCGATTACAAGGACACGGATGCCAAAATCAACCGATGGGAAATAATCGGACTGGAGTTTGGTCTGACTGGTAAGTTTATTTCGTTGTGGAGTGTCTAATATCCGGAGTCGATCCACGTGTCTGCATCCTAATGCATCCTAATGCACTAATGCATCCGCATATTGAGAGCGCGTGTGAAATGCAAGCAGAGCCTTGATGTTGCGCCTTAAGTGTTGCAAAATTAGCATAGTTTCAACCCTTCACTGTGTGAAATGAGCATAGGCTACCTTTACTGAAGTTATTCGTTATGCGTGTGAATGGTGACGGCCTTGTGATACGAGTTCTCTGTAACAGAGCTCACTATGCACGGAGTCATGATGCAAATTTGCAAGTCTGTTGCGCGCGATTTGCGATGTCCATGAGCGACCGGTCTTTTTTGCAAGCTTGGAAGGTGCTACAGACAAAAACGCACAGAACATTACCCGTTATTTTCTTAGCACATATGATAAGCTTTTTTTTGGTACAGTATAAATGAATGGGACACGACCACAAGAGCTGGCTGACAAAACAGGCGAATTCTTGAAAAGAAGAGAAAAAATTCCCCCTTGGCGTTAGTAGTGTTGTTTCTTGAAATGCTAATTTTATTTCTTTAGGCTGCGGGCGTGTGAAATGATTCGCGTTGAAAGCAGGTTTCTTTGCGAAGCGCCGCACAATATACTAGGGTGAGACGTGAGAAGATTTTTTAAACTCTATTCACGATACCTGCAAGCTCAGTATGCATTCTGCTGAATCTGCAGAAGAGTGCTGTGTCATAAAATACAGCATGAGGTAACTCGGAATTTCTGATGAAAGCAGTTGCATAATGACGCGTTTTGGAAGGACAACAGAGACAGAGCTGCTGTTCCTGTCTATACAGCAATGGAACTGAAAAATCGCTCTATCCGATTCTCGGGTAGCACAAAACGATTCGCCATTGAATGAGGATGGTTGCTGCTGTTGGTGACTGTTGCAGCTTACGGTTTTTTTAGGTTTAATGTCCCGAATCAACTAGGGCTACGAGGGACGTCGTAGTGGAGTGTTCCAGATAATTTCGACCACCTGGGGTTGTTTAATGACCGCTGACATCGCACGGTACACAGGCGCCTTGTGTTTTGCCTCCATCGAACGCGGCTGGATCGAACCTGCCTCCTAGGGCTCAGCAGTCGAGCGAACCACTGAGTCACCGCGGCGGAGAGGTAACTATGGTAATAGTAGCAGCCACTCGGAAATGGGTAACATGGCTTGCGATGGAAATAAGTAGTAGACAGAAATCTTGCTCTCGTAGGGGTCCGTGGTCCCTGACAATGCCCTATCCATATCAATGATACTTGTCCTTCGTAGGCTACTATATTGTAAATACGTGCGAGCGTGCGATAAATTTGCATTACCAAAATTCTGAGCCTTGCACAACTACGGCCAAGATGCCCTACATTTTGGTCCAGATTGAAACACGGCCCCAACATAGTCGCTTTAAGTGACAAGCAAACCACAGGTTCAAGCATTTTGGTGGTGAAACAGGGCATTGGTGATACACTGGGAGATCGTTTTATCAATCGATCTCTATCATGAGCCGCTATCGCGTCGAAGCTTCTGCGTCCGAGTACTGCGCTTTCTCAGCCATCGCGCGGCTTTCACTTGGTGCTGGCGATTCCTTTCGGCGGTGCCTTTTGCAAGTATGTCGCCGCCGGTGCCTATCGCCGAACGAAGACGAATCGTCGAACTGAGCTTGCAGGGCACTTCGCAGAGTGCAATTTGCCGGATTACTGGCCGTTCGAGGAATGCCGTAAGTCGAGCTATACATGGATACCGGGATGAAGGTGGCCGACTTGGTGACGCAGAGCGCAGTGGTCGATCACGGATCACCGACGAAGAGACGGATCAGCTGATCGTCGCAGCTGTTGTGGCAGACCCCTTCATTACTTCCCGCAAGATACGTGAAGCCTTGGGCCTTCAGGTGTCACCGTCAACAATACGAAGACGCCTCAAAGAAGCAGGCTTAAGCAACTCTGTTGCGGCCCAGAAGCCATACCTTACAAGCAGGCAACGGCTTCAGCGGCTCCAATTTGCACAAGCCGTGCAGCACTGGACGACCACCGACTGGAGGGAGGTTGTATATTCTGACGAGAGTACTTTCTCCAGTCGGTGGGACCAGCAGCAGAAGGTCTGGCGCCCCTTTAACTGCAGGTATGTGAAAACCGTTTCTCCGATGCTGAGTATCCAATGCGTTACGTATACTTAGCCGAATTGCGGGTTTAATATGGTTTTCTTTCTGTAATATTAGAAACGCGTAAACGCTAGCACATGTCATAAAAAGAGTTGAGCACTGACGTTATATTTAGCGCCCTTCAGCCATTGGTGCTATTACTTCAAAATAATATAATTCTCACATTTCTTTTCTGCGCTTCAGATAAATATGTTTGTCATGGCTATGGTCTGTTACAGCGGTAGCGGTGTTATTCATCTTCTCTTATTCAAATACCGGTCATTATGCAGTATCCGTTTGCAAAAAAGGTTAAGGTCTTGATTTTAGGTTGCCAAATATCAGAAATTTCTCTATATAGGTTTGTAATATATTATTGGGCTTCCTTTGGACTAAAGAGATCATGTAAACCTGTTTTGTTCTCTTCGTCACCTCCGTCCACGCTCCTGTTTTACAGATATCTACCAGAGTACACGTCAAGCGTGCTCTCAAGTGGCAGGTGCTCTGTAAATGTGTGGGGTTGCATCAGCAAGGATGGCTGGGCCCCCTCGTGCGCATTGAGGGCCGCTTCAACGCATCCGCATATGCTACCATCATTGAACAGGAGCTGATTCCCCATGTGCTTGGTGGCCCCTTCAGCGACGGCTTCTTCCTGTTTCAGCAGGATCGGAGCCCTGTGCACACAGCTCGCGGCGTGGGCACACTTCTTAACCAGCTGGGAATCCGCACGCTGGAGTGGCCACCAGCAGGTGCTGACCTAAACCCGATTGAGAATGTGTGGGGGATGATACAAAAGGCACTGGCAGCCCGGAATCTAAGCACGGCTACATCAGATGAACTGTGGAGCGCCGTGCAACAGGAATGGAACAGGCTGCGCGAGAGCGAGAGCGTTGTGCCGGCAATATACGAGTCTATGCCGCGCCGTGCAGCTCGTGTAATTGCCGTGAATGGCCAATTTACGAAGTATTAGAGCACCATTGCTTTAATTTTTTTTTCAAGGCAATAAAGATCCCGTGATTGCCCTACATTTTGCGGTAACTTATTTGAAGGGGGTGTATGAAGCGGGGAGCCAGAGTGCCGTGTATTTTCCTTCTGATGTATTCGCTGTACCAAATCAATCAAGACACGTGTGGGAGGCGCACGTTGCTTCTGGCAGCGTGCCGAGCCTATTCCGCAAATATACACTCAATACCAAGCAATCTGCTCTTCAGCTTCGCCGCGAGAAGTGCTCACATTAGGGATCGAGTTATATAAGACGGCTGGCTCGACCAGACAGTCTCTTCCCATGAGAATAATGAGACGTACCCTGCAGTTTTGTATACAAAGACTCTGCCTCGTGGAAATTTTGGGCAAACAGGAGAGCAATATTTAAAAGGAGGCACTATGCATATAGGCACGGACCGTGAGATGACGCTTTCAAGAAGTATTCTCGCAGTTCCAGCGGTGTGTCTCCACTTTGGCTTAAGTACGATCTGGAGCAACACAGTGAGCAAACGAAGAAGCAGAAAATACTTCGTGACGTGGCAGCAGCCATTCAGAACTCGGCATCTGAATCCGAATCATGCTTAGAAACGCGCTTTCCGTTTAATGAAGCAAAAAAAAAAAGCTTGGTCCAGATCGCCGACTGGAATTTACTATTAGGTGCATTAGACGAGAAAAAAACATGGAGACGAGTTCCCAACTGACGATAAAAACTACTATTTTTTTTTCAGCATGGATAAAACGCGAAATATTGGTGAAACTAACATCAAACCTCCCTTTACCACTCTGGAGCCAAGTGGTTTGACGCCCCGTTTCCGTCCGCTTGCTCGGTTACTGCGCGACAATTCCATTTCCGGGACTCTTTCTGGTGCACCAGTCGCTCATGGACATCGCAAATCGCGCGCATCAGACTTGCAAATTTGCAACATCACTCCGTGCATAGTGAGCTCTGTTACAGAGAACTCGTATCACAAGGCCGTCACCATTCACACGCATAACGAATAACTTCAGTAAAGGTAGCCTATGCCCATTTCACACAGTGAAGGGTTGAAACTATGCTAATTTTGCAACACATAAGGCGCAACATCAAGGCTCTGCTTGCATTTCACACGCGCTCTCAATATGCGGATGCATTAGTGCTAAAGAACAGCTTTTTTCTGTGTTTTTCCCGCGATCCCAACTTGGCATTCTCACAGCTATTTACTGATTGAAGACAAAAATCAGGCCTGAAATCAGGCCGCTACTTCTCAAGGCTCGAGCAAAGTTTCCCGAGCATTTTTTTTTCTTGAAAAGTGCCAGCCGCCGGCTGATTAGGCAGGCAAGCCACCGACGGCGTTACCGCCGAAGCGCGCCGAGAGTGGGAGCAGCTGCCGCTACTATCCCTTCGGGAACTACACACTTTTCTTTTCACTCTCCTCGTGGACGCGACCGTTCACCAGCAGAGTAGCCGAATTCCGCACTAGGAACTTATCAGTCGTGATAAACACCCGCCCGAGAGCGAGGGGGATGTTTGTCGTCACTCGAGGCACTCTCGCAGCGAGCGAGCGCGGCGAGATAGCAGCGCCGTGGGGCGGCCCCGCAACTGCTCCCGCCGCCGAAGCGCCGATCTCTCCACTTTTGCTCACGACTGTACAACGTGATTTTCATTGAAAGCCACCACTGGGAGAAAAGTCTTCGACGCACTCTCACGAGGCACCAAAACATTCAACGCCGTGCGCTTGCATTATCGCGTTTCATTCGTGAAGCACGTGTAATTTCTTAGTGATCCTTCTGAACCCTGTCCATCCGTTTCACCAGTGCCAACCCAACGTGTAAAAAGCTCTTCGCGCGCCCGTACTGCTAAGCCGGTGTGCGAACTTTCTAAGGCCTTCAAATGACAGTGAAAATTGTTTCAAACTTTAGGAAAAAAACGTTCGTAGCAGAACCATTTACAACGCTTATCATGGTACGGACGCTCGTATACGTGACGCTTTTGCGACACGTGCACACAACTGATAGTAATACTGATGCAGTGACTACGTGAAATATCTGCAACTTCCTACAATAACCAACACAGGCATTTCGTCGTTACTCTGAAATGGAAAGTGGCACGCTCGTACACGTGACGCTTTTGCAACACGTGCACAAAACTGATAGCATACTGATGCAGTGACTGCGTGAAATGTCTACAATTTCCTACACTAACCAACAAAGGCATCTCGTCGTTGCTCTGAAATGGAAAGTGGCACATACGCAAAGCAACTAAGCTCTTCGGATCACTGAGAGAGCGAATCTTAACTTCACACGCTTTACAAGGCAGTTGCCAAAGAAACAAAAAAAAAAGGAATGAACGATTACGATACCTGGAATCGATCTGCTTCGAAGTCTATTTCAGGACTCAAAAGACTGCAAGAGGCAGCCGCGGCATTCAGTCCACGCAGGTCTGGTTCATCGAGCTTCAGTTTCCTGCGCGCTTCATTACATCCCACTGTTAAAAGGCATGTGACCGACATTTCTTAGCGGGGCGGCTTCGGGTGCTTGCAAGAAGCCCTTGCTTGCAAGCCTTGCAAGTCACACACGCTGGTAAAATGGTGTTCACGACCGCAACAACCACGTGCGGACTACTTACGCCGCCAGAAGGTGCAAACAAAGACTACAGGGTTGCCAGGTTCTAAACTCGGAAAAGACTCACAAAAATCACAAACGTAGCCAAAAAGTAGCCACCGTGCCGGCGAAGTGTCAGAAGCAGCCAAAAAGAGCGCCAAGGCCAAGAGGCCGACCTTGAGCCGTTGCCTAGCAACCGCCGCAGCTGGCGGACGCCACGCGCTCGCAGGAGAGCCGCCGCCGCCTTCCCTCGTTGCGCACGCTTTCGCTACGTATATACTGGCATAGCCGAGCTAAGCCACTGCCAATTTTGAAGCGAAGAGCTTCACTAGGCTCGTCAACACCGCGCTTCGCGTGGGCCACCCCCTGGCGCCGCCGCGGCGCGCCCTTCCTCCTCCTCGCCACCCCCTCTTTTCTCCTCCTCGCCACCTGTTTACCCTTCGCCGCTGCTAGCGGTTCTTATCGCGTTATCGCAAGGCGTTGCGATAACGCCCGAGCGGCGGCGGCGGACATAAAAGAGGCCGCGCGCGCGCTCCGTGGTTACTTGTCGCCATCGGTTAACCGCTTGGGACGGTTGGGACGGCAGTCTCCGTCCCGAGAGAAGGTTCTATCGCAAGGCGTTGCGAGAACGCACGCGTGAGTGGCGGTGGCGGCCGTAGCATAGAGTAATATAGAAGTAAAGAGCGGACACTCCCGTAGGCCCCAGCGGCCGACTTTTGTGCACAGCGCACCTAGCGGACCCGGGGAAACGCACTGGCCTCAGAGATGACGGGCGAAACAGGAATCTTGAAGACTCTACTTTCATTGCGTCTTGTGCGTTCTCCACTCTCGCGGAGGAGGGGTTGTCACATTGCCCAGCTGAGCAGCCGGCCACCAGCGTGACGATTACGGAGCACGCAACGATTATCCAGGTCTCGACGTGCAACGCTCGTCAAAAGCGTTTGGCTTTGATCGCTTGCCTGGACGCCGCGGCGAACACGTCACCCACAAGCCGCAAAGGCGTTATGCCACGCATCGCGTGCGCTTGGCAAGCGCGGCAGTGAACCTACTACGTGCATTCTGTCAGGGGGACAATGAGCGCATCAGTCACTCCGCAGAAGGAAGCCAAGACATGCCAAAACCATACTCTTTTTCTTTTTTTTATTTGCGCGTTCAGTGCCATCTGGCGGAAACGGGGAAGCGCCGAACTCGGCCGCGAAAGGGCCCGAGTGTCCGCTCTTTACTTTTATGTTACTCTATGGCCGTAGAAGAGGCGCAGACATTCGCCATGGAAGGAAGAAAAGAACACCCAGAAGTGGTAGCGAGGGAGTTGGCTCAAAATATACACCGCTACCGTGGTGCTCCCAATGCACTGTGCGCGAACTGCGACAGCCATGACGTCAAAGAAAGCACAACTGCAGCTTTTCGCTTGTATATCCAGGCTTAACCACAGCTAAGCCACTGTCAATTTTTTAATTCTTGTAGGACGCAGGGTAACAGTGTATGCGAATAACTGAAGGCATATAAGGATGAAACATAAAAGGATCCCCAATCAAATGAAAGAAAATACATGAACATCATGGGACAGAAGCATGGAAACGCGCGCGCTTATTTCTTTTTTCCTTTTAGAGAGCAGCTCTTGGGCGCCCGTCTACGTTTCGCGGCGTGGCCGTTGTCTGCTTGGAACTAGGGTGCCTCGATGCCCAGCGCCGCGCGCTGGCATCGAGGCACCCTATTTTGAACCAGCAGTGGACATCTTAGCCGCGCTTTAAGCTGCGAAACAAATGGAGCGGGTGCTTGGAAAGCAGAGGGCAAAATTGGTAAATTGGTTTTTGAGGAAAGGAAATGGCGCAGTATCTGTCTCACATATCTCGGTGGACACCTGAACCAGAGGAAATGCGCATAACTGCCCTCTTGGAACAGTGGACACCTCAGCAGTGCTTTAAGCTACGTGACGGTAGTGGCAGATGTGCGCTGCATGCGTTGGCGTTGACAATTGAGCCAGAAACGCGGCGCTGAAGCCATAGGCCGTCGGCGTGCATTGTGTTCGCTAGCGTTGACAACGTTTTACAGGCGCATATCTGCCCTCTTGGAACAGTGGACACAGTCCTGCTTTAACCTACGTGGCGGTATAGTGACAGACGTGCGCTGCATGCGTTGGCATTGACAACGTTGTGCGGCGCTGAAGCCATAGGCCCTCGGCGTTCGTTGGCGTTGACGTTTTACACTTCGTTCATTTTAAGGAAAGGAAGTGCACATAACTGGCTCCCTTGGTCAGTGGACGTCTGGATCGCGCTTATAGGTACGTGGGGTGATGAGAGAGAGAGAGATGTGGGCTGCAGGCATTCACAACGTTGTGACAGAAATGCGGCGCTGAAGCCATAGACCGTCGGCGTTCATTGTGTTATTGGCGTTGACAACGTTTTACACTCCGATCATTTTAAAAAAAGGAAGTGCGTGTAACTGGCTCGCTGGGTCATTGGACGCCTGAATCGTGCTTATGAGAGTTTAGTTTAGTTTATGGGGTTTAACGTCCCAAAGCGACTAAGGCTATGAGAGACGCCGTAGTGGAGGGCTCCGGAAATTTCGACCACCTGGGGTTCTTTAACGTGCACTGACATCGCACAGTACACGGGCCTCTAGAATTTCTCCTCCAAAGAAATTCTAGCCGCCGCGGCCGGGATCGAACCCGCGTCTTTTGGGTCAGCAGTCGAGCACCATAACCGCTGAGCCACCGCGGCGGCCGTGCTTATGAGAGGGAGAGAGATGTGGGCTGCAGGCGTTAGCGCTGACAACGGTGAGCGAACTCTCGCGATCAGCCATTAACTGCCACCTGCCGGGGTGGCAGGGTGGGTGGGGATTTTAATATAGATAAAAAGACAAACAGGAATTTCTTACCACTTAAGCGGGAAAACATCCCGTTCCTGTCGCTCATAACGCCTCCCCCTCCTGTGACAACCTCGCGAAATACTTGCATAGACCTCGTCTTTGAGAACCAGGCATTTCTGCAGCAAATTCAGCATCTGTCTATCTATTTTTCCGGCCACAAAGGTTCCTTCACGACAGTCAAAAACTGTTATTGGAGTGTTTCTTGAAGAAGTATGAGTGAAAAATAACATGTTTGTATTTATACACACATGCCTTGTCCGAATTATTTGCCTCAATCTATCGAAAAGCTGAAACAGCTGATGAGCTGCGCTCAAATTTCGCATTAGGAAGTAACGTAATCGCGTCGGCAAATTTTATGCGAAGCATATTGCTAGAGCTACCACTCACGCCGTCGCCGTGGGACCCCACGTGACACCGTGACGTCACACCACGTGACACCGTGACGTCACACCACGTGACATCGGATGAGAGAGCCGGCCTCCACCTCGCGCCGTCGCCGTGGGACTCCTAGCCGTCACGCCACGTGACACCGTGACGTCACACCACGTGACATCGGATGAGAGAGCCGGCCTCCACCTCGCGCGGTCGCCGTGGGACCCCTAGCCGTCACACCCGCGCATTCCCGCGCATTTCGAACGCGCGTTCACACTCGGTGTAAGTGAAACGCTCGCTCCACCGGGCAGGCAGATGCGGCTTCCGTGGCAATCCAGGCGCTCACCCAACGCGCTTCTCGGGGTTAGTCGGCGTTCCGCTGTAGCCATGCCGTTGTCTTCCCCCACGACGAAGGCTTCTAGTGGTTGTATTAAAATGACCAAGTATTCAACCAAGGGAAGCCATGTATTACCAAGCCTAGCCACTAATATGCTTCGCATTCCCCAGGCTTAGCCAAGCTGACCCTCAGCAATTTTTTTTTCCTGTGATTTTTTTCAGCTTTATACTGCAGAAACAGACTGATCGGCACGTGCAGTTCATATGTATGGAAGGCATAGAAAGCACAGCCTAGTTCAGAAAGACGCGTGTTAGATCCCGGCCGCGGCGGCCGAATTTCGATGAAGGCGAAATTCTAGAGGCCCGTGTACTTTTCAACGTCAGCGCACGTTAAAGAACCCTAAGTGGTCGAAATTTCCGGAGCCCTTCACTACGGCGTCCCTCATAGCCTGAGTTGCTTCGGGACGTTGAACCCCAATAAACCAAACCAATTTTTTTCAGGTCATATGGAGCCAAGTTCAATTTTTCTCGCCGAGAGGTCCCAAAAGTAGACAAACCTAGCGACCCTGCAGAAACACTCGGGAGGGATCATGGGAGGGAGCGTCCGGCGATAGCCTCAACGCTCCCCCCCCCCCCCCCTGATTACGACACGTGATACCGTGCGGTGATATCTCTAGCCCCAGCGCGGACCAGCGCGGCAAACTGACTGCAGATGTCGTAAATGACATTCAAGGGCGCAAGAAAACGAAGACCAGAACTTTCGTTCCCTTAAGCTCTTGGTATTCCATTTACAATGGCTATTCAGCTCGAACTAAAGTCTTGCTGACTGTATATCAACCTCCTGGCAGCAGACGCCCGCGCCACAGGCCGCGAATACGCGTGCACTAAAACACACCAGCACCAAAACATTAGGGACTCATTGGGAGAGCGAAAAATTGGCGGAGGCTTAGCTTAAATTTGGTTAAGCCTGGTAGGTTGCGAAAGCAAAAGCTCAGCGCCTCCAACTGAAGGAACGCAGTGCGCGGCATCTACAGGTCACGCGTGGCTACCGGCAGCCGCTGCGCGACGACTGAAAACGTCTTCGGTATTTTTTAAATATTTTGTTTTTGATGTTGTTGCGAATGAGAGAAAGAAAACATAATCTACAGCTGGTATGACGTCACAGCGGCAGTAGCTCCACAGGTGCGCGGCGCGGCGTAACTGCAGCCGGGCTGTCTGAAGGAGCGAGTTGGTCGCCCATATTCACTCCGCTAAAGGTCAAACGTAACTGCGGCCGGGTCACGCGAAGGCTTGAGAGTGCGAGTAGTATTGCTTTCGCAATAAAAACGGGGGAGGGTGCGACTTCACGAGCACTTGGCTTGGCGAAAGACGTTGCGTGCTCCCGCCTCAGTTTCTTTTTTATCCTCCATGCAATCAAATCCCGATATGTGGGCGTGGCTAAGATTTTTACTCGGAACCGCCGCCGAGAATAAGCCTCAACACAAAACAAAATCAGTTGATCATTTGTACTTGATAAATAATGCCTACAGAAAGTACGCAAGATTGAAAATGTTTTTGTTTGTTGTTGCGTTGCAAATGTAAACATGTTCGCTTCGTTGCTTGAAGCCGCTCATTTCTGAGAAAAAAACTTTTCGTATGGTGTACAGGCAGTTAAGACTGTTTAGTCTCTCGAAGTCACTCTGCTGGAAGAGCCGCATGACATGGATGGATGGAAAACTTTATTATGCAAGCGATTTTGGACCGTGCAAGGTCTCAGGGCCACCTCACATCCCTCACATTACGCGCATGTGTCCAGGCCACGTAGGGCGTAACACTGGCACCCCGGTTCACACAGCGAAGTTGCGTGTCCGGGTCCTGCGACGCAAGGAGGGCCTCCCATTCCTCCCATGTACCGATGGCGGGCTGTCCCTGCGGGGGAGGATCGGCAGGGCAGCCGAAGGGAAGTGGTCCAGGGTGGCGTGCGATTCTCAGCAGAGAGTGCACTCTGGGGAAACATGGCGGAAGTAAGCTGAGGGGTAGGAAGAGTTCGGGTCTGGAGTCGCCTCTAGAGGATTTGTTGGGAGTGGGTGTCACAAAGTTCGGTGCATTTTTGAAACAAACAAACAAAATCTGCGCCGCACGGACGCGTCTCACCGGCGCGGTGGTAAAACGGGGGAAAAGGGAACCCCCGTTGTGCGGCTAGCCTGTTGTGCTTTGATGCCCCCTCCACCACTGCTCAACGACACGGCGTGCGGGGAGGGAATGAGTCATCCATGCCGAAGATTTCTCTCGAACGTCCCAGTCGCTTCTACTGCTAACCGGGGGGAAAGGGCGTAGCCTTGCGTGCGCAAGGACATGTCCCCCTCCTCTGCACTCGGACGTCGGCGACGGCGCCACGCCAGAACTAGCCCGAATATTCGAGAAGAGAACCCCGACCTCTGACCAATGGGGACGCGCGGCCGGCGAGAGAAAGGAAGGGTGTCTGCACAGGTGATACTGCGTGTATGTGCGCGCCTACCTTGACGCTTAGAACAAACAGACGTGGAAGCGAGCCTATAAAAGAAGGACGTTGACCGCTGACAGATTAGTCCAAGCCGCCGTTATGCTTCGGAGAAGCGCGCCCGCTTGACTCCCGGGACCACACCACTCGACCAACAACGGACCAACGAGGCAACGTTCGCCAGTCTGCGGGACGGCATCGTCGTGGACCTCGGGACGTCGGACTATCGCAGTGCCCGTTAACCAAATTGTGTTTTGTTTGTTTGCCTCTGTTAGTGCACCTTAGTAGCAATATTCCCTTTGTATTTTATTCTCTCTCGAGTTTAACTTTGCACGAGTTGAGTTGTTTTGTTAATCACTTTGTATGTGTTTGTATTAGTGATTGTGAAATTCTCTGTATCGTCTCATTGGTGTATAAACATTGTTTTGTTTGTGAACCTTTGACTCCGACCCATTATCTGGCTTGCGACAGGCGGAAGCTGGGCACCAAACGACCAAAAACCTCTTGTCACCCGGTAGCTGGTTTTCGCTGAGCTTCCCACGCTGAGTCGAGGGCATCTCCTTTGAGTACGAGACCGCTACCCCCCCACGCTCTAAGGGTGTCTGGGAACTTCACGCTTAAAAGTGCGGGAAGTTGGGTGACAGTGGGATAGGCGGGGGTGGGGAGGGGGATAGAGTCTACGGGCAAGGCATGCTTGTTGAGTCAGTTCTGAGAATGTGTGTGCCCGCTCCCTCGAGAAATCACGGCTGGGGTCGCCATTTGCCCGGCAGAAAAGTCCCCGGGCTATGTTATCGGCGGCCTCATTTCCGGGATTGCCAGAGTGAGCCGGCACCCACAAGAACTCAATACGCCTATCGGAATTTAGGGTGCACATTCTCAATATCTGCCACGCGGGGGATGGACGCGTCCGCGGGCGAGGTTAAGAATGGCTGTTTTAGAATCGCTAACTATAAAATTATCGTGGTTTAGCTTTGGTTAAACATGGTAGGCTGCGTAAGCATCCATAGCGTTCCATTCGGGATCATCACCGGTTGTAGACGATTCGGTTTCGATAGAGGCGCGGTGCGCCCGTCTAGCAGCGTCTTGAGCGCGCCGCTTAGCAAGGCGCTGTTCGCGTTCTCCATCTGTCTCCGAAGCCCGTTGTCGTTTCCTGGCTTCGTCAAGCAGACGTCGCCTCCCTCTCCGTTTATCAGGCGGCATAACGACGGAGCCGGCAAGCAAGCGAACGTATTTTATACCCCCCCCCCCCGTTCTCCAGCCTCCTCTCTACACTCCCCAGCTGGCGAGAGCGCGGCGACGGCGCGGCGGCATCTGCTGTAGTGCGCCGTGCCTCGCGCCGCCCTTCAAGGTCAAACGTACCTCGGGCCGTACCTCGGGCCGCACCAACGCGAAGGGCTGAAACCTGTCGTAATATTGCTTGCGCAATAATAAGCCGCATTGGTTTGGGCAATAGCTATTGCTATAGCTGCTTCCTCTGTTTCTTTCGGGGTACAAGGGGGGTCTATGAAATGGGGGGGCCCATGACAGATCGCCACGCAGAGCCGCCACGTTTATCGAATTCTCTGTCAGAGAGCTGTGTGCGATGGTAGGATCGATTTCCTGCCTGGCTCCCTATCGCGATGCATTCGTGTGTCTCCCCCAATTTTGAGAAAGCCTTGAATGGCTCTTACTCGCGGCCATCACTCGGACCGTCCGTCCGTTATATCTGTGGTGAAAGTCGTAACTATTGTTATCCAGAAAAAAAAAATCCTAAAATCTCTTGCATGGCGGCCGGGAGTCGAGCCACTATCATCCCATCCCATAGCCGAGCATGCTAACCATTATGCTACGCCGACTTTGTTTTTCTTTATGTTATGCTACGCCGACTTCCGGCCATCATATATGCAGTTCTCTTAGTCTAGCGTAAGAACACTGGAGAGCGTTGCGGAAAACGGTTAAAATTCACCTCATTTACATCACCAAAGTGCGCCCTCGAAATTTTTGACGTGCTGACGAAGTGAGAGTAGATGCTGGTGTGATTGTGTATGTCGGGTTGCGTGTTAACCTGGTAGTCGGACATGAAGTCTGTCTCGTTCTTTCTGGGCGCCTTGCGCGGCTGTGAGCCGCGTCGGCTTTGGTTTTTCTTCGCGGCCCTTCGTTCTCATTATCAGTTCGTTTTTTTTTCTTTTTTTTCTCAGCAGACGTGGATGTAAAGTACAACGTGTCTAGCGGTTTAAGGCGACACGGCGGCAGATTTCAGCACATATCTGTCAAAGGGTGAGTTGCTGCTTTTTTTTTCTTTTTTACTCGCTGCGTTAGAGCGCTCGGTTACTGAACCAGACTACCAGGGTTAGAACCCGCGGCCGCGTTTCGATGTCGGCGAAATGCTAAAGGCACTCGTATGCTGTGCGATGTCAGTGCATGTAAAGACCCCCACGTGGGCGAAATTATTCCGGAACCCTCCACTATAGTAGATTTTCCTCATTATTCTGTCACTCCCACTTCCTCCCATTCACAATCCTCAAAAACCACAAAAAGTTGCCGTTTTTCTGTGTGTGTGTGTGTGTGTGTGTGTGTGTGTGTGGGGTGGGGGGGGGGGGGGGCGAGCGGGCGGGAGGGCGGGCGGGGGGTTGATTTCTCTGACCAGAATTTAATCAGCATTTAATCACTGTTGGTAATTATCCCAAAGCACTCTTAAAACGTTATGCGTTCTTCGCCTATGAGTCATGACGATCCCTGAGCAGCGCAGTTACGATCTTTTTTTTGTATCTGCCTGAAGTAAGGCTTGTGCGAGGGTATAGTGGTTGCTACCCAGGGGCTGGTCTGTATTACTCCGATTCAGCTGCGTTTTTTACATGCGTAAGGTCTGGGCAGGTATCCCGGGAGACACTATTGCCCAATCTGGTTGGGAACGCAGGGTCCGTTATGAGCATGAGTTTCTCTTGGGTAAGTATTTCGGCCAATTTTTCTCCCTTTGGTGTGTGGCTTTTGGATAACCCCACAAAGCCACTACCACAAGGCCGGCAAAACACCACGACCGTCAAAAAGTGCACTACTACTGTGCAGCAGATAACGAGGATGCTCAGCCGCAACTGCAACAATTGCATCACGGCATAAAAGAGAGGGATGCAATTTGCCTGGTGCAAGCTGTTGTCGTCTCACAAATAATCTACGAGACTGCCTACCTCTACCTCACCCAGTCAGAAATAACAAAACTAGAACCACTAATACGGGCGGCTTAAAATACTGCACTGGGTCCCCCAAAGACAGCATCAACATCGCGCCTTATGTCTCTCAGCAGCCACAACACGCTCCAAAAAATGTGGGAGGCGCAAAGGTTGTCACAGCTGAACCTCCTGGCCATCACTCGAAGAGGCCAGACCCTTCTAAGCAATTGGGGCACCTCACAGTACCCTACAAAGTCGGCCAATGGACGGAACTTCCTCTATCGATCCGCAAGATGATCTATGTCCATCAAATACCCAGAAATATGCATCCGACTCTTAACGCGGAGTGAAGAAACGCCAAAGCCGAAAGCCTGTGCAAGAAATGGGATGGCCGTCCGGAAATGCTCTGCGGGCATGCAGCCGGTCCAATCCAAGGGCGGATGACCATCGCCATAACGAATCAGTGCGCTCGTATAACCCCATTCATGCAGAGGAGGCAGCCATTGCTAGCGCTAGCTACCAACCCAAACGCTAATGTACTCACAGATTCCCAAAATTCCCGCAGAAATATAAACGAAGGACTAATCCATCAATCAGGTCTCACACTCTTAGCCAAACATCCTCCTAATCAAGCCTTAATCATATGGTTTCCAGGGCACACGGAACACACAGAAGGGAATGATGCCGCCCACCGGCATGCCTGAGCTCTTTTATACTGGGATTCCTGCGTAGTCGACAAGGCAGAGGAACACGTTACACAGCCCATAATTAGCTTCATCGGACATCTACAGGACTACAGACAGGCCAGACAGACATACCCCACCCCACACAAAACTCTAGACTAGGCAGAAGAACACGTCCTTCACCGACTACAAACAGCCACTCTCGTAACTCCACTTCAACTCCACCAGTGGTACCCCTCGCTCTACAAACCAGAGTGCCCATACTGTGGAGAAATTGCTACAGCTTTTCACACGGGGTGGGCATGCCAATTCAATCCTGCCATAGACAGACCTCCGAATCCCAATTTGGAGCAGTGGGAGGCCATTCTACACAGCGAGGGCTCCAAACAGTAACGAGGACTGGATCGCAGGGCCCACGCTGCAGCGCAGGCCAGTGGGCTGCCGGAATAAGTGGACCACCCAAGGCTCCGGTAATTGCCATTCTTTAACTAAAGTTTTCAATGAATTCTTAAATGGCTTGTCATCGTGCCTGTGCAACGCCAACATGTTAAACTCGAGAGGGGACCGATTGAGGGGGGATGCCAATTTTGGTAGATATGTGGGATTTTATGACAGTCGCCATAGTGAGGCCACTCGAGATGGCTTTGAGTTTGGTTGAAGAGGTGTGTGGTTTGGTTTGGTTTGGTTTATAGGGGTTAACGTCCCAAAGCGACTAAGGCTATGAGAGACGCCGTAGTGGAGGGCTCCGGAAATTTCGACCACTTGGGGTTCTTTAACGTGCACTGACATCGCACAGTAGACGGGCCTCGAATTTCTCCTCCAAAGAAATTCAACCGCCGCGGCCGGGATCGAACCCGCGTCTTTCGGGACAGCAGCCGAGCACCATAGCCACTGAGCCACCGCGGCGGCAAGAGGTGTGTGAATTGAAGTGACAGGAACATCTATGTTTGTGCTTGTCGCACAATGCTTGCAGCAGTCCTGGTCAGGGACATTTTAGGGAATAAAGTTGTAAAGTGGTTGTGTGTAGTGTCCAGTTGTTTTGTTGTGGGAGTCATAGAGCTGCCTGGGTTCCACAAGCCTCACCAGTGACTTCTGGCAAAGGCAGCAGCAGCTTTGAATGCTGTTGCATTGCCAACGCACAATGAATTTAGATGATCCAGCATATTTAGCACAAAATGTTTTTATAGTGTTACGGTTTACGAGGGTTTATCGTCGCAAAGCGACTCGGGCCATGAGGGATGCTGTAGTGAAGGGCTCCGGAAATTGACCACCTTGGGTTTTTTAACGTGCACTGACATCACACAGTCGGGCCTCTAGCATTTCGTCTCCATCGAAATGCGATTCTCCAGTGACATTCCGATCATGGGTGCCAGAACACACCAAGGTTTCTTTTTTTTCTTTTAAAACACCACTTTCAATTCCTTCTTGTGATGGCAGGGATAATTTTTTGGAAGAGGTTGATACAATTTGTTAGCTAGGCACTTCTGGCTGCTTAGAGCATTATAGATTTGCTTTCACAAACTTTACAAGAATGATCTCAAAATTCTTATTGATAACGGTTTGGTTTGGTTTGGTTTCTGGGGTTTAACGTCCCAAAGCGACTAAGGCTATGAGAGACGCCGTAGTGGAGGGCTCCGGAAATTTGGACCACCTGGGGTTCTTTAACGTGCACTGACATCGCACAGTACACGGGCCTCTAGAATTTCTCCTCCAAAAAAATTCTAGCCGCCGCGGCCGGGATCGAACCCGCGTCTTTCGGGACAGCAGCCGAGCACCGTAACCGCTGAGCCACCGCGGCGGCCGCATTATTGATAACAACATTGTAAGTTTTTCCTCACAATTGCTTCAGTGAGCATATTTGCAAACATGAAATGCAGTGCTAAAAGATGTACTGGATGGAGATATGCTCATGGCGGTTCTGCTTCCTGTTGTGTACAATGTTGCACTGTAATAGAGTTTAGCATTTTTTAGTTGGGCCTATAAATTGCCCTATATGACTCTCCATGCCATGCTCATGTCTTCAGCCTGCATTTGAAACCATAAATACTGCATTTTTATGATCCAGTTGTATTTGTTGTGTCCTATGCTTCACTTTAAGGGTATTGTGTGCTATATATTATATATTTCAGATGCCAGGAATTCGCCTTTTCCAGTGCCACAAGTGAAAAAAAAGAAGAGTCACATTGAGGTCCCTGTTCAGGCACTTCTACGCAGAGCATAGGCACGAAAAAGACTGGCTTTCTGGCCTTCAAGGGTGCTTGAAGACGTATGCTTCGTATGGAGCCTACAGGAAGCATGCCGCAAGGTGTCATGCCGCAAGCTTCGATGTAGAAAAATTTGTACCTGATGCTGAAGGTAGAGAAGAGTCAGCGCAAAATGTGGCAGTCACTGATGGACAGCAACTAAACAACTTTGCAGGAACGGCATCGTGCGGAGATGCTGACTCCTCGGAAGGCACTGACAGCTGCGCACACAAAACAATTAGTGGCGAGAGGGACTTCGTCAAACAATTTGCTCTTCTTCAGCTGAAATGGAAAGAAGGGATGCGATTACCAAGCTAGACTGTGCAAGAAATTTCAAGTGATGTTGTTTCACACATGCAGGCCTTAGTTGATCATTGTGAGTCGTCTTCAAATGAGGTTGGAGTCAGTGTTAAGCCATTGATTGGGAATGAGCTCGGGAAGCTGCTCAGTAAATATGAAAGACAAAAGTATTGGGAGTGCTGCCTGCAATTTGTAGAGCCAAAAATATTTGGTTAGGCAGCGACTGTAGAGGAAGAAAAGAAACATTTTGCTATGTTTCCTTGATAAAGGTTTTGGAGAATTCACCGCGGTACTTCTCTGGTGAGATAAGGTCTCAAAATGTGTCAAATTCGGGGGAGTATCTAGTTTACATCTTTGATGGAAGAGCTTTTAAAAATCATGTGTACTTTCAGGGTAATCTGAGGAAGCTTTGTATACAGCTGTACATCGATGAATTTGAGGTGTGCGACCCTCTTGGCAGCAGAAGGGGTAAACAAAAGTTGATGGCAGTGTATTACAAATTGCTGAATACTTCTATGGACACCTCGAAACTTTCATCCATTCATTTGGCAGTACTGGCTAAGGAAAAGCTTGTTACAAAACATGGCTTGAAGAAAATACTTGAACCCCTTGTAAAAGATGTAAAACGACTTGAAACAGATGGAATTACTGTAAATGGGGAAAATCGTAAAGGGTCTGTGTTCATCATTGCAGGCGATAATCTGTCATTGCACCGACTGGGTGGTTTCCGCTGCAGTTTCAACCATGGAAGATTATGCCGTCACTGCATGGCATTGCACCACGAGATTGGTATCAAACACAGATCTCATCTGACTTTCAAGAACGAACACCATCCTTACATAATTACCACCTAAGTTTGCTCTCTCGTGGCGTCAGCTGCTTGCCCCTCTATGGAGTACGCTCTGAACGTGCCGTCACATTATGTGGTTTCGAACCAACCGAACACCTTCCGCCAGACTTGATGCATGACCTGCATGAAGGAGTTATACCTCTCTTGTTGAGAGTAGTTATCTCCTGATTTATCAAGGATGGAACTTTCACATTGGAACTGTTAAACAGTGCCATTGTGTCGTATGAGTACAGTAATGAGGAAAAGTCAAACGAGCCAGAACGGCTATCGGCAAATATCTTCAGAAAAAATGGGACCATTAAGGGAAGTGCCTCGCAGCTATACTGTATATTTCGGCACTTGCCCTGGTATGTATAGGGGAGTGTATACCACGAGACCACAAAGTGTGGAAACTGTACCTCTTATTCAGAAAGATTGTTGACATAATCATGAGCAAACGAGTTACAGTGGAATTCATTGCCTACCTGGAACGTCTCATCACATGCTTTACTGTAGACTTCAGAGAGATATTTCCAACAGTACGGCCACCTTGCAAATTTCACTTTCTGATCCATTATCCGAAGTACATGCTGTTGTATGGACCACTTGTGCGGGTTTGGTCGATGCGCTTCGAAGCCAAACATCAGTATTTCAAGGACCTTGCCAGAAAGCTGCGAAACTTCAAAAGTATTGCATCCACTCTGGCAAATCGCCACCAAGCACGTGAAATGTATCTGCAGTGTTGTGAAAACACTTGCATGAATGGGACCACAAGAGGGTGCAAACCCGTGCTGTACGAGCATGTTCCTTCAGATGTGAACAATTACATATCTGCAAATTCTATGAGCACTGAAAACATTTTTTCTTTGTCTTCAGTTAACCTTGATAGCACTGCGTATGCAGTTGGCAGCATTAAACTGACAGGCATGTCTTCAGACCAGCCAACTTTTTCCATGATTACAGGCATTTTTTCAGTGAATCAGTGTGTTTTGCTCCATGTATACAGAAGCGTGAGACTGTTGAATTTGACATTTCATGGGTACGTGATCAGGAAAATTCCCGAAACAGATGTTTTGACTGATATATTGAGCTATGAAATAGATGCACTAACCTTTCATGTTTTGGGAAACAGGAAGTTTGTTTGTGCACGTCATGCTCTCATATAGTTTCAGACTTTAGAGTCTGCTTAGTCCATGCAATGCATTGTTTTAATGTGTCTCTACTGGAATTGTTATTGCAACAAATAATGTTTAATTTTAGTGCGTTGCATGTCATGACAATGTGTGTTGTGAGTTTTGCATTTCATTGCTTTGTCTTGTGTTTTTTATTGCAACGAATAATGTTTTCAGTTTTCCGTGTTGATGTCATGACATCGTGTGCCACAAGATTTGCATTATTTTCATTTCTTTGTGTTAGGCTTTTAAATGCAACAATTAATGCTTTTAAGTTTTCTGTGTTGATGTCATGAAAATGTGTATAGCCTAGCCTGATACAACTCGGGAAAACAGTGGCAAATGCCTGTCAAAGCAGCCACTCCAGATAGTGTCATCGAGTGATTGTTGTGGTGACACAGTTCACCGTATTCAACCTGCTAGTGCAACATCGCAGATGAATGGCATGTGCAAGAGGACTAACCATGATGGCATGACGATGCCACTGGCTAAATGGCCTCCTCGAGGGGCACTTGCCACTGTGTTCTTGCGTTGTAACCGACAATAGTAAATGGCAGCTTATATCTTTGTATTGACATAAATGCGCATTTGCTGTGAACCTGCTAGCCGACATGGAAAAGTATTGTTTGCCAAAATAAATTTCCTCGTGCATTCAGACATAGCACATTACTTGTGGCTTGTATTGCTTGCCTGTTAAACAAATAATATTTACTATCAGAATTAAAATCACTGCACACAATCTTCACTATGAGAATCCAATTGACTATGCACAACACATGGAAAATGGATCTGAATGCAACTTGTGGTGCTCAGACGCATCACTGTACACAGATTTCTGTTCACTTAAATATTCAGCCTTTCATTTCAACACTGACCATTTGAAGGTTACATATCTTGCTTGGAACCTCATTGTCTTTCTGTCTTATGATTAACGATTTGTATGTTTTGACTATGTGAACAAAGACGGCTGATGAGAAGTTTAGATTATCCATTGATAAATGAATAAACAAGGATTTAGCACTGCACCTCTGTGTCGTGCTGTATTTGCTACAAATTCCTGTGTGTGCTGTTTTCTATAGGCTCTCAACCGAGTGTGATGTGCATATTCTTCAGAGTACCAGTAGTAGTGGTCATTGATCCTTCAAAAGATAGCAGAGCAGTCGAAAATTTTGCATTCCCTTGGTAGCGATACCTTTGATGTTTGGTGGTCATCATCATCATCATCATAAGCCTGACTACACCCACTGCAGGGCAAAGGCCTCTCCCATGTCTCTCCAATTAACCCTGTCCTTTGCTAGTTGCCGCCACTGTATCCCTGAAAACTTCTTAATCTCATCCACCCACCTAACTTTCTGCCGTCCCCTACTACGTTTGCTTTCACTTGGAATCCACTCCGTTACCCTTAAGGACCAGCGGTTATCTTGCCTTCGCATTACATGCCCTGCCCAAGCCCACTTCTTGCTCTTGATTTCAGCTAGGATGTCATTAACCCGCGCTTGTTCCCTCACCCACTCCGCTCTCTTCCGATCTCTTAACGTTACACCTATCATTTTCCTTTCCATAGCTCGCTGCGTTGTTCTTAACTTAAGCTGAACCCTCTTTGTTAGCCTCCACGTTTCTGCCCCATAGGTGAGTACCGGTAGGATACAGATGTTATATACTCTTCTCTTCAGGGATATTGGTAAGCTACTATTCATGATCTGAGAGAACCTGCCATACGCGCTCCACCCCATTCTTATTCTTCTAGTTATTTCCCTCTCATGATCCGGATCTGCGGTCACTACCTGCCCTAAGAAGACATATTCTCTTACTACTTCCAGCACCTCGCTACCAATTGCGAACTGCTGTTCCCTTGCAAGGCTATTGAACATTAGTTTGGTTTTCTGCATGTTAATTCTTAGCCCCACCGTTCTACTCTGCCTGTCTAGCTGATTGATCATGCTTTGCAGTTCTTGTCCTGAGTGGCTTAGCAAGGCAATGTCATCAGCGAATCGCAAATTACTCAGGTATTCTCCGTTAACTCTTATCCCCAACTCTTCCCATTCCAGTCCACGGAATATCTCCTGTAAGCAGAGGTTTGCTGGTGAACTGGGGAAAAAAGTTTTCTTGAATATATAAAGTAATTTCACTACGTGGTGCTGAAAGGTGCAGCCGTTTTCAAAAGTTTAGAGCCCGAAGGGGGGGGGGGGTTGCTACTGAACCACGCAGAGTGTCTACTTTTGTATTCCAAGAGTTCTAAATAAGTTGAAGGTGAGAGAAATTTTCGTCTTCATCCTTCCAAAAGTCAGGACTTTCATGAATGCTACGAAAGCCACACCACACGACATAGAAGCAAACCCCCTTGAGCTCAACTTATCCATTCTACAAACACTTACGCTTATATGGCGTCAAGCATGGCTAAAAACATTCTTGAAAGAAAAAGTGTTCGAGTGCGAATAAATTGTGCCTGTGGCAGCACCTTGAATTTTTCTTGTTATTGTATGCTATGCTGGAACACTTGCCTTTATCCGAAAATGCAATGTAGATGATATTGACTGCTGACTGCACACTCAGGAAACACACACCGAGGAGACTGATAACAGCGTAATCTGGGTGAGGTAGAACTAAACTAAAAAATGCTTCGCATTAAAGGATGCATGGCTGCCACATGCAAGAGATGGTATGCGTGTAAGTCATCTCGACCACGTCACAACACAAAGGACTCTGTACATGCAAAGCGGAGGAGGCCATCCACATTTGTCGGTCATTCTTTTTTAGTGCTTATAGACGCATAAATGCTTCAACGTTCTTCAACAGTTCTTCAAATATAATCCTCTGCTGAAACTCTTCAAATATAATCCACTGCTTAAACTTTTGCTTGCTGCTCAGTACATCCCCTGTGCATTTTTTCATTTTACTCCACATCAGTTTGCGCTGTTCTTCTTAGCTTGAAAATTGGTTTTAGTTCTGTCATTTGAGAATAAAGCTGTAGCTTCATGAGCTACGGGGGTTGAAAGTACAAGTCAACTCACCCTTGCACAGCTACTGGGGTTGAAAGTACAAGTCAACACATTCTTGCACCCTGTTGCAAAGCAACACCACTGCACCTGTGCACCCTTATAGGGTGCATGGGTGTTCTAAAGGTGTGAAGCCTATAATCTTAAAGTTTTCAGTGCGCGCCCTCTGTCTCTGTGACATAGTGGTCGCTGGACACTTAGAAAACTCATTTCCTTGCCGCTCTTTTTCCTTTTTTCCCCTTTGTTCCCCTCCCCAAGTGTAGGGTAGCCAACTGGGCATCGCCTGGTTAACCTCCCTGCCTTTCCGTCCTTTTCTCTCTCTCTCTCTAAAGGTGTGAATATGCGCATTGCACCCTTTAAAAAAAAACTGCAAAAAATGAGGCTGTGAAAAGGGTGCGCACTGCAGTGATGCACCCTTAAGGGTGCAAATTTGTTTACAGTGTATGACAACATTGTCGCGTACTTCGTGCTTAAGAAAGGTTGCGATGGCGAGGAGCTCAAGGCCTGTATACAAATCGCTGAAAGGCTATCTATGCACAAGCAGGTAAGTGCGCTTTTTCTTTTTAACGCATTAGACTTCGTTGAACGTTAATTGCGAGGATTTCTTGCCCTAAAATAACTTGTGTCTCATCATCTGCACACGAGGCGCACATAATTTTAGAGCCCGTCCCGAAACTGGGTCATGGAATTCTGAATGGTACAGTGAGCCGCCCAACCCCCCCCCCCCCAAAAAAAAAAAAAAAAAATCTGGATTTACCGCTCAGTGTTGGTGTCGTATACTACGAATGGAGAAATCGAAGATGCTTTTTGCACATGCATGGCAGAGTAAGTGCGACTTGACAGCGTGTGCAAGATGCATAATCTATATTTTTCTGTCCAGTTTTCTCCGTCCATCGGATTTCGTTTATTTTATAGAGTTTCTGAAATAATTACTAAAAAGAAATATAGCTTGCTAGCAGCTGAATTTTAGTTTGGCTGCTCTGCAGAGGAAGAACTGACAAGTATGTTGTTTTTAGTTGGCTGTACTCGGTGTTGTATACATACATTGATTACGTCTCGGAAAGCACGCAGCTGCGCCCACAGTGTTGAAAGGCTACATTAATTTGCATCAAGGCATTGCTGTAATAGCTGAAATAGCTGTGTTGGCAGAATAAGGGCGAAAAGGCACACACACATTTGTTGAGGTTTCAATGTTTGTGACAGAAACCACTTTTAAGAAATTTTGCTGAATGTTCTTAAAACATGCGAAGGAGAGTTCCTCTGGTAAAAATAAGAAACATTTTACAGGTACCTGAAGAGTTTCTAGACTGCCTTAGTTGACCAGCATGAGATTTTAAGTTTCATAACCTCCCTTTAACAGCAAACACATTGCTCAAGCCTCTAAAAGGAACTTTGATTCATGTCATGTTGCTGACTTTTATATTTACAGGAACACAGAAAAAAACGAAATACTTTGCGTACAAACAGTTGTCTCTAAACAGGGTTGTGCAGTCGACCACAAAACTTGCTAAGAGCGCTTGAAGGGCACACTGTTGTGTTTATGGCAGCTACTGGCTGGCTGCCTGGCGATCTCGATGCAGCTTTTTAAGACACGAGTTAAACACTGTGGAGATGTGCTGCGGAATAAGGCCAGGTTTCAAGACCTAGATAACTTTAAAATACACAATTGTTCTCCTTGGAGCGCCGTTTGAGAACTCTAGACAGGTGTGTGCGATCGGCCGCACAACTTGGAAAACAATGTGGTAGCTCCAGAAGTAATCAGAATAGTTTTTGCACCAAGACATATGAAACTTGAAAATGTTGACTAGAAGCTATCTTTGGCGGAGTCGCATAAACAAAGAATGAGCAATACAAGAACAAATATAAGCATCTCAAGCAATTCAAATCGCTGTTCTTTCAACAATCTGTAGTGCTCTACACGGGAGCAGCAGAGATGAACCGTGTGGCTCGTTATGGGCACTTTCTGACAGTCAGAACACATAAACACAGTCTTCTCAATAATTAGCAAGTTGCCCCTAATGCCATAAACAACACATAGACGTGAACGATGGCAACTCCATGACGCGTAACTATGTGCTGGCTGCTCGCAGCCATTGTGGTGACCGAAGACGGAGCAACACACTTTCTACCGGACGCACTGACGAGGGGTGTGCCATGGACAACTAGGCCAGAGCAGTAGCTGGCGTTGTTCGTGCCGTCATTTCGGCCTTGAGTGGGAGACAGTTGGCGTTGCTCACGGCGAATGTTGGAAAAGTCAGAAATAGAGAGCACGCAATCGTCATTGTCAGGTTGGCTTAGCGGGTCCACTGGATGACGGGACAGGCAATCGGCGTCTCGATGCAACTGGCCAGACTTATAAACTACTGAAAAATTGTACTCCTGAAGGCGCAAGGCCCAACGTTCAAGGAGGACAGTAGGTTCTTTGAGTGTAGAAAGCCAACACAATGCGTGGTGGTCAGTGACGACTGTGAATGGCCGCCCATACAAGTAAGGGCGGAACTTCGTAATGGCCCAGACTAGGGCTAAGCACTAACGTACAGTGATGGAATAATTCTGTTCGGCCGCAGAGAGGAGTCGGCTGGCATAGGCGATGACGCGAGGGTAGCCGAGCTGACGTTGTGCGAGAACGGCACCAATTCCATGACCGCTTGCGTCGGTGCGTACTTCTGTGTGTGCTGATGGATTGAAGTGAGCCAACACAGGCGGGCGGGTGAGGTGGGCAATAAGAGCGGCGAAGGCGGCCGAGTGTTCGTGGCCCCAGGAAAAGCAGACCTCTTTTTTTCAGAAGCTGCGTGAGTGGACGGGCGATTTCCGCGAAGTTTGGTACAAATCGCCGGAAGTATGAGCAAAGTACGAGGAAGCTACGCACGTGGCTGCTAGATTTCGGTATAGGAAAACCACTTACAGCGTGAATTTTGTCGGGGTCCGGCTGGATGCCATGGGTGTTAACGAAATGTCCTAGCATCTTGAGTTCCCGGCGACCAAAGCTACACTTCTGGGAGTTCAACTGAAGGCCAGCTCGTCGGAAGACGCCAAGAATAGCCGAAAGTCGATTGAGGTGGCCCTCAAAGGTTCAAGAAAATACGATGACGTCATCGGGGTAGCACAGACATGTGGTCCATTTGAACCCACGTAGTAAGGAGTCCATCATGCGCTCTAAGGTCGCAGGGGCATTACATAAGCCGAAAGGCATCACCTTGAATTGGTAAAGTCTATCCGAGGTGACAAAAGCCGTCTTCTCACGATCTCTTTCGTCAACAGAGATCTGCCAATATCCAGAACGGAGATTGATGGAGGAGAAGTAGTTGGCACTATGCAGGCAGTCGAGGGCGTCATCGATCCTAGGAAGAGGGTAGACGTCTTTCTTTGTTATCTTGTTTAGGTGTCGATAATCTACGCAAAACCTCCAGCTGTTGTCTTTCTTTTTGACAAGTACTACCGGTGACGCACAGGGGCTGCTCGACGGCTCAATAATGTTGCTGGCCAACATTTTGTCCACTTCTTCCTGAATGATCTGGCGTTCTGAAAGAGCAACTCTGTAAGGCCGTCGGTGAACAGGGCGGGCATATCCAGTATCGATGCGATGTGTGACGACGGACGTTTGGCCCAGGGATCCGACACCGAAATCAAAAATTCGCTGTACGACCCCAAAAGGCCGGCAAGGGCACTGGCATATTCGGGACGCATGTCAGAGGCAACCATGGCTGACATGCGGTACTCCGGACTATGTGACGGGACAGGTTGTGTAGGTACCTCGGCGTGACGGTCGGACAGCACTGCAGAAATAGTAAATCTGGACAAAGGTGAACGCTCGGCAAGGAAAATGCCCTCCGGAAAATGCCCTGTGTCGTTCTCTTCTTGTGTTTCCGTCTTTTTTGGCTGGTTTTCTCCCTTAACATGCCTTACCAACAGGCCCACCATTCGTCCCTGCTCCTGTACTTTTCTTCTACCGTGGGCTCTTTCCTTTTATGTCAACCTCTGTGTAATCGTGCCAACGCGTGCGTCAGTGCCATTGCTTTGACTACATGCCGTGCGCGCTACCTGACGTACTGCATCAAGAACGACGTGCCTCCTCCTGATGTGATTGGGCTCTTTGGCTTTCTGGAGCCTCCACAGGCCACTGGAGAAGGGTCTGCCGCATCCTTAAGTCGGAATGCTGGCGCCAGGTGAGGAACCTGCGCGACTGGCTCCGTGCCGTTACGGCCTACAGCGCTGACGGTTGGGCCAACGAGAGACGTTTCCAGGACTTATGTCGACTGGCAGCCCGTCTCACCGAATGCCACTGGAACCAATGTCGCGTTTCGCTTCCTAGAAAGAAGAAAAGAACACTGAACCCAGGACCTGTGACATACATCGACTGCGTAGCGGGGCCTGAGAATATCGACTCCCTGTTGTCCAAGGGTCCCAAGTACTGCTTGGTGCCCGAAGTGAAGAACCATGAGCTATTGGCAGTTGTCAGAGGCGTCTCGGACTTGGCTCCTACCCAAGAAAAGGAGAGATGCCTGTCCGAAGGAGTTGACTGTCTTCGGAAGTCAGAGAACCAAGTTGGCGCAAGGAAAATGCAAGACCTTCGCAAGGTGGTTAGTTTTTTTCGTGACTCGAAGCGGGCTCTTCTACAGTCTGACAAGGAAGGCTGTTTTGTTGTGCTGCCTATGGGGCGGTTCAACGAAAAAGCTGCGGCGGCCATGGAAAAACATTTTGTAAGTGCTTCGAAAAAGCGACCAAGGTAAGGTCTGCTGCTGAGCAGCTCCTTGAAGAACTCAATTTGGACCACTTGCTCAAATCCGTAAAGAAATCTTCGCGGAACTCGCTACAAGTGTTTTTCTCAGCAAAGACACACAAGCCACGGTACCGTTGAGAGCCATTGTTACAGAAGAGGGCTCGTGGCAGAAGGTGGTTGGACACTATCTTCAACGACATCGAATAGTCTTTGTCCAATAGACCCTTTCGGGATTAGGAACTCAGCGTCACTCGTGCAGGAGCTCCAGCAAGACCTACAAGGAGCAAACATCGCCTTCTCTGTGGACATCAAGAACGTTTTCTACTCAATTCCTCACGACGAACTGTTCCATGCGGTGAAAGAACTTATTGAAGAGTCCGGTGAAGTGGCCTTTCAAACAAGATGTGGTGTTCAGAGCGAAAGTTTTTTGGAGCTTCTTGCAATGTACCTCTCTTCGACACTGGTTGAGTTTAATAACAAGTTTTATATCTAGAAAAATGGAATTTGTATAGGGGCTTTTGTAGCCCCAGTGCTTTGCAATATTTTCTTAGCAAAGTTTGACCGCTCCCTTGTAAGTTTTTTGGACGACGGGTGTGTTCTGCTAGTTGTCAGATATGTTGATGACTTTTTAGTGCTTTTAAAAATCGGACCTATTGACTCCTATAAGATGATGGTTGAACATGTTTTGGGTGCCTTTAGGCGCTGCTCATCCCATTTGAAGTTTACTCTCGAACTAGCCACTAAAAATTCCATCCGTTTTTTAGACTTGTTGCTAACCTTTTCTGGAAAAGGCCATGTGTGCTGGATGTACTCACCAAGAACAAAAAAGGGGCTGCTACGCTTTGACTCTAACCACTCTAAACTAGTCAAGCGAGGTATTGCCAAGGCTTGTTTCCATAACGCCGTGAAAAAAAGTTGCTGCCACACTGTGTCAACCAGTGTCACTACGCAAGCCCAACGTCTATCTGATGCTGGCTTCCCAGGAGAAATGTTGAGAGCGGTCGCTGAATCCGTATTAAAGGAGATGAATGGCATGGCCAAGAAGTGAAACAATGATGCAACTGACAAAAGGAAAAAAGTGCAAGTCATGCCTTAATTGCACAAAGTGGCGCACAATGTTAAGAAAGTCGCCAAGCGCCAGGGGGTCAATTTGGTGTTTTCTGCGCCAGTTAAGCTTTCAGGTCTTTGCGCACGAATTATGCCTGGCGGAAATAAGAAGCGTTGCACGACCAAACATAGAACTATGTACACAAAGTGCCGGACCGAAGTGATCTACAAGATTCCGCTGACCTGTGGAAAATTTTACATAGGTCAGACAGGGGACTGTGTGAACGAGAGGTTGCGCAAGCACAGAACAAAAGTCGGCGCTGGTGAAGATGGTAATCTTGCTCCGCATTGCAGTAGATGTCCCGGAAAATGTTCCCCACGTTTCGCAGATGTCACGATCCTGGGCTGCGGAAAAACACGGAAGGCTCATGAAATCTTTGAGGCCTTCCAGATTGCCAAACATGGTGATGCTTGCGTCAGCTCATCATCGATAGCATTAATGACAAAAGAATTTGATTATTTGAGTGATCATGTTTGAGTGTTGCTTTGGCGCATGCGTGGTGATTACCTGGCGGTCTGTACTCAATCAAAAATTCAGTTGTTAGTCCAGCCGTTGTCCTGTGTCGTTCTCTTCTTGTGTTTCCGTCTTTTTTGGCTAGTTTTCTCCCTTGACATGCCTTACCAACAGGCCCACCATTCTTCCCTGCTCCGGGAGAACTTCCGAAGATATGCTGAAGCTGAGTATGGGAATGTAGGTGAGGTTGTTCTCGACGTGTACAATGTTATGAGGTGAAGCGATGTGTTGTAGAGTGGCGTCGATGATGGTGTTGACAACGTAGTCGCCTCAGGAAGGGAGGGAAAAGGTGACATAGGCACGCATACTGCCGCCTCGGGAGGTAGGCGAGTAAATGTACTGGAGTTAAGGCGAGGCTGGGAATGGTCAGCACTAGGGTCGGGAACACAATGGGGCAGGGCTAGGCGCAGAAGTCCGGAGGAACAGTCGATGAGAGCGGAATGGGCTGTAAAAAGTCTGGGCCTAAAATGACGTCTTGAGGACAAGTAGTAAGGATGGCGAAGAGCACATGGACGTGGTGGCCGGCGATGCTAACGCGCGCAGTGAACATTCCGATGATGGTAGCAGTGTGTCCTCCTGTAGAGGTGTTAGCGGGCGCAAGAACTTTTCTGAGGCGCTGGCGGAGCGACGAACTAAAGACTGAAATATGAGCTCCAGTGTCAATGAGAGCGGGCACAGGGACTCTATCTACGAGGACATGGATCAAGTTGCGGTGTGGTGCGCGATGGTAGAAACACAGTTGGCTGTCCGTATGGGTAACGCAGCGTCACGTCCGGGCGCTGCGTTGCCTAGTTTCCCGAGTAGGGGTCTTGGTACGTTGGGGACAAGCTGCGGCGAGGAGTAGGTGATCGGAAACGGTGGGCGTGTGGCGATGGCGAACGGCTAGGACGACGGACTTGCTCAAAGTTTTTGGTACGAAGCTGTGCTGGGGTGACATAAACGCGCCGTGGTGCATAATAGTCATGACGGACGGGGCTGTCGTAGGGGTGAGAGGGAGGAGCCGGGCGGCTGCGGCAATAGCGGGACGTATGGCCAGCCCGACAGCAGACGAAGCAAATAGGCCTGTTGTCGGATATGCGCCACTCCGCAGGATTGCGGGCAGGGTAGCGCGGTGTATAGGGCGGGGTTGTGGTAGCAGCAGCAACCACTGGTATTGGCTGTGGTGGCGTGATAGGATTGGAAACGAGGCCCACATTCGCGAACTCTAGGCGGACAACAGCCTGTATCATAGCTATTGTTGCCTCTGCAGGAGGTGATGTAAGTGCAACAGGAGTCAAGGCCTCGATTTGCCTACGGGCAATGGAAGGGAGGTTATTGTGACTTGAAGGCTGCTGCAAAGTGGGCAGATCGTCAGATGAGGATGCAGTCGTCGTGTTGGGAAGGCGCGCAAACCGATGGACGATGTGGCGCTGCTTCGCCTGTTCGAAACGGCGACACACTTGCAGGACTGAGTCCACCGTAGAGCAGTCTTTGCAGAGAAGTATATTGAATGCGTCATCGGCGATACCCTTAAGTATAGGCCCACTTTATCATCTTCGGTCATGGAGGTGTTCACCTTTCGAACAGGGCGAGGACGTCGTGTATGTAGGCGAGGTATGATTCGGTTGACGATTGAGCGCGAGTAGCCAGGCCGTTTTTGGCTGCTAGAGCTCTCCAGATTGGCTTGCCGAACAAGTCCTGAAGTTTTTGTTTGCAGATGTCCCAAGCAGGCATCTCCTGTTCGTGGTTGGTAAACCAGGTCTTCGCCCTTCCCGCCAGATAGAAGATGATGTTTGCAAGCATTATGCTAGCATTCCACCGGTTATTCTTGCTGCACCGTTCGTATTCATCGAGCCAATCTTCAACATCCGTCTTGTCTTCGCCGGTAAAAGTAGGCGGATGGCGCATTTTGGTCAAGACCATGAGGGCAGCTGGAGTTTCCGGAGCGGGTGATGCGTCCTGGGATGCCATGCTTACTGTGGCAGTCGGTGGGGTGAGCTCGGGGAGATGGCGTCCACTGCGCAAATGCAGGTTTCTGGCGCGGAAATACGAGGAGCTGTGGCCAGGGGGATCGAAAGCGCCTCCACCAAGGTGTTACGGGGTAGTTCCGCTTGGGATTGCAGAGGGAGGACACGGAAGACAGGGCTTTCAAACAACAGGCGTTTACTGCAGGCACCAGCCGACACTGCTCGACCGTCGTCTTCTCCAAAAACTCACGAGCTTCTTCTTCTTCCTTCCTTATGCGCATATCAGTGCATGCACCGCCTAATGTAACAATATTATATATAAATGTGCCTCCCTTAATATGTGCGCGTGAGTGTGTGTGCAATCCCGCGCGAGACATCGGCGTGAAACTAAACATAACCACCCCCGTTTTCTTTCCAGCTGGCCGTCGCCTAGCCAGCTGCGGGAAGCCCAAAGCGGCTTCTACGCTGTCGGTCGGTGCAATCGACGGCACCCATGTGCGAATACAGGCTCCCGAAGAGCATGAAGAAGGCTATATCAACCGCCACTTTTATCATTCGATCAACGTGCAGCTTGTGGTTGATAGCCACTGCCGCATCATCGATGTGGTTGCACGGTGGGCAGGCGGCACTCATGACGCGCGGATGCTTGCGAACAGCAGCGTGGCCCAACGCTTCGACGATGGTATTTACACCGGCGTGCTACTTGAAGACAGCGGATACCAATGCAGGCCATGGTTGATGACGCCGTTTCGGACTGCGGACACACCCGGGAAAAGGCGCTACAACGCTGCGCTCGGCACAACGAGGGCGATTGTGGAGTGGTGAGCCTCGATGCTCCAAAGGAAAGCAAACATAGGTGCCGTTAAGGCCATTGTACGATAGTTTTTTGGGCGGATCTGCCAGCGAGCGGACCGCTCGCTTTCAGCCTCCGCTCGGGCGTGGGGCGGAATGGTGTTGTACGATCACTTTGCTGCTGGCGGACGAGACGAATGGTTCGAACGTTCCGATTGGCGCTCCTGGCAGTGCCGCCCGCCTAATCGCCTGCAGCGGTACAGGCATGTGTTTGTAGCGAAACACGCAGATATCTTGCGGTAGAAATTACCCATATTAAATGCGGCGTATTCAAGACAATATACGTTGCGTCAACGTTTCTTTTCCTGCAGGATTTTCGTCGAAGGTAGACTCGTGGTCGGCTGTGATTCGGGCTGGGACGGCAGGAATCTCGGTTCAGATGACCCTGACGGCCGCGAAACAATTCGCGACAAAACTTTGCAAGATCGAAGGCGAGTCTGCTTATCCGAAGCGATGCCGTCGGAAACGATACGTGTTTGGATCATTTCTGCCCAAGAGACTGAAAAACGCATCACATCGCGTCCCCGTTCGACGATACGTTCTCACAACGGCCCGTGATTTCTGCCCCAAAATAACAGAATGCTGCCTGCTCTGAATGCTACGCTAGCCCGACGACTTCACAACGACGCCGCGATTCTTACTGCGAATTCTCGATCGGGCCAGGCTGCAGTATAGGCTGCTAACAAACGTCCGTAATAACAATCGGTATAATCACAATTTTCTAAATAGTTAAGATTACATACTTGGAATTTTTTAGTTAGTTATTCAAAATAGCACACTGCAGTGTTTTTGCATTGCTGACAGAGAAAAAACAATAATTGGAGGCTTATCAAGGTTAAACCCAGTGGATGCGAAGCATGTTATAGGCGTTCTTCGCGTTCTTCATCGGTTTCCGTAGCACGCTGCAGCCTTCGTTTTGCATTCCTATTATTAACGTCCTTAGCGTTTGGAGGCATCTTGACCATACACGCCCGCGCAAAGACGCTGGCGCGGTTGCGGGCACAGAGACTGACGCGACGGCGGGCGCGCGCCGCTTCATCCCTGGCGTGACGTCACATATCACGTGATGCAGCGATGGTGGCGCCGCCGCCGCGTCGCGCGGGACGGCGCGAACCGAAGCGTGGAGGCCTCCGCCGGGCGACGTCCGACGGCGCGGTATGAGGCCCCATCTGCAGCCGGTGTGACGTCATCACGTCACGTCACATCATGTGATCTCACTTCAAGGTCAATGGTGGCCACAGCCGGGAGGCGACCGACGGCGCGATATGAGGCCCCATCTGCAGCCGGTGTGACGTCATCACGTGACGTCATGTCACGTGACCTACTTGAAGGTCACTTGAAGGTCAATGGTGGCCACCGCCGGGAGGCGACCGACGGCGCGATATGAGGCCCCATCTGCAGCCGGTCTGACGTCATCACGTGACGTCATGTCACGTGACCCCACTTCAGGGTCAATGGTGGACAGCCGGGCGTCGCGCGAAGGCCCAAAACCTAGGTTAATATGCTTCGCATAATAATTGGACTTCCAGCCGTTCCCAAGAATTTTGCACAGTCACTGTAGTATGTAAACGGCCTTCTCCTTGGCTCCCTATACTGTTATTGCAAAAGGCATGCTTACCTATTCAACATATAAAATTTGTGTGTGTGTGTGTGTGCGCGTGTGCGTGTGTGTGAATTGTGCATGCATTTAACATTCACAATTTAGCACGACACTGCTGTTAAACACAAATGCTAATAGACATGAGAAATTATGTTTCCAGTTAATTGGAACAGGTAAAATCACTTGTAATTAAAGCAGTTCTGCATTTCACAGAAAAGTAAAAATGCAACAATAGCGATCTATTTTTGTTATGTTTTTCAGGCCATTATTAAAGCCAAAATAGAAATAGCACTATGTGGCTAAAAAGGGGCTTAGACGTGCATCACTGGGCTAAAAGTGCATGGCTTTGTTTTGCAAAGTGACCGCGGGCCATCAAGGTTTTGTTTAGCATTCCTTCCTGAGCTCATATTGCAGTTGCACAAGCCAGAATGCAGTATTGAAAACAAGCATGGGATGTTCTGCTGAAGGCCATGTCATTGTTGCCATGTACAAAACAAGCTGGCATATACTCTGTGCAACTCCAAAGCATTCTCAAATAATGCTGTGAATACAAAACAAAGTGGGTGCCTTTGTATTGCATAAAAGCCTGTACATGCCATTCTCATTAATACAAATTTAATGAGATGTCGGAGCCAGTAAACTGGATTACAGGTACAGTAAATGCAAGAACCAATTTGGAGGGTTTACATGGCCGCGGTTCCCGGCTTAGGCTGAGAAGAATACTTGTATAGTCAGGGAAACAGGGTACGATGGCCATATTATCTGGTTATCTCGAGCAAACGCTAACATCTCGAGCAGAATTTGTAAAATTGGATTTCCAGTAAGGGAGCTATGATGTCGTAAAATAAAATGAAATTACAAATAAGCTGTTTAAGTATGTGACAGGTATATATGCATATGTCCTCTGATACAGCCTTAAAGCAATGTCTAAAGTTACTTTCACTGATCGGTAAAATGTAGAATGGCTGAAGGTAGTGATGACCAGTTCCCAAGGTAGCCAGCACAAGTGAGCATTGCTAACTGTTAATTGATGTTCACACCACTTAACATATGCTGAATTTTAGAGTGCTGTTAGTTGCTGACTATCAGCATGTTCTGCAAAATATACGTATATCGCTGCCAGTCCGCTTTCAAAGAAAGAAATTAACTGAGGCATTGACAGGCAGCAGATATTTGGAAAATACCAATATGAAGTTAGGCCGAAGACTGCCGAAGAAAAACAGAAAAGCAGTGGTGGCTTTTGTCGTTTCTGGCATCTCTATACTGCGACTTTGACGGGTTTTGTGTTTAATATGAACCAGCAGTCCTGTTAACACTATCCTGAATACATAAAAGTCACATGCATAAGTATGCATTTGCAGCATTCTCAATGAGCCATGTTATGAAGTCGATGTCTTGCTTAGCTGAAGAGACGATAAGAGAAGCGCCAAGGAAAGTCTGACACAGATAGGCACAGTAATGCATGCTTAGCTTTTCAGTGCACGAGTTTAGCTGGCTAGACCTAGCTTGTGCAGTGTGCAAGTTAGCCTAAATGCAACTGTATACCGTCCGACAAAACTATTGTGTGAATCTGCCCCAATATTACTTGAGATAGATTTTGAGGAAAGCTGTTACGAATAAGATAGAATTGTAATGGTTTGCTGAGCTGAGCAAGTGGCTAAGCACTTCATTAGAACAACTTATTTTAACATTTACTATACCTAAACAGTACCAAATGACAATATTTGAGTGGTGAGCTAACATGATACACCAAGTAGGAACTTGATGAGTTTGTAATTTACTAATAAGAAGCAATTAACCATTAGTATCCAGGTATAGCCATACCACTACAAAGGAAAGCTTTGTCGATTTTCTTTGTAGCCTTATGGCTTCACTTCAGTTGATGCTAATGAGTAATTACTCCCTTATCACAAATCTTCGCCTTGGGGGATTTACCTAATTCAGTGGATGAACATAATCATTTACTGCATGGATTTCTGCAGTGACTAGCTCAAAGGACAAGAGGTTAGTAAGCCCTGTGAGTTGGAAGGCCATTCCAGCCTTTTGTGGCAAAAACAAAAATGAGTCTTGAAATGCAGTTGCATGAGCTAACTGAGGCACAACACTGCTTGTGTGACTAGTACAGAGGGAACCATGAGTCAGAACAGATTAGTTGGTTATGTGACGATAAAGAGTTAAAAAAAACCTGCAGTTTCTGCACGACATGCAGAAATTTGAAGATTAACCTTTTGTGCTGTTGCACTGGAGCTTCAGAAATAGACTAGTTTAGTTTAATTTATGGGGTTTAACGTCCCAAAGCAACTAAGGCTATGAGAGACGCCGTAGTGGAGGGCTCCGGAAATTTCGACCACCTGGGGTTCTTTAACGTGCACTGACATCGCACAGTACACGGGCCTCTAGAATTTCTCCTCCAAAGAAATTCCAGCCGCCGCGGCCGGGATCGAACCCGCGTCTTTTCGGGTCAGCAGCCAAGCACCATAATCGCTGAGCCACCGCGGCGGCAAGAAATAGACTGAGAGAATAAAAGAAGCGGCTCAGGTTTGAACTCATTCCAGGATTTTAGCGAAGTTAGATTTGTGGCATGTGCCATTAGAATACCCAAGCTAATGCCACACAGGGGATCTGAACGCAAGAAACTTGGAAGACGGTGATACTAAGGACACGTCGTGGTGTAAATATCATAGGCTGTGGGTGGGTGTATGAGGATTATTAGGTGAGTATTTGAACCAGAATACAGTGAATATAGTTTTAACGGAAGGCCATTTAAGTTGGAAAAATGTGATGCTGACAATAAAACAAAATATTAGGTTTGGTTTATGGGGTTTAACGTCCCAAAGCGACTCAGGCTAAGAGAGACGCCGTAGTGAAGGGCTCCGGAAATTTCGACCACCTGGGGTTCTTTAACGTGCACTGACATCGCACAGTACACGGGCCTCTAGAATTTCTCCTCCAAAGAAATTCCAGCCGCCGCGGCCGGGATCGAACCCGCGTCTTTTGGGTCGGCAGCCGAGCACCATAACCACTGAGCCACCGCGGCGGCGAAACAAAATATTAGTGCATTCTTAGTAACATTAGCAAACAGGCCAATCCAGGGCATGTAAAATGTTTCAGAAGAGATGAGGCTTGGGTATGTTGATAAGACATACTTAAGGGAAAAAAATAGCGCACACGAGAAGACACGAGTTTTCCTACAAAAGCAAGGTGTTTACATCGGATCCTGCATCGCACTGATTTTGAGTGACTTGTTTTTAGCTCATTGTGACAAGGTTATCTTTGAGCAACTAACTGATCTAAAGATTTTAAAGATCTTTCGTTACGTGGATGGCTTTTTAATTCTTTTTGACCTGTCTGTTTTTACTGACCCTCTTGTCGGACGATCTAATCTTCTCGTTAGTAGTCACCCTATTGTCACGCGCATTTTAAATTCTTTTGTTGATTGTTTTTACCCGTTGACATTCACGTCTGAAATGCCCGAGCATGACAGCATTATGTTCTTAGACCTGCGGCTGCGGTTTCGAAAGGACCACGCCTGTTGGATATACGAGCCCAGAGCTAACAAGCCCCCTTTGCCATATCGTTCAGCGCATTCTAAACTTGTCAAAAGAAATATCATTCTTTCGTTCCTGTCCAATGCTCTTGACAAGTCATGCCGGCATACGTTCGAGGAGGGTTTAAGCATGCAAGTTACATGTTTGCAGGGCGCGGGCTATCCGACTCACTTGATGGCTTCGGTTGCTGAATGCTTGCATCGCAAAAGGAAGGAAGCTTCTCGCCTGACTCATGAACAAAGAGCAGAGGACAGGAAAAAGAAAAAGGATAGAAGAGACAAAGAAAAGTTGGCGTTGATACCTTACATGCATAAGGTATCACACAACCTCAAGAAGGTGGGTCAGCGGTCTCATGTTAAGGTCGTGTTCACGGCTCCTGAGAGGCTGGGGAGATTGTGCAGAATGAGTTGCCCGGTCAAAAAGCGCAGACCCGACAGTACTATCAGACATAGGCAGAACTACGTCCATTGTCGGCTCGGGGTAGTCTACAAGATCCCCTTGTCATGCGGTAGATTCTACATCGGGCAAACGGGCAGATGCCTCAACGTACGCCTAAAAGAGCATCCGAAGAAAGTCAGAGGTGGTGTCGACGGGCATCTGGCTTCGCATTGCAAGACATGTGAATGTGACCCTCCTTGCCGTCCAATTTTTGAAGATACTGTAATCTTGTACCATCACCGCGACCAACTTACCAGGGAAATTGTTGAAGCGTCGAACATAGTGCGTTCTGGACAGGATTGTGTCAGTGAACCTTCCGTTAATTTGTCAAAAAAAGAGCTTGCATATCTGGTACGATAAGCAGATGGCTGCCGAGGGGGTGTGTGTCTTGTTGATGTTATCTTCGTTCCTGTTCTTTGTTGCCTTTCTGGACATGTGTATATATGCTCCCGATTTTGCAATAAACCGTCTGTTGAAAGTTAGCGCTTGTCTGTGTCTCCTCGCTTGTCCCGTATTCTCGTGTGCGCTATTTTTTTCCCTTAAGTGTAAAATGTTGTTTGGAGAACTGAAATGCTGGTATTGATTGCAATATGGCAGACCCCATATGGCTGTCAGTGAAGGCATTTGACAAAACACTGAAAGGACGGTAATAATTCAAGTAATAAAAAGCTGAGGCCCAAAGGAGTGCCTTGGCGGACGTCCGATATTGCAGGAAAAGGCAAGGTACATAAGAATTGGCTAGGGAAATCTGCCAAAGGCTGGCTGTTTAAGCTTGGATCCAGTTTAGAGCTATTGGATGCAAGTTAAAGCACGAGAAAACCAGCCTCCCATAAATAGGGGAATCGCATGCTTTTTCAAAGCAAAGAACAAAAGCATCATAGGGGGATGTTGCAGTCAAGGTGCATGTCGTGAAGAACAAGAAAAAGTTGGCTATTGCAGAAATGTCTTCTAAAAGATTGCCGATTTGAATAAAAAAACTTAATGGGCCAAAACAATCTAGCAGGGTCAAGAGTATGAAATGTGTTTAGTGATTTGCAGCACATGCCAATAACACAAATAGGGCCATAGGTGCTGGGTGATGAAGGGTATAAAACAGAGGGGCCAGGCTATAATAAGGCAGGAAGCTATCTGTACAGCATGCACTAGATATTCCTATACAACGTGCTTCTTTTTCCGTTGTTGCTTTCTGTAAATATCACAGAACTTGATCATAGCGTACTGTGGGGTGCACCGGTGGCAAGTTGGCATGTCGCAACTGTGCTAAGGGACGACGACAGAGCAAGAATTGCTACCCTGTGCAGTGATGTTGTCACCATCGTCTTTGTTCCTAGCGTAGCTTTACCAGCTCCACAGGGCTTATTTTGCAGTCTGCAAGTAGTAATGTCTGTAGCAAACAGTCACAGGCCAATGAAGGTGGTAACATTCAGACATATGCAAGTGCATCGACGAGTTCTTCTCAAAGCTTCGAGAATGTCTTGTTAAACAAACTGCTGCGGCTAAGTAAGGAAGCGCTGCTGAACAACCGCTTAACACCAATAAAGCAGATTTCGCGAGCAGCTCTGCAACAATAGCATTGCGAACACATCCAGTTTCGTACCACTGATCTCCGGATCGAAAAGGACCATGAGAAAAATCAACAACAGACACTCATTGCCTATGAGCTGCTTCAAGACCATTGTATTTTTCTGATTGCAGTGGAAACCAACATCCCACTTAAACTGAATACTGCCGAGCATTTGTCAATATTGGCTTAACACTGCTAAGCAAAAAGAGAAAAAAAGCAATGGTAAAGGTTTTCTCAATATTATTTTCTTGTTTTTCATCAAGACTGGTTATGCTCAACTTGCTCTGTGGACAGTTTTGATTGCATAAGCTGCTGCCACACTTTTTTTTTCTGCGCTACATCAATTGAAATGTTCATGAAAAACAGACTTATGAGTTGGCACATATTAGAGATTTGTACACTCTCAATCAGCCGTGATTTAAAAGCCGCAATGATTCTTGTTTGTAATCGCGTAATACCATGTTGTTACAACCTAAACCGAAATGGCTAGAGGAAGGGTTGAGTCACCCATTCATCACGCCGATATGTTTATTGCAGGCAAATGTGCGCACAGCCGGCAGGAAATAAAAAGGAATGACGCTCCCGAAGATACATTTGCACTGCACCGATGTTTTCACACAGGTTACACAGTTTCTCCGGCGAGTCGTAACCCGAGCACCCATCATCACAAAACGCACTGAATGGAGCACCAAAGCGCAGAAGGATGGCGACATCGCTGTTGTCGCCGCAAAACAGTCCTACGGCCGTGCAGCCAAGCTCGCGTCGCGTCACGTCGCACACACGGTAATTCTCAAGCACAGTGCCAACACGAATCGCAAACAAAATGGCAATGAATGCGTAGCCTGCAACAACGTCATGTGCACGCTTCGTCGCGATCACTGCAACCATCGCAACGAATGCGACTAGCTGCACAACGCCACGTTCATTTCAGCATTAGGAAAGCACGGCGTGCGTAGTGAGCTCTCGAAGGTGCACATTTCACTGCCTTGACGTAAAAGCACTCGCTTCGATCGCAATCACTTTCACTACGCTGACACTAGTCACTGTGCTAGGCAGCTCATTCACGCACAGAAGTTCACTGTGAACAGCTGTTGCTCGCCGCTGTGCGTGATGATCCTCGCAGGAATTAGGAACGCTTGCAACAACCACAAGCAGCTCCATATAAACACTTCGTGACACCGCCAACGCGTAGGTCTTGCGTCGGTTTGAAGAGGTGCTCTGTCAACTTCATCAGCGTCGATTTCAACTCGGGAATCTGTCGCTGCTCGCCGCTGCTGCACGCGGAGAAGTTCGCAGTCACTCTGAACACTCGTAATATCAATATGTGGCCATTATAGTATGCCTAACGGCATAGCTGCCACCACTACAGCCACGACCTATGCCTCGCTCCCCAGTTCAGTTGACGGACGGCCATCTTGCCCCGGCAGGAGCGGATGCTTACGTCACGTAAAAAGCAGCCAATAGCTGCAATCCGGACGCCAGGCGGTTCCGCTCGTCCGCTCGAAAGTTGAGGTTCACCAACTTTCCTCCCGCCCGCCGGACGGGGCGGATGCCTATTGTCTGGTCGGGCGGTCCGCCAGTCCGCCTGCCTGGCGGATCTGCTCAAAAGCGATCGTACAACGGCCCTTAGGTACGCATGAAAATAACGCACACAGCGCTATGCACCCAACTGCGCTCTGGTGGCAGTACGTGAATACTCTGTCATGCCACTCTGGTTTTGTATGGCAAAGTGTGGAATATTGGCCAGTTTTTTTTGCCATTCTGATTGCTGTTAGACACTAGGGCGTTAAAACAAGCTGAGTGGACCTCTCCCTTAGCTCACGGACTATGGTTGCCTGCACCGCCCTTATTTTGGGCATGGTATGGCATTCAATGTAGTTCAACCAGCAATAATTTCTATAGGGGGTGTGCTCAGTAGTGCACTGCACTTCTCCAATTTTGTTGGAACATGAATTCTGCCAAGAGAAAATTTACGTTACTCAGAACAAGCGTAATTAACTTTCAGAATGTTAATGCTCGGTATACAGTTCACAGATAACCTGCAAGACATATCCTCAAGTAGACGCATGTGTCAATACTTGCATGCTACTGCCATGTTTGAGGGCGATTGCGGCAATTACGGGTGAGACTGCTTTTGCAGGACGATCGGGCAGTTGAAGCGGCCCTTCCATTGTCTGCATGGGGAGCTCTAGAATCATCTTCGCCTGATGTGTGCTGCACAACATTGCCAAGCAGTACGCATGTAGTAGCGATGAAGAATGTGTGCTACCACCGGAGGTGCCAGCTCCTCCCATTGCCATGGCTGATGATCGCAACACAGTGCGGAATGCACTTGTGCGGCAACACTTTTCTTACTGTAGTTTAGAAGTTTTTGTGTGATTTCTCAAATGAATAAAGGGGAAATATATTATCCCCTGTGTTACTGTTCTAACATATCTTGCCCTGGACTACACGAATACCCTCGCTGAATGTGCAGTGTTCATGCCATAATTGTTGGCATACGGACAGTGAATAGGAACATGGTTTATTTTGTTTGTGTACACAACGAAAAAGTGACAATTCAAAAGGGAAACAATTGCAAAAAAACATACATATTAGCAAACAGCACATCAAAACATTTACTGCCACTTAGCATTTCATGTATGTCAACCTTGTGCACAAAAGATGATTGCCCATTCGAACCTTGCTCTTTATGCTCCGAGTGCTGCATGTCGCCAAAACGGCACAAGATGAGGTGAGGGATCATGAAACACGAAAGCATATGTATTTAGGGAAGCTTAAACACTTGAGTATTGCGTGCTACTTCAGAAAACGGTCGCAAGAAGACAGCATATCACCTAGAAATATGCTAAAAAGTGAATAGATACCTTTATTATGCAAACAGGAAAACCTAAATTTCAAAATGCAAACGAGAAAAATCAGTTCAAAAAGAAACAAACATTGTTAAGGAAGTTTGCTACTTCTTAGCATGTAATATAAGTCTTCAAACACTGCTGCTAAGGAATTCAGCCATACCAATCACATCATGAACAAAGTGTCAGCACATAGTGCTTGAAGAAATGGTTGCAGCATGACTAGACACATATTAAGGCGAAAGCCTTTAATGCCTGATACTGTCGTTAGCAGCCGTGTCGACAGCCGTGTCGGCAGCCGTGTCGACAGATGTGTCCGCGTTTTGACGGGTGTCCACCGAGATATGTGAGGCAGTTACTCCTTTCCTCAAATACAATTCTCAGTTTCTTCATTACGGCCCCTCTTTCTCTCTCTTCTTTCACTCCCACTTCCTCCCTTCCTGTACGGTGCGGTTCAGGTGTCCACCGAGATGACAGAGAATTACTGCGCCATTTCCTTTCCTCAAAAAGCATTGCGTTAAAAAGGCAAGGCATCGCGCCGAGCGGGTGGTGGCGTTTTTTTGCTTTGCTTTACATAATTATCAATCGCTAAATTTGTTGACTGAACTATATGTAATATTTCGGCTTTGTGTTATTGCTTTTTTTGTTTCTTCTTCTTCTTATTCTTCTTTATGGATTGTAAATTGTGCACTTTCAGCGTTTTGTATTCACCGCATGCTGTTGTGACTGCCGTGGCCCGCCCACAAGCGCTTGCGCTTCTGCGGGCACACGCTATGTACTGTGTATATATATCTTGCAATAAAATTCCTGTATGTATGTATGTATGTATGTATGTATGTATGTATGTATGTATGTATGTATGTATGTATGTATGTATGTATGTATGTATGTATGTATGTATGCATGCATGCATGCATGTATGTATGCATGCATGCATGCATGTATGCATGCATGCATGCATGCATGCATGTATGCATGTATGCATGTATGCATGTATGTATGTATGTATGTATGTATGTATGTATGTGTGTGTGTGTATGTGTGTGTGTGTATGTGTGTGTGTGTGCGTGCGTGCGTGCGCGTGTGCGTGTGCGTGTGTGTGTGTGTGTGTGTGTGTGTGTATGTTCCGTGGACTCCCTGGCAGCGCTACAACACGCTGTGGCGTTCCACTCCTAAAGGCAAAACTTAAGCGTCATTAACTAGCAGTCAATTAGTACTTAGTCATCAATCAGTAATTAGTCATTAATTAGTAATTTGTCATTACTTCATCATCAGTTATGTGTGACGTCATCCACTGGTGACGTCGCCAGTGTCACATAGGCAAAGTGGTGCGGAAAACGCTTTCGCCTATACGAACTTTAGTTAGTTATATTGATTTTAATGGCGCAAAAGCAACTGAGGCTATGATGCGCCAAACACAAGGTTGGAGTTTTTGTCAAACGTGAAGCTTTTTATGCTTAGAGTTTGTTTAAAACGCTGGCTTCCTTGAGAAACCTAAAAATACATGAGATGTCAACCAGTGCACGATCGCCTAAAAGTAACATGGGGTGTAATGGGAGTCTTTCCCTATAAAATGTTGTAAAATATTTCTTTCTTAGTTCTTCTAGTTTGACACATGAAATTAAAATGTGGTTGACTGTGAGTTCGGAACCACACATTTCACAGAGAGGTTTGTTTTGTTTGGTTAGTAGAAAGCTGTGCGTGAGGTGGGTGTGTCCAATGCAGAGCCGACATAAAATAACTTCGGTAAAACGTTCTTGATGCCTACATGATTGCCATTCCCCTAGAATTGGCTTCACAGAATGTAGTTTGTTGTTTACGAGCTCTTGCCATACAGCCTGCCACTTATTTTTGAGTTTACTGTATATAAACTTTAAACAATCCCTGTGCGGTATGTTCACTTGCTTTATTTGGCCATTCCGGGCTTGTGCAGCGCATACATCTGCTTTCTCATTACCTACAATTCCAACATGGCTAGGAACCCAGCAGAATTTAATGTTATGATTTTGTTTTGTGATTTTAACTATGCTATGTATGATGTTTCCTATTATAGGTTCAGCTGCATTTCTGGAGTGCAGTGCTTTGAGCATACTCAGGGAATCGGTGTAAATGATGCTATTTTTGATATTCTCTCTTACTATTTTATCTACAGCTACAAAGATGGTTTGGTTTGGTTTATGGGGTTTAACCTCCCAAAGCGACTAAGGCTATGAGAGACGCCGTAGTGGAGGGCTCCGGAAATTTCGACCACCTGGGGTTCTTTAACGTGCACTGACATCGCACAGTACACGGGCCTCTAGAATTTCTCCTCCAAAGAAATTCCAGCCGCCGCGGCCGGGATCGAACCCGCGTCTTTTCGGGTCAGCAGCCGAGCACCATAACCGCTGAGCCACCGCGGCGGCACAACTACAAAGATGGCATAACACTCAGCAGTAAAAACCGATGCGCAGTCTGGTAGTCGCATTATCTGTTTATTTTTTCCTTGGATTACTGCACTTCCAACGTGACTTTCTGTTTTTGAGCCATCGGCATAAAATTCAATGTAGGTGTCATATTTTTCTTGTAGTGCAAAGAATTCCTGTAATATGTACTCATTTGGCGTTTGCTTTTTATCTAAATGTGTCATTGTGAAGTCACATACTGAAGGCAGGCTGTACCATGGTGGCAAATATTCATTCCTTTGTGCGATATTCGGTAGGGCATCTAGTACTGTTAGCTCTTCACATTTGTCTTCAAAGCGCAATAGTAATGGTCTGATAGAACATGGTTTGTTGATGAATAATCTTTTAGATGGGCACTTGGTGACAACTGGATGGCAGAGATGTTTCGGAAGAGAACGGATTTTTAAGACGTATGTGCATGTTAGTGCGATTCTTCGGTCCTCAAGAGCGGGCTCATTAGTTTCAACGTATAGGCTGGCTACTGGTGATGTTCTGTATGCTCCAGATGATAGGCGCAGTCCAAGATTATGAATGGGGTCTAATCTTTTTAAGTAGGATGCTCTTGCCGAACCATATACTATGCACCCGTAGTCCAGCTTGGAGCGCACCAGAGAGCGATATATTTGTAAAAGGCTTGCTCTATCGGACCCCCACCGCTTCCGTGAGAGCACTTTTAAGATATGGAGGGCTTGAGAAGCTTTCTTTTTAAGGTTGTTAATGTGTGGTAGAAATGTGAGTTTCTTGTCGAAAGTTAGGCCTAAAAATTTGTGTTCTTGTTTAATTGGTAGCGCAGTGTGATTCAGGTATAGATTGGGATCGACGTGTAGGCCTCGTCGCAATGAGAAAAGAACAGCTACTGTTTTTTGAGGAGAAAATTTAAATCCATTTCTGTCTGCCCAAGAACCTAGTTTATTTAGTGTGATTTGTATTTGTCTCTCACAGGTTGATATACTGGAGGACGTGCATGCTATTTGTAGGTCTTCTACATAAACTGAATACATTATGGACTTGGGTATTACTTTAGCTAAGGAATTCATTTTTACTATGAAGAGTGTCGTGCTTAGAATGCACCCCTGGGGTACGCCGTTCTCTTGGGTGAAAGTCATGGAGAGAGTTGCTCCTAGGCGGACTCGGAATGAGCGGTTAGCCAGGAAGTCGTTCAAGCAGTTCAACATCCTGCCGCGGATACCTAGCTCTGCTAGGTCACGGAGGATGCCGAACTTCCACGTAGTATCGTAGGCCTTCTCCAAGTCGAGGAAGACCCCAATACAGTGCTGATTGTGGATGAACGCCTCCCGGATGGTGTTTTCTAGGCGGACAAGATGATCTGTGGTCGAGCATGTTTTCTTAAACCCACATTTGTGTGTATCTAATAGTTGCCGAGATTCAAGTACGAAGGTCAGTCTAATGTTTATTACACTTTCGAAAGATTTAGCAATGCAGCTGGTGAGGGCTATTGGTCTATAACTGCTAGGACTTGTTGGTGGTTTTCGGGGTTTGAGAAAAGGTATTATGACTGCTTTTTCCACTCGTCAGGTATATTTCCAGTTATCCAGATTTTATTAAAGAATTTTAACAGTGCCTCTACAGCAGCCTCGGAGAGATGGGCAAGCATAGCATAATGCACGTTGTCTGGCCCTGGTGCTGTCTTTTTTCCAAAGGATAATAGCTTATTTAATTCTTGCAGTGTGAGAGGCTGGTTGTAATCCTCATGTATACCTGCTCCGGATGGGAATTTTTGTTTTTCAGCTATTGCTTTGTGTTTCTGAAATGGTTTTGTGTAATTGGATGAGCTTGAGATCTCAGCAAAATGCTCGCCTAATATGTTGGCCTGTTCTTCTAAAGATGTTTGTGTCCCGGGTGCTGTAAAGAGAGCAAGTGTGAAAGGGGTATGGTCACCAGTAAATTTACGAACTTTTTCCCACATTTTCTTTGATGTTGTTGAGCTCTTTATTGAGGAGACATATTTCTGCCTAGAGGTTTTTTCTGCATTTCTTCGCACATACCGCGCTCTGGCTTTTGCCTTCTTAAAGGTAAGTAACTTCTCTGCAGTGGGATATCGACGCAGAGCGCTCCAGGCTTTGTTTTGTTGTTTTTTTGCTAATGTGCATTCTTATGTCCACCACACTTTATGTTTCTTTTGTGCAAGTCCTGTTGTTTGTGGTATAGCGAGTGTTGCGGCCGATATTATGCATTCAGTAAACTTCTCATTAATTTCATCTGTGCTGAGGTGGTCACAAAATTCCTTTTCCAGAGCGGCACTTTTTGTAAAAAGTGACCAGTCGGCGAGCTGAATTTTCCAGCGCCGTGGCCTTGTGGGGATGATTGGAGTGGACGATGAGAGCCTGACGAAGGTAAGTAAGTGATCGCTGCCCATGGGGTCATTTTTTGAAACATCCCATTTAAAATCGTTAAAAAGTAATGGTGATGCGAAAGCTAAATCGAGAGAGCTCATTTTTTCTGAGCTTGGATAGAAATATGTGGCTTTTCCCGTATTTAAAAGACAGACATTATTCGAAAGTATAAAATCTTCGATTGTTTGGCCTCTAGAGTCACAGCGTTCGCTTCCCCAAAACGGAGAGTGAGCGTTAAAATCGCCAACTACCAGAAATGGCTCCGGCAGTTCATCGATCAGGCCTTCTAGATCTTGGCATGTTAATGTGATGTAGGGGGGGGGGGGGAAGATATACAGAACATATTGTTATGGTTTTGTAGCTGATGACGCTAACCGCAATCGCCTCAAGTTTTGTTTTCAGTTTGATTTCTTGAGCCGGGACGCCGCTTTGGATGATGATTGCGACGCCTCCCGAGAGACTATTTGCATGTTCACGATCACGCCTAAAAGTTGTATAATGTTTTAAGATATCTGAATGTTGTGGACCAAGATTGGTCTCCTGGAGACATAGAGCTAGAGGCATCACTGACCCTAGAATATGTGTTATATCACTGTAGTTCCTCAACATTCCTCTACCGTTCCATTGAACCACAAATGTCATTTTTTTTTGGGTGGGAATGGAACGGAAGAAGTTTACTGTTCTGGGCCCGTTACCGGGGTTCTATCTTTTCGTCGCTCGAGAGAGCCGGTCCGCCGCTGCAAAGCGGGTGGAGTGGGAGTTGTATCCATCACCTCACTAGAGGTGCTGGAGGACCGTGAAGCCGCGGATGTGTTAGTGTCGGGCCTCCCCCGACGGGGGGAAGTCCTGCGGGATGCTGGCCCGTGGGCCGGCACTCCCTGGCTTGTAGTTGGCAGAGCAGCCTTGGCTGTCTCTGCCTGGGGCGTTGATGGCACTGCCACAGGCTCCGTGAAGGTGGCCTGGGCAGATACCGGAGCGCTGCGTGGTGCACCGCCCCTGCGCGCCACGTCAGCAAAGTTAGTTTTTGTTGAGAACGTGAAGGCGTTCTTTGCGCGGCAGAGTTGTCTTGCTTCCTTGAAAGTTATATTTTGTATTGTTTTCATTGTGATTATTTCTTTCTCAGCCTTCCAAGAAGGACAAGATCTAGAATATGCGGGATGATTGCCTTCACAGTTTGCGCAGCGAACTGCTGCTCCTTCACAGTTCTCAGAAGCATGGTCTTTTGAGGCACATTTAGCGCACGTTTTGTGGCCACGGCAGCTCTGTGACCCATGTCCGTACCTTTGACAGTTGAAGCACCTTCGTGGATTCGGTATGTAATGACGTACATTTATTTTCAAGTAGCCTGCTTCGATAGAGTCTGGAAGTGTGCTAGAGTTGAATGCCAGAACAATATGTTTCGTCGGGATTTCCTTGTCGTCTTTCCTTATTTTAATACGATGCACGTTTGTAACATTCTGGTCCCTGAGACCCTCAAGGATTTCTTCCTCAGTGAGGCAGACAAAGTCTGCTTCGGAAATGACACCACGGACACTGTTCAAGGAACGGTGCGGAGTTATTGAGACTGGGGTTTGCCCGACTGACAATATGGTGGAGAGCTTGGAGAGTTGGCCGTTGTCTTTAAGCTCCAGAAGGAGGTCGCCACTAGGCATTTTTTTTAGCTTGTAACCTGTGCCCAAGGCATCGGTCAGGCTTTTCGCTACCAAGAATGGAGATATCGTTCGGGCAGTTTTATCTGTCGCTTCGCTGTGGAGCACATGGAATTTGGTGAAAGTCACTTTAGATTTCTGGATGTATTCAGCTGTCACATCGGTCCGCCCTCTTTTGAGAGGGCGATCTGGTTTGGAAAGGGGGGGAGCCATAAAATTTGATATTTTTCGGTCATGGTGCCAGCCACCCACCATGGAGTCCAACAAGGGGTCGCGACAGGAACTTGAAAGCAAGTCCTGCCCACGCCAGCTGTACACCTTAACTATAACCTAATATGACTCAACTCAGGGTAGTTGGTCACACACGGTTAACCACTGCCGCAAGGAAAAAGAGGAAAAAACTAAGAAGAGAGGAGGATACAGGAAAGTTGTAAGAAAGGAAATAGGAAAGTGTAAGATAGAGGGGAGGACAGGAAAAGGCGACTGCCGATTTCCTCCGGTCGGGTCAGGCCGGAGGTGCCGTCTACAGGAAGCTGGGGCCAAAGTGATGTGTTGCCTCCGCCGAGGGGCCTTAAGGGTCCAAACGCTCGGCATCGGCTCAACCACCGGGATCCCCTTTTCCCCGGACACGGTGATGCCACGCACGGCTAAGCGCGGATGCTCGGGTCCGTGGTGACGCATGCTCACCATCATCCCCCTGCGGGGATGTCCCTGCGGATGCTCGGGTTAACCCCGTGGTGTCGCCACTCACCAACGTCTGCATGCTGCAGACGCCTCCCTGCGGGGATATACGAACTTTAGACAGTCTAAGTGCCCCCTGAAGTTTCTGCATTGCTGAAGGAAAAAATGATCGGCAACGACGGTAAATAGGGCGGGAAAATTTCGTGCCACCAAAGAGCACCCGCTTGTGCGAGGTAGGCTGGTTCACTTACTACATACAGGTGTGCTTTTCCAGCAGTGTGAAAACTAAATCAAATCACATGTATTGTGCGATATTAGTGCATGTCGAACCACGGTTGGTCGAAATTATCTGAGCCCTCCACTACAGAGTCTCTCATAGCCTGAGTTGCTTTCGGTCGTTAAACCCCATAAAAGCAACCCAGCCAACCACTTAACATCCACTGGATATTTATAAATTATCTGACACAAGATATTTTATGTCCACATGATGTCTATACATATTATGTTGACATAAAATCCATACAATGTCATCTTTGTCCCGAGTTGACATCTATAGAAAATCTGCAGCATGTCCACACGCAGCATTGATGCAATATTGAATGACATTCTGTGGACATGTAGGCAATATTTTTTTGGTGCTGGGAGCTACATTATAGCACTACACAACCTTAAAATAAGGCAGTCATTACTCATTAATGTCCACTTAAGTGCAACCATACGACTACAAAGGACAGCTATACAGCTTTCACGGCAACTTTTTTTCACCTATGATGCTGCTGTCAAATGGAATCTAGCCTCGATGCTGCACTTGGGTGAACATTAATGACAAACTGCTACCTTATTGCAAACATACCTAATTTTCCGGGATCTCCCCTAAACATATATAGAAAATACCATATCGGTTTTATATGGCCGCAATACTTTGTAGACACCAAAAAACCAAGATTGTTTCTGTGTGTACTCAAACTTATTTACAAGTTTACATGCTTAGAAAAGATGTTAAAGTGGAGGCTTTGGCAACATGGTACATCATATTTAAGAAGAAAAAACGGCGCAGAAGACGGGACAACAAATAACACGATGGCACAACGCGCTGACTAGCAACTCGATTTTATTCCGCCAGAAGAGAAACATACACAACTGGGAAAGGTATGGAAAACAACAAAACAGAAGGCATTTTATACAACCCAGATAGAGAAAGTGCAATTATTTTACTAGCTTTGCGCAGGTCGGAACAAGAAATAGCGTAGTTCTTTTTCAAGCAGTTTTACAGATGGCTTGCTGGCTCGGCCATGGGTTCTGGTGATTGATATCGCTTTAAATATTTCCATTGTTTTCTTCACTTTGTATCTCTTGAATGACACTCGTGCAGTCCAGGAAAGGTATGCAGTTTTTTGAGGGACAGTTCTTGCAGTGTTTGATTATATTGCTGCCTGTATTATGCAATACGGCGTGCTCGCTTAGTGTGGTGTTCAGCGGCCCATTTGCCTGACGTACAGTCGCGCTCAATATGAAAGGAAACACGGGAGCGCGTGGCCTGCGCTCCGCGCTCCGCGCACCGGCGCTGACAACCGACGGCCTCGGAAAGCTTGCGCGCATGGGCGTTGAGGGGGAAGGACGTGGTCTCCTCAGTGTCGTCTGCTACTCTTGGCGCGGCGCGCTCGCGCCCCGACTATACCCCGACTAATGGTTTCTCACCGCGTCTATTTCGCGCTGCACGACGCCTCGTGAATGCCCCGCAATAAAAAAATCCCAGCTCCTTAAACACGAAAAAGGAAACAGCAACAGAGGCACACAATTGGGCCTTAGTCTAGAGACCTGAACAATGATACAAGATAACGAGCAGTGCTTTAACCCCTTGGTAAACTTTTGCACACTGACCTGCCGTGCAGCATGGCTGCGGTTTTCTCGGCGTGCGTCGTCTGATATGCTTGAAGGGTGCAGGAATGTGATGCCAGTAAGCGATGTTGTACTGCTCGTCTCGCACCATGCACCAGGACGTGGCGTCTGCAATTAGCACCGGGGACCCGATTCTCGATATTCACATTCGCCTGTCGGCGCCATATTGCCTCTCTGATTGGCTGTCAGAAGTGTCAATCGCCGTCAATGGGCGTGTCAATCAGGGTTTGGGACAGCAGCACTTTTCGCGGTGACGTCGATTTGACGTGGCATTGAAAATGCATTTTCGCAGCGCTATTCTTTGTGCCCGGCTGGTACGTATATGTGATTGTGAAGGGAAAAGAAGCTACAAGTGGTCCGTGCGAGAGCACTTGCGCTCGACTTGCCAATTTGGAGAAAATAGCTGCACACCGGAAATGGCAACTTCCTAAAATCTGATTGGTTGGAACAATATCACGTAAAGCACGTGACAGGCACACATTTTGGAGTGATGTCAAAATGACGTTTCATCACGTTTACGTTGTGCCGCCATTGCAAAAAATGGCTGAAATTCGCCGCCATCATTTCGCCCGGCGAAAGGTATCCGAATCATGCAAATGAGTTAGTGAAATGCTGATTTATACGCCGTTAGGTAGCCGCATTTTAACGGGCATTTATTTCAAGACAAAACTAAGCTTACAAAAGTCTTGTTTTGATTTCACAATGCAATGATATGGGGCTATAAGGGCACATCTGAAATAAGCAACCCTTGAGAGCGTTAATAGTGAAGGCTTAAGCGTACAGCCGCATAGGGGCGCTAAGCCGCCGCGGTGGCTCAGCGGTTATGGTGCTCGGCTGCTGACCCAAAAGACGCGGGTTCGATCCCGGCCGCGGCGGCTAGAATTTCTTTGGAGGAGAAATTCTAGAGGCCCGTGTACTGTGCGATGTCAGTGCACGTTAAAGAACACCAGGTGGTCGAAATTTCCCGAGCCCTCCACTACGGCGTCTCTCATAGCCTTAGTCGCTTTGGGACGTTAAACCCCATAAACCTAACCCATAGGGGCGCTAACTGCTCTCCCGTTGCAAACCCCTCGCTCGCAGTGAGAAATCATCCGTCCTTGCGGACTTGCGGTTAGTGAAGCGCGAAAATTGCTCTAATGGCGGTGCCGGCGCTGCGATTTGCTGATCCTTGCATTCATTCGACGTTTGTTAAACCCTAGAAGTGGGAAAGGTGAGCGACTTTCGAGGTCACCGCGATGCTTTCGAGTTGTCTCTGACTAGACAGCTCGTCTGTGCAATCACCTGACGAGGCATATGGTGTGGTGGCTATGCAGGGATGCATTGCGGCGAGAAGCAGTGCCGAACTGTCGAGCTCTGAGGGGCGATCGCCAGCTGTGAAACGTCGCTGAACGGATGGGCTTTGCGCGCGTGATGAGCGGATGACACGACAGGTGTTCGCGCGGCCGAGCAACAAACTCCAGGAATGTGTCGGGCTTCTCGACGCAACACCCGTGTGTGTGTAGCGTCATTCTTATTCTTTTTGCATGCATCCTGCAAATGACTTTAAAACAAATGCAGGACGCATGCTGCGAATCCGAAATTTTTATTCGGCATTTCGTGTTTCTTTTTTCATCATACTGTTTTCAGTTTTTGCACACGGCTCAAGTTAAGAAAACAAAGTCTAGCATGCTAGTACGTTGGTCGATTTCTTTGTTTTTGGTGTTGATGAATGTGGAAGGCAGCATAGGTGAAATCAGCTGGAAAGCGTCGTTTCCTTAAGTGTGGAAAAAAAATTGTGTGAAACTCTAAAAGAATACTATACCCTGGCTTAAGCATTATTAGTGAAGCACACAAAAGTGATTTTGCTATTCAAGGTAAAATTTTCATAACAGTGTTACATCATCAGTTACACAGCAGTCACATGGAAATGACCGTAGGAGGGTGAAAAAAATCATTGCTCTTAGGACGCGCGAAAAACAAACATGTATGACTCTTGTACATGTTATTTACAGGTGTATTGTTCCTGCCGGTGAAGGTTCCAGCTCACATGAAGTCTGTGCGGGATCCATCCATGACCCGTTTGTGTGCAATCTCTCTTCATGTGCTCCCCGCATGGAAATCGTCAAACTGGTGAGCACGTGCTTAGTGTGTTGGGGCAAGCATTAAGGGATAACATGTTTGCCTTTAGTAAGATTGCGTACGGCTAATGATATCTGATTGCATTTATATATAGTTTATTCAGCAAGCAAGAACAGTGTAAATAGAACCACATATGAAAATAGTGTAAATTAATCATGTCTGTACTTTTCAGGTGACAGCGGAGATAGGTGTGCGTGACACGCAGTGTTGTTCTGTGGTTTTGAATTTCTCTCAGTGACCACAATGTTAAGGTAGCCCCATTTCGATTGGTGCAAAATGCGAAAGCATGCATATACTAAAAAACTCAAGGTAGTCATAAGCTGTTAAACTTGTGCCCTTCCATGCAGTGCATTCTCTAGCGGTTTTCTTGAGTATAAAAAGACTGTAGTAATTATTTATGTGCATCAGTTTGGGAAATCTGCCATCAAGTACCTTTAGCTATATAGAAACAGTTTGTTTTGATACTAATGATTGATTTTGCAGTGAGCGTATTTTACATTTGTACGTAAAACTAGACTATTTTTTAACACAATGTCTAGCTCGTTGGGAGATTTTGAGTGCACAGCATTGATTAGTGTGCAGGTGATGGTGTCTTATGCAGATGTGGCAGACCACCCTCACCAAGGGGTCTCATGTGCTCTGGAGCCAGGATACCAGATTCATGTTTGGTCACCTCCCAGCTGGTCTGGTTACCCAGCTGGGTGGCCATACTGGGCTCCTGAGGTGTCTGCAAAGGCCATGGTACAGCATGATCAAGAGTTCTCTGTGAAGGTCACCACAGCTTGCATTGTGCAACCCAACATATTCATCCACACTCAGCTGCAGGACCATGACACCACTGGCAAGTGGTGGTAATAGCAGGAGCACCAACATCTACAAGAAGGAGGAGGACACAGCACCATCTGGATTCTGCCTGACAGACCGGAAGTGCATGATCAGCAGCTGCGCGCGGGAATTGCACTCACTGCCACGGTTTTCACGTGTAGCTATGCCACAAGTAATCAGTGTACATTTGCTCTGCTTCAAGTTTGATGGCATACTGCTAGGAAGCCGATGAAGTCTTCATCATTTTGGTGTTCTTCATTAAACTGGACCATATTGGTGGTATGCATGACAGTAGAAATCAGTTTTGTCTGGTGCTGCAGCTTTTTGTGAGTCAGGAAGTGTCCCAAGTGTTTTCAACATACCGTCTGCCAACTTGCTGAGTGCGTGCTTCAACACATGCTTTGGTGATTGTGAAGAAGTGCTTTCCTTCATGTGGTGCCTCCCTATGTGTTCTGCTTGTACACAACGCACATTTTATTTGGTGCTTAAGTTCAGTAAAAGACAGGAAGCCACCAAAATGTTTTCCTTCTAGCACCAGGGTGTTCACTGCACATGCGTCCACCAGTGCTTTTCTGTTTGCTTTGGTGTTTGTTGAGAGCTAGCAGTCCACAACATCCTCAACATACAGCATGGTCGCTGTGTCTCTAGTCATTTACAACATCTGTTCTTCAGGGTGCAACATGCCTTGTGTGGTACTGTTTGTGTGATAAGATCGCAACATGCTTTGTCTCATGGCATCTGGTTGCCTCTGTGTGCTTGCTTTCGACTGCCTCTTTCACATGCTGCCTGTAGTTATACAGCAGTGAACTATTTTTCCTGAAGTAAAAGTCACGTAATTGTTTCATGGTCATTTTCCCAGATGAAAATGCAAGGCCTGGCCAGCGTCTTCACACGTCTACCCATTCCCATCTTCTAGCGCAAATTTGTACCCGCGACGAAAACCTAGAAATTGTACATTAATTCAGTTGAAGGTAAATGGAGGCATAAATTATGCAGCTGGACGTAATTTGTGTTTCAATAATAAAGCTCCAAATGGCATTTTGTAGCTGGCAGGGCATGATCCGGTTCAATAATTCAACTGGAAATGGATCATAATAGTCGTAGTAGTAGTAGTAAACTTTGTTGATCTTTCTGGGTTACTCAGGCGGTCTTCCCAGGTTTGGGATCTTTTTCTCTTTCCAGGATTTGCAGTCTGTGTTCTTTTTCTGTGCTGGGCCATCAACCTTGAATGCATGCATTGGAAGATCACTGCCCACCTTTCCTCTCAGTGAAACTCTGTTAGATCCCATTCTCATTAACATGTTTCCTTGCGTTTTGCTTCATGCAAATTGGGGATGCTGTTTGGTCATTTATGAAAAATCCTAGACAACCTGCTCACCCCCTGAACCCTTAGTGTGGCTGGACCATATCAGTGTACGTGCTGCCATTTTTCTGTTTAGCAAAGGCGACTGCTGGCTACTTAAGTTTGCAAACTAAGCAACACTAATGTGCATGTACACCACTGTCAAACGGTTATGAAAGATGAGTCTGTCCCAAAAAAATTCTTATCTTTCTAGACGAGACATATTCGTCAATGTGTATTGTTGCACTAAGTAATGATTCGCAGTTATCCTGCATAATGAATTTTAGGATGTAAGAAGTTCAGTGATGGAAATAAATTAATTTGCCAATAATGGCTTCCACAAACTTTTCACTCTGCATGTAAAAGACACCTCACTTTTTTTAAGCAAATTGTCTCGCTCCCCAAAAATGTAGGGGCACAATTAAGCTCAGCATTCATGGGTATCACACAACAGTGTTTATGGCTCCCTGCAGCGGTTTCTCTTCACACACACAGTCACTGTTCTTCATTTGTGTTCACACATTTATCAGAGTTGCCTCAACACAGGTTCCCAATTCTTGTCTTTGAACTCTTCCACACTGCAGTTCACCTACGTAATGTTATTGTAATTAGTTTCTCACTAATTGGCACACCTCTAGTTCACTGCAGTAATTATATTGCTAGGCTTCAAATTAAGCCAACAGCACCCACACATCACTCCCCCCCCCCTTTGTACCTCAGCAAAGTCAATGTGCCTACACGGTCTAGTTGGTAGCGTGCCTGGCTGGCGATCCAGGGGTCATGGGTTTCAAGGCAGACAGAAATTTAGTAATGTTCTGTACGTAAAATTATTATTTTATAAAGTGAAGTAGTTTCAGACGTGTGCTGACGTTTGATTCAGATTACAAATCCTCTTTTCAGTGACTTTCACTGCGGACATCCACGCGTGAAGCTCGTCTTTTGACGCAATACCGGCTGGATAACACTGGGTTTTCTGCTGAATCACAGCCTCTCTCCTTGACAGTGGTGTGTGCAAGCTTTCCATACCTTTCTTTTCTGGTTGCACATGGCACCCAATAACTTCTTAGCACTAATTGCGATGCCATCATATACAATACAGCACTAATGATATTACTTGGTGGTAGTGAGAAAAAAAAATTATTCTTATAGTGTGAAAAAAAGAATAGCAGCCTGTTTCCACATGACTTGGTTTGGTTTCATACTTCTGCTAGAACTTTAAGAGAAATTATCCAGCAAAGCTGTACAAGACGGTAATTTTTCAGGGAGCTTAAAGTTTATGCACAGGCACTTGCAATGACTCCAATTTCGCCAACATTTTGCAACCTGTTCTATCATTATATTGGTGGTGAATAGCTTCTGTTCATTAATTTAACACTCTCCTCGTGGAAACTCTGAGTCAGACTTGCTTACCATTTTTCAAGCTGCCTTAATCATGCTCAAAAAAAAACAATTTACCCTCCATGTGCACACACCACTAGGCATTTTAAGTGTTCTGTTTTTTTTTCATGCAGTGGAGTTTAATACATACATAGAGGGGAGAAATCTCCGACCTGTCACTTATGCTCGAGCACCAGAGCGGATTTTAAACGCACATATCAGGCTTGCCCAAACAAACCGAAACCTCCTTTCCAAGGGGTGGAATCACAGGAGCGATGGGAGGCTTCTCTGCGCAGCTCACAGGCAGAGCTTCAGCTTTGCATCATTACCTGGGCCTTGAAGGTCACCGCAGCCAAACAGTGCCTGGTCACCTAAAGTGGCCTGAGGGCCGTCGCCGACCTCTTCAACACCCCTTCACTAACCCTCACCTGATCCACTGAAGTGGGACTAATAAAGTTATTACCAACCAAGGGCTGTAATAGCCTTCCTGCTAACGCACTTCACCATGGTAATTTTGAACTGCTTCTTTGAACAAATAATCTCTTAGCTGTACACAAGCTTTGTTCTCAGTACAGGTAGGTCCTTTGTTATTGTAATGTGGTAATCTACTGTTGCAGAGCAACTTCGATTAGTCCTCAGTGTCCTTTCAGACATTTGCCGACATTTCAGCACCTACATCTGGTATGGTGCCCTTCACTGAACTGTAGATGTCATATTTTGAGTGTACATAGAGGGTTGTCTTTTAGTTCACAGCAAAGGAAGGTACTTTGAGAGTGAACGCATTTCATTGAGCATTACTCTCCTGCAGTGCGCAATAGTGGCATCACAGGGTCTTTATTGCATTAGTGTATGGTGTAAATGTTGCCTGACGGCATTGTGATCCACCCCTCAAAGAAAACCAACAATGGCCCTGATATGTATGTGGCCAGGAGTGTGCACAGAGGGAAAGTCATGCACTTGCACATCAGGCTAGAAACATGACTGAGGCCTCTTGTAGATTGCTCGTGGAGTGCACAGGGCTTGCCAAAACCAATCCACATCATCCAGTGTTATCATGCTGCATTAATAGACCTTTTGCTAGAATACCACTGCTTGTCTGTGATGCTGCCTCCCTCAAATACTGTGGGTCATGTTAGCCTTGCATTTCTTGCCCCATTTGTGTGTTATCTTGCTGCTGTGCATGCTTGTGCTTTTCTTCTTGTGTTGCTGCTCTTCCTTCTTAACTCACCGTTGTTTTTATTATCCTTCAGCTCCTTGACCTGACCCCGAGCCATGTTCAGGCTTGATATGACATGTGCACTAGATAATACGCGCGTATGTGCATGATATGATAATAACTTGCATGCACGTTAAAGAACTCCAGGTGGTCGAAATTTCCGGAGCCCTTCACTACGGCGTCTCTCATAGCCTTAGTCGCTTTGGGACGTTAAACCCCAATAAACCAAACCGATAACTTGCATGTAGCAAATAAAGCAAGTGTCTTGCACACTGCATTAGCTGTTTGTGATGTGGCATCACCCTCCACCTTCATTATCCCCCTCTATATTCGTCCCGTTCCCCAATGTTGAGAAGCATATGTGAAGATATCTTTCTCCAGCCGACTTCACCTCTCGTGACATCACACATTGCCCTCTTACAAGGAATCTTGCTGCATTGAAAGGAGCTGCCTGGTGCTGCTGTGGATGCATTACTGTTGTCCTACAGCAAAGGAATTGTAGGGATGGGCATGACAAATTTTGTTTCACTCTCACATTTTGGTGCGTACTTGCATCACACGAGTGATGTACCTGCCTATATGCCCTTGGTAAGTGCTGTGTGCTCATTGTTAGACAGAATTAACGAGATTGAGGGCCTTTTCAAACATTGAAATTAAATAGCATTATTGGGAGCCTTTTTTATTTGAATAAAATAATGTACCTGCAACTCTACGCCATGCATTTGTGAGGTGCTTTTACATAAAGTCCGTGAAGTCTGCTTGCAGGCATGCTTAGTTAATGTTCACAAAGCAAAAGATGAGTGCCATGTCCTATTGAGATTAAGTGAAACGCCAACACTGTGAAATACATGATTCTGATGACAGTGGGCTTTTAGCTGTGTCTGTTTTTCTTTAAGTACTGGCGGGAAACAATATCTCCCTATTTTGCTTTCGCATTTGACGCTTTTGATAATAAGACGTACGCGCTCATAGCGTTGCACTTGACGCGATTCGCAGTCGCGTTTCGTGCGCGGCCGCTTGCAAACGTAACCAACGGTAGTGTTAAGTTCTATGCACCTGAAGGAGGACACGGTGAGGTAAAGGTTTCCAACGCCACTGACGCGTTGAGGTTACGATCGAGAGCCAGCCGTTTCTCCGCCAATTCCTCTCCCCGTGACGCTGATCGCATCTCACAAGTACGGAGACGCGACACGCTACGCGATGGCTTCGGGCAATAAGCGTTCGCTTCATGCAGCAAAATTACCGCCAAACTCTTATTTCCATGACGACCGGTCACAGGGTCTTTAGCGTCGCATTCAGCACCATCATTGTGCGGCGAGTACGCCGAGACCGCCGCCGCAACGCATTTCACCGTCCATCTCTACGGCGCTACTTTGCTAACTCACCTTCGCGCCGCAACTCGGCGGTGTTTTTGTACTTGGCGCCAAGTAGCAGACGACACTGTTTATTTTTTTGTCATACTTTTTTCTTTATTCTTCAATGTCGTCATTCTATTCTGCTGTTACGCATTTTCGCACCGCCCCGATTCACACGTCACGGGTACGCCCCGCTCATGGCGGATTGGCGAATATCGAGAATCGGGCTCCGGGTCTCAAAGCGTTGTGACAGCGCCTGCATCCACACGGAAAACGTTTCAGCGCTTGACTTTTTGACTCCCTGCCTCTGTCAGCCGGCCTTAGGCGGTAGATATAGGTGAGGACACTGCGCGGGCGGCCAGATAAAGTACCAGCCGCGTCATCCGAACCGGGCCGCTGATCGCAGCGCCAGTGTCGATGAAGCGGGCAAACTTCGCCCCAAGGAAGAAAACATAAATGAAACATCTTGTTGCGATAGCAACTGTGCAGATATCGCACGGCTCGTTTACGTCACAAAAGCCGTTCGCATGGCATGAACTGTTCCTTGCGCTGTCATCCGCAGCATCGTCGTGGCACTTTAAGCAACCTGAGCGCGGTCCATGGCGGTGCGGTTTTACGCCAGTGCTTCCCCAGCGGCACGGTGGTGGTCGGTAAACGGCAGCAATGGGCCGCAAGTGCTTTGTTGAAAACCGCAAGTGGCTTTCAGTGCAATCACGGTGTTTTATTTGCATTGTTTTGCTTAAACTCACTGAAACAGTTAGCAAACGCTTTGGCAAGCTGTACAATGTAACTGTTCTGATAGCATGCATTGTTAGCAATAGCTCCTGATTACGAAAAAAGTATTTCGGGGTTGCCGTTCCCAAGTATCGGCCAGTAAGATGTGAGCGATAATAATGCCTTTGTAAGTATAAGAAAAAATACTTATATGCAGTGCGACGAGTTAGTGGCATGGGTCGGAAAGGCAATACCAGCAAAATTCAGTAACGAAACAGTGGCGCGCAATAAAGTGTGGTACGAATGAAATTTGTAGCAAAAAGTAAATAAAATTGATTACATTCATCTTGCTACTGCAAACTGAGGCACAGACAAAGTTTGAGAGCACCCTTGCATCAGTGGCAGAAGCGAAGACCAGAATAATATGTTTTTTGGCGTGTTAATACTGTTAAGGTTAATCATTCCTTATGCCTTAGAGAGCAGCGAGTATAAGTTTAATAGTGGGCTTGATGTTGCAATGTGGTGGAGTGGGCAGCATATCACCCGACAAGTGAGTCATAGTTTTTACAGTAGGCGCTCTGGAAACATAGTTGTTGCACTTTTAGTTAGCGCAAATTAAAGCAAGGTTACAGCTAAAAACATACAAAATGTACGTGCTTGAATGCGCTATCGAGAGAAAGTAAAAAAAGACACACCCAGATGAGCGGACAAATCAAGAGCAAGCAAACGACTGAGTAAACGAATGGTATAGTAAGCAAGTGCATGGAAGTACGAACGAGCGGCGCGCACGAAAGCAAATGCTACAATTATTTAAAGAATGGACTAATGAGCTAACTAGCGAAACAACGAGCAGGGCGCGCAGCAGGCGAACGAATGAACGGGCCAAACAACGCACGAACCAACGAGCCAAATTCAAGAGAAGAAAAAAGACGAGCGATGGTTACATGCTCGGTTATCAGGGCGGCGGCACTTATTCAAGTAGTAGGTTCAAAAAACCCGCCAGAACTCACTGCCTTCTTCGCCTTCAACTAAACCAGCGCGAAGCCGCTGCTTCATGAAAATGCAGTTGGCAACGAAGTGGTACAGAAACAAAACGGCAAAAGTGTTTTTTTCTTTTTTGTGGGCAACAGGTTTCGGGAAAATGGCATTCACAAAACGCGCATTCCCCATAGAAAAGCATTGCCTCCCACAACGGCCCGGGCCGCTGAGCGAACAGCCATCTTGTGGCACTTCTCGAAACTAGGGGACTTTATCTGAGAGTGGCGCGGGCCGCTGTGTCCCCACCTATGGCCGGTAGCCACAGTTCGCCGATGGGCAGGCCGCGAAGCGAGTGGCATGACAAAGCCTTATAGCTGCGCGCGTTCACGACGACGCTAAGGTGAAGCGACTGATGCGGCTACTGAAGGACGATGATTCAGCACTCCTTAAGGAGACATTGTGAAGAAAACGCTGCGTCAGCGTACTCGGCCGATCGCTAAGCTGTTTCTTTTATCAGGAACTGGACGCTTATCGGGGCATTGAAAAACAGTGTTTCGCCCTTCCTACTCGGCACAAAACGTGCGGGCCGAAAGAAATTAGTGTTTGTTGCGTAAGTGGCCGAACCAGATCAAAAATGGCTAGGGTGCCGACCGAAGAAAGGCAGAAGATTATTCAACTGTGCTTTAAACAGTACAGCCAGCGAGCCATCGCTGAATGACAGGACGGCCGTTAATAGACGGTTAATAGAAAATGGTTAATAGAATAATCCAGGAGTTCAAAAAAGAAGGACGCATAAAAGATGCACCTTTCATACCTTTCCCAGCTGTATATGTTTCGCTTCTGGCGGAATAAAATCGAGTTGCTAGTCAGTACGTTTGTCGCCGTGCTCTTTCTCATCCCGTGTTCTGCGCCGTTTTTCTGTCTCAAATTCTTCAAATGGTTGTTAAGCTTCATCCAGCAGGGCCTGTGCACTCGAGGCCTGTAAATACACCAATGCATGTACATATATTGCCAAACAGTAGTGAGGTCACAATTTAACCGAATGTCACAAATATGGAAAAAGTTAAAATGGGTGCCTATGAAGGAAACCATGTTCATCAATGTAATCACGGCTTCGAAAAAGTAACTCAGCAGCATCAATGCAGGCAAGCACCTGGCAGTTGAAATAATGACTGTCAGTATAGGTCAAGATATTCATATCCAAACATGGCAACTTGTGAAAACTGATAGCTGCTGCATGCTACACGTAACATTTTGTATGAGCGATGGCGAAAAGAGTGTGCACACACTGTGCTAAAAGTGGTGATTTTCCAAACAAAGTGGACAGCGCAATGCAGAGGGATATAAGCTTGGGAAATATGAGGTCAAATGCAAATGTGTGTCCTGTTAGTCGTTACTGTGTACATAAAACTTGACCTTGAAATATGCAGCTTACCTCCTGCTTCCTGACACGCCTCTCCTCCTTAAGCTTCAAACGCATGAAGCGTGCTGAAGCCACTTTTTAATGTTAGCTTCAATTTAGCACACTGTAGGTGCGAACAGCTTGTTGTACTTCACAGCATCTGTAATGAATAAACGGTCAAAATATTGCAGCTCATCTGTCTTCTCTCGTTTCATCAAGACCATGTGACGATAGCAAGTATTAAAAAACATCGTCACAACTGTAAGGTACAGCTGCTAGTTTAGTACTGTCTAAATAAAAAAATTGCAATACAGTTTTACGAACAGTAAGAAGAACCTAAATTACTGAATACACTAAATATGAACTAAAGTTTGCTCCTATATAAGCATCGAAGTTAATTTGGTCTAAAGCAAATACATTACCAGTACAGTTGAACTTCATTTGAATGAAGTCGAAGCCCCGTGATTACTTTCTTCTATCCATTATTTGTGATATAAACCACGTTGTTATGAGGTTATGAGGCCACTACCAACGTGAATCTGTCAAACCTTTGCTGAACTACATACCCATTATCACTGGTGTCAGATTCAAGCCACGGAATTTCCGCTTCCCCTTGTTTCCGATCCAGCTGAAGTGGTGGGCAACCGAATCGGTCATCAAATAGGCCAATATCCTCTTCGTGGCATTTTTAGCAGTGCGGTCCCCTAGGGTCTGAAACTCGCGAAGCTGAAAAACAAACAATAAAGGGGTATTTGTGCGCCATGAGTAGAATTTAACTTCGGAACAAATGGCAAGTTCATCAAGAAACTGCAGCTGGTGAAATCTGACTGAGTCAACAATTGTGGTTGCACTATGCAACTTCAAAGCAAAAGTATATTTGCACAACCCATAGCTGATACCTAACATCAAACATGTAAGGAAGAATAGATGCCGGCTGTGAGGTGTATGAGCCTGTATTACTATTTTCATACATCAAAACACTTAAGCACATTTAGACCTGACAATGCAGTCAGGAGAGCCAGTGTGCAAGTATTAATGACATCTAATCATTGTCATCAGCATAACTATGCCCACTGCGACAAAGGCCTCTCCCATATTTCTCCAATTAACCCAGTCTTGTGCTAACTGGGGCCTATTACCCTAGCAAACTTTTTAACCTCATTTTCCCACCTAACTTTCTGCTATCCCCTGCTACTCTTACCTTCTCTTGGAATCCATTCTGTTACCTCCAATGAGTATTGGTTATCCTGCCTTCTCATTGCATGCCCTGCCCATGCCCACTTCTTGATTTTAACTAGGATGTCACGAACTCCCGTTTGTTCCCTGAACCATTCTGCTCTCTTCCTGTCTCTTAGCATTGCGCCTATCCTTTTTCTTTCCATGGCTTGCTGCATTGTCCACAATCTAAGTTGGAGCCTTTTCGTTAGCCTCCACGTTTCTGCCCTATAGGTGAGGACCAATAAGATACAGCTATTATACACTCTCCTCTTGAGGCATACCGATAAGTTGCCGTCCATAATGTGAGAGTATGTACCGAATGCCGTTCCACCCCATACTTATTCTAGTTACTTCACTCTCGTGGTCTGTATTCTGTATCTGCGGTCACTACCTGCCCTAGATAGACGTATTTCCTTACTACTTCGGCCGCCTCGCTACCTATTGTAAACTTCTGTTCCCTTCCGAGACTGTTGAACATCGCTTTAGTTTTCCGAATATTGATTTTTAGATCCACCGTCGTGCTTTGTCTGTTTAGGTCATTGATAATTCTCTGCAGCTCGTCCCCCTCAGTTGGTTTCAGCTAACAAATCTTTCATTCCAATGTCCACAATGGGGTCTTACCAGTTGCTCTTTGACTGCCTTGGGGTCACAATAAAATTGCAAGAAGTGCTCCAAATCATCGAACGCTTCTGTCACCAATGCAGGCATTGGGTTACTGTTCTCACGATGGTGTCTCGGGGACAGCTTGTCTACCTGATCACTAAGCTGCTCCATCGTAAGCCTTAGTACTTGCAGGTTGCGCAGTACCTGCCTCTGGAATTATAGAAGTGGACATAAGAGAGCACAGGACGTGAGGCTTCTGTGGAATCAGTAAAATATGATTACATAAGAACAACAAAGTAATGCTGACTCAAAAAAATACATCACAAAGGCATTGCGTGAAACTTACCTCCTTGCGGGATGGTGTCAGGCACTTGTGGGCATGATGAAAATTTCTGGGCGCGAACAAACAAAGGACAGCGAAGAAACCACAGGACAAGCGCCTTTTTCACAACTAGTTTAATGGGAAAGCAACAAACACTTAAATACGAAAAGATATCTCAGGTAGGTACAGATGAAAACAGTTAAGATTCCAAGTCATGACTGAACAAACTCAAAATTTTCGCAGATAACCTATTTCCTTTTTCGTGAGCGATAGTGACGGCTTACTCACGCAGTTACCGTGCGAGGCAATGTGGAAAGCTTCCATCACCTCCCTGATTCTTTGTTCAGGGTGACGGAATAGGACCTCTGTTGCCACGAAGATAGGCCGGCAATTATTGCATTCTTGGAGGTGTTCCCTCACCCCTGAGGCACTGCCATTGTTGTGCTCTTTAAGGCGAATGTTTAAGCAACGCCCAGTCTGCCCTATGTACACCAGACCACAGAGAAAAGGGATCTTGTACACGACTCCTGTTTCACAGCGCACATACGGAGCCCGGTGTTTGACTGTGCATGCATGGGAAATACGGTCAACCTTTTCCGCCTTTTTTTGTACAAGGGGGCATAGTCTGCCTAATTTCAAAGGGGCGGATAAGGCTACTTTGACATCATATCTTTTTGCCACGTGTCTTAGGCCATGTGATAAGCGGTGGATGTAGGGAATGACTGCATGCTTCTTCAAGTTCCCTTCAGCGGGGGGTGAACTGCCCTTGACCCGTTTCATTAACTTTATGCATGACTGGACAATGACATTATCAGGGTAGCCGGCGCTTACTAATCTGGAAACTTGGGCTTTGAAACTATCCTTGAGAACATGTAGACACGATTTCGCCAGGCTGGATCTGAGACATGAAATAGCTATTCCATTCTTCACCAGTTTAGAATGTTCAGAGCCTTAACTGAGTAGGGGTTTTTTTGACCTAGGGCAATATTGCCAGCAGATATGTTCGGGGTTGAATTGCAAATTGAGGTCCAGGAACTGCAATGAATTATCTTTGGGAACCTCTAGAGTGAACTTAAGGCCTGATCCACACTCTTTGAAAGTTTTCAAAATGTTCACCATACGATTATTAAAATCCCCCTTGTCAACTATGACCAAAAAATCGTCTACATACCTAAAGATCCCTTTGTGCAAACCTTCTAATCTCTGGCTGAGTACGCGATCCACTTCACTCAAAAAAATGCTACTCAAAACGGGCGCTACAGGTGATCCGATGCAAATGCCCGACTTTTGTAGGTATATCTTGTCACCCCATCCTACAATAGTGGACCGCAGGTACACCGTCAAAAGTTCCAAAAACCCTTCTAAGGACACACCCGATTCATTCACAAGCATCATTTCATCGTTGTCTTCAGAGATACACGACTTCACAGCAGACAAAAGCCGGTCATGTGGTAAAGAGTAATACATATCTTCAATGTCTATGCTGAAGGCTATGCACAGTCTATGCACAGTCAAACACCGGGCTCCCTATGTGCGCTGTGAAACAGGAGTCGTGTACAAGATCCCTTTTCTCTGTGGTCTGGTGTACATAGGGCAGACTGAGCGTTGCTTAAACATTCGCCTTAAAGAGCACAACAATGGCAGGGCCTCAGGGGTGAGGGAACACCTCCAAGAATGCAATAATTGCCGGCCTATCTTCGTGGCAACAGAGGTCCTATTCCGTCACCCTGAACAAAGAATCAGGGAGGTGATGGAAGCTTTCCACATTGCCTCGCACGGTAACTGCGTGAGTAAGCCGTCAGTATCGCTCACGAAAAAGGAAATAGGTTATCTGCGAAAATTTTGAGTTTGTTCAGTCATGACATGGAATCTTAACTGTTTTCATCTGTACCTACCTGAGATATCTTTTCGTATTTAAGTGTTTGTTGCTTTCCCATTAAACTAGTTGTAAAAAAGGCGCTTGTCCTGTGGTTTCTTCGCTGTCCTTTGTTTGTTCGCGCCCAGAAATTTTCATCATGAACAACCTACAACTAGCCCAGCTTTCCATTCTGTTGAACTTGTGGGCATGCTGCAGTGTACAAAAGAGATTAGAGACCAGGCCTTTTTTATAGAAACAATAAAACTAGTTCAAACTAAACAGTTCTGCCAGTATTGCTTACGGTTGCATTGCACTGATTGGCAACTGAAAGCAAAATTTCACGAGTGTCAGCCAAGTTCACTCATACTTTCAATACCACAAAAAGTAAATACCATATGCAATGTCTTTTGCATGAGGCTGTTGATGTGCCATGAGGCTGTGATGTGCCACCTGAAACAAAATTAAAAAGTGTCCTTCATTAATAAGTATTAATGACTATTTTTTGGCAGGCCTATACATGCCAATGGCATTTGACATGCCTCGGCCCAACAAACTAGATCGTACTGACCTGATGTGCGTGATGCCGTAAATTCTGGCGGCACTGCGGGGTATATCTCACGTAGGGCAGGTGCTGCCTTTTTCAACTTCCGTTTTGGTAGACTTGGCTTATCTGAGTCTCACGCCACCAAAAACCGCATTGGTTTATGTATGTTCCGCCTCCTGTTCTCCTCATCACTCGAAGCCAAATCTGATGTGAACTGTGCTCTGTGGAGCCGTATTCTTGCGGCTTCGTATGTTGCTAAAAACAGAACAAAAAGAAATCTGACATACCCATACGAAAATAATGGCGTTTTGGCAATGTACAGACCCCAGCTAGTGAACTAGCACTCTTAATTATTATAAACACCGAATTGAGATTCAATGAGGTTAACCTTGAAAGTAAATTAGTCAGCAGATATTGCAAGAAAACAAAACTTCATTCGTACCTACACAAAGATAAGTCGCAACCCATCTACAAGCTTTCCCTTCCTTAAACATAGAAATGTTCCCGCCTTGAATAAAAAATGCAAGTGTGCAATGCTCATGGCGACCACACACCATTACCTGCATGCAAAGTTAAGGGCCAATGTGTCGTCTCTTTTGCCATTTTGTTTAATCCTGTAACGAAAAATTTCAACCTGTTAACGGCACTTGGCAGCCGTGCATGGAGTTGCGGGCTCATTTCTTGGCCGCGGCGACAGCATTTCAATGGAAGCGAAATGCAAAAATGCCAGCGTGCTGTGTAAAGTCACGCACATTAATGATCAATAACACCGGTCGAAATTAACACGACGCTATCGGTTCGGGCTCAAGCGTGACTTGAGACTTTACAACACGAGAGAGCTCTAAAATGAATTTCACAAGCTTCAGCCGGTATCAAGATCGCAACTTATTTAGACAGAAGCAATCGGCAAGCATGTTTATGCACCGATAATATTCGTTCAAAACTTACAGAAAATGCCTTTCACTGTGGCCGCGTGTGTCGCCCAGGCTGCGTCTGGTTTAGCTGAAGCTTTAATAAGCTTAGTTATCGGCTCCGTTCTTCGCCCGGGCCAGGAACGCATGCCGTCGTCAACCCAGGAAGACGGAACAACTTCAACTTCTTTCGAGTTCAAAAATTCTACGATGGCAAACATCTAAAAAGAAACAAATCAATCAATACATTTTTGCATCTCACTTATGAGAGGAACATGATAGCTTAATATATACTGTCACAGCATGTGTACACCGAAACAAGTTTTTGAAACCCTTTAGCAGACAGGCAGCATAACAACCCAAAGACGAGAGTTGGAAACTCTAAATGAGATGGCCGGGACCGATCTTGCAGCTTGTCACGAGCAAATTATGAAATAACTCAAACTCTAATAGTTGAATCAATTTTCTTTCAGCCGTTCTTTCCCTAGTTGCCCCGAAAAATCGGATACACAAACACAACGCAAGATTGCATGAGTGCGTGTCCAAGGATAAAATGACCTTTATTTGGTGCTAGTAAAATGGCAAGAGAAAAGAATACCAACCTTTTAGCAAATGCGGGAAGCAACGCGGTCCAAACTAGAGTGTACTAGAATGTTTAACCAAACACCGCCACACGTGCAAGCTGCAACTCAAGTAGAGTGTACTAGAATGTTATGAGTGGCGCGACCAGCCGCCGCGGAGAGGGCTGGTGAGCGTGGAAGTTGGAGGTGGCGCTGCAGTCAACCGCACTTGAAGGCGCCTTCGCGGCCAGCCTGCGGGCCTGCCGTTTGCTGCCGCGCACGGCTCTGGCTGCGTAATGTCCGCGTGACATTGAAATTAATGCATTGTTCCTCTGTAGTAAAATGAATTATGCAAATGCTCTGTGACCTCACACACCGCATAAAAAAACTCCAAAACAATGTGTAGCAAGCAGTAAGTGAAAATTTACGCAGGACCTGCCTCCCTCGTGAACATCCGCGATCTTGTTTAGTTCGCACGACGCTGCTACACGGAATTACATAACAACGCAGCGGAGTGCAGTGACTGCGATGTTGTTTGCCATGGCACACACCCACGACGGGGAATAGGCCAGGGTTCGGTGAGGAGCGTGCCGCGGTCGCATGGAACGCTTTTGTTATCGTCTTTTAGCGCACGCAGTTCTTTAAAGGGGCGAGCTAGCGGATTTATTTGCAGCATCAGTGCAAGTACAACCTTGGTCGAAAATTAGTTTAGTTTATTGGTTTGGTTTATTGAGGTTTAACGTCCCGAAGCAACTTAGGTTATGAGGGACGCCGTAGTGAAGGGCTCCGGAAATTTCGACCACTTGGGGTCCTTTAACATGCACTGACATCGCACAGTACACGGGCCTCTAGAATTTCGCCTTCATCGAAATTCAGCCGCCGCGGCCGGGATCGAACCCGCGTCTTTCGGGTCAGCAGCCGAGCACCATAACCACTGAGGCACCACGGCGGGGCTGGTCAAAAATTAAAGAGACGAATGGGGTTCGCTTCCGAGTCATATCGCGTAGCTCGTAATGCATTTCCAGCGTTCCATATCTCCTGAAGGTAAGATTTTT